>NW_026652279.1:45742451-45835559 GCF_009828535.3 Hylobates moloch
AAAACACATGAAGAAATGCTCATCATCACTGGCCATCAGAGAAATGCAAATCAAAACCACAGTGAGATACCATCTCACACCAGTTAGAATGGCCATCATTAAAAAATCAGGAAACAACAGGTGCTGGAGAGGATGTGGAGAAATAGGAACACTTTTACACTGTTGGTGGGACTGTAAACTAGTTCAACCATTGTGGAAGTCAGTGTGGCGATTCCTCAGGGATCTAGAACTAGAAATACCATTTGACCCAGCCATCCCATTACTGGGTATATACCCAAAGGAGTATAAATCATGCTGCTATAAAGACACATGCACACGTATGTTTATTGCGGCACTATTCACAATAGCAAAGACTTGGAACCAACCCAAATGTCCAACAACAATAGACTGGATTAAGAAAATGTGGCACATATACACCATGGAATACTATGCAGCCATAAAAAATGATGAGTTCATGTCCTTTGTAGGGACATGGATGAAACTGGAAAACATCATTCTCAGTAAACTATCACAAGGACAAAAAACCAAACACCGCATGTTCTCACTCATAGGTGGGAATTGAACAATGAGAACTCATGGACACAGGAAGGGGAACATCACAACAGTCCCCGGAGTGTGATGTTCCGGGTGGGGGGGGCGGGGACAGCATTAGGAGATATACCTAATGCTAAATGACGAGCTAATGGGTGCAGGAAATCAACATGGCACATGGATACATATGTAACAAACCTGCACATTGTGCACGTGTACCCTAAAACCTAAAGTATAATAAAAGAAAAAAAAAAAAAAAAGAAATGTATTTGATCTCTTTGGGGCAAAGTTTAATTATGTGTAAAGTAGGCATAATAATATCTACATCTCAAGGAGGAATCTGGTAATTAAATAAAACATTCTTAAAACAAGACCTGTTATATAGTCTATGCTCAATAAATGATAGGCATATAATCATTAATCTTTACATTCTGTTCTCAGAGACACCTAAGTAACATCCAACTTATGAAGAATTCTCACCTTTTATAAAACAGGGCTTGTTTCTCACTGCTTTGCAATTGGAGATGATTTGAAAAACTCTGACCTAATCAGCCATTTTAGGCTTTTTTTTTTTTTTTTTTTACCACCTCCACCCAATGAAAAATATTTTGGAGCTGTCTGTGGTTTTACACTTTTTTTTTCTTATCATCTTTACCCAGGTTTGCTGACTCTCCAAAATATGACAGTGAAACCTCTAACCACTACCACTACTGCTTTCATTCCCTACTTGTTTCCTGCCGCATTCTCTTCAAAGACATTCATTGTGATCTTCTATAAACTTTTATGTTGAGGAAATAAATACCTGTCCCCAAAATAGGACCAATTCTCATAATGAAAATTAATAAATGAATGGTAAAGATAATAAAGTGCAAAATTTAGAGGCACTTGTAGAAAGAAGTTAAATTTCTTCTTTTTTATTCTACATGCCTATATTTGGAGTTTCATCTTGCTTAGGTTAGAGGATCCTTTTGAACATTTTCAATAACTGTCTTTATGCTGCTCATAATCTTTCAATACCATACTGCTTATTTATGTATTCCATTTTAAAGCTAAGAACCTTTGTGAAGCCTACCTCAGGCAACCCATGTATATAGAATGATCCTATTTTCAAGAACGTCTGACATTTGCTATAAAGCTTTTTCAGAAATGGCACCCTGGGTTTTCTTTTCTTTTTTTTTTTTTTGTCTTTTTTTTTTTTGTCTTTGCATTCTGGAAATGTAATCATGACTGAAAGGCATCTAGTCTTTTCAGGGCATCTTCCAATGTTGGAGGAAGTGGGAGACACAGAAAGAAATGGAAGCCACTCCACACAGCCTGATCTCCCCATACTCACCTCTCCTCCTACAAGCACAAGTTTTGTTCACATTACCCTCCTGTACAGCCTTGGAGGTCTGGCCAGCTGGGGCTGTGAGAGCTGAGGATTGTGATAATATGAATTACCTCCTAATCAGAAACCAGTGGGGTTATTTTATCTTCATAAAGATTGCTTGTTTTGTTTTGCATTAGTTTTTTTTTTTAGGTACAATTATATTTCTACTTTCAGCTGCTAACCGTGGCCCAGAAATAGAGACCTGTCAGACTCCCCATTTCAGTCTGTCCCCCTTTTGTGCATGAAGCGGTTCTCCATGAACACACAAACATCACACTCAGCTCTGTCAGATCAGCTTCATGGCCACATTTATCAAAATTATCCCAGAGTCCCTTGCAGAGATGAATATTAATAGGGTTCATTTAAAACCAGGAGTGTTACTAATGCTTTTTTCTATGTGCTAAATGGGAGGAAACAAGAATTACACAAACAAACAAAAAAAAAAAGGTAGGGTTGTTAGAATAGTTAATAAGGCGAGGTGAAATCTTTGGGCAAGGGGAAATAACACTGAGCTTTCAGAAATTTTGATACATCAATTTACATATTATTATTCCCATTGCTTTCCATCCAGAATGCAAAGCAGCCTTTCTCTCTGTACTCAATATACTGCAGGTAATCAAGCCTGAGCATTTTCCTTGAGTACCTTCTATCTGTCCATCTTTCTGGAGCATTCTTAATAGGTAATATATTAATTAAAAAGGGGATAATGTTATCTCTGCATTCAATTGGTAAAGAGGGCTCAAGGAGGAAGAGTAGAGCAACTTTTGAGAGGGTAAGTGGAAAGACATTAAGAATTTTTTTTATTTTCATTTTCATATAGAGCCATTTGCACATAACAGACCAGGTGTTATTGGCAGGTCTGCTTCACAGAGCAGCAAGCTAACTTAGTGGTGTCCCTAGTAAGTTTTGTTGGATAGCATTTCACACTGTGATGCTGCTTGTAAGATGCCCAGGAAATGCCATTTTGTTGCCTTGTGTGGGGTGACATCTGCTCTGAGTTATGTAGATACTACCATCATTCCTTCCTCAAGCAAAGTAGAGAATCAGAAGCAACCTTTTTGTGTCTATTGGCATTAAGCTGATTTTCAGAATTATGTATTATCCCACCATAATTCTCATGTTTCACATTCTATATGGAAGAAGGTAAACAGAATGCTTGTCTTAGACCCTTGTCTGCAGTCACCTAAATCGGAAAGTTTTTGATGAGTTGGTTAGTTTGTTTTAAAAAAAAAAAAGAATATGATAACCAGAGATGAGTGTTTAAAAAGTAAAAAGTAATGGTAATAAGTAAAACCATCACTTTTTAATTAAGTGGAACAGCATCTCAAAGAATGAAATTCCATCTAAATGGGTGAATACTACTAGTTTCCAATAGATAGAGGCCAGGGATGTTGCTTTATATCATGTAAAAACTCCCACAACAAATAATTATCTAGCCCAAAATTTCAGTACTTCCAAGGTTGAGAATCTTTGTACTAGAAAGGTGTAAAATTTCCAAACAGATCAGGGATAGATTGAGGGAAAAAAAAGGCACTGGATCATTATACTCCTGGAGTTTCTAGAATAGGAACACAGTTGATTATACAACTCTGACTGAATGATTATCCACCTTGTTCAGTAACATCATTGTTTGCTACCAAGTATGTGTGTTTGTTTGACAGAGACACATACATACAGAATGGTGAAAAAGAAAGAAATCATGCATCCAGGTTTCTTGATTAAGAACTGCTCATTAGGCCAGGCGCAGTGGCTCTCCCCTGTAATCCCAGCACTTTGGGAGGCCGAGGCGGGTGGATCATGAGATCAGGAGATCGAGACTATCTTGGCCAACATGGTGAAACCCCGTCTCTACTAAAATACAAAAAATTAACCGGGCATGGTGGCATGTGCCTGTAATCTCAGCTACTTGGGAGGCTGAGGAAGGGGAATCGCTTGAACCTAGGAGGCAGAGGTTGCAATGAGCTGAGATCGTGCCACTGCACTCCAGCCTGGCAACAGAGCAAGATACTGTCTCAAAAAAAAATTAAATAAATAAAACAGAAAAGAAAAGAAATGCTCATTATTAGACTGGTAGATACTGATACTGCCGGAGTCTTAAGACCGATAGAAAAGAACAGATATAGGATTCTTACCCAGACTATTTTTTCATCCATAAAATAAAAATATTTGGTATTTCCATTAGTACCATTAAAAGCTCCTACAGTACTACAGAGGATTAAATGAAATATTATGTGCAAAACACTTAGTAAGTGCTCAGTGAATGTTAGGTATTTTTATAACCCTTCATATCTTATCATATTGGGAACATGATAATAGGTAATCCTAAACTTGATAGAGTCACACATGCCTCAGAATAGTATAGATAAAATTTTAAGTCAGTGAAGATCCTATTCATCACCTAACATTATCCATAAACTTAGAGCACAATTAAATCTAAGTGGATTGTATAATATATACATATGTTGGTTCTATTATAGCAGTGTGTTGAAATATATATCAAGGAAAAATAAGTAACATAGTTTACTTCAAGCATAAATTAATCGTCCAAACATATCCAAGTAAAATAACCATAGGAAAAAAATGCCCCCACATTTATGAAGTTTTCAAAACTGGCTGCTATATAAAACGATGTATTCCTTTTTTTTTTTTTTTTTTGAGACGGAGTCTCGCTCTGTCGCCCAGGCTGGAGTGCAGTGGCGCAATCTCGGCTCACTGCAAGCTCCGCCTCCCGGGTTCACGCCATTCTCCTGCCTCAGCCTTAGAATCAAGGCTTTTTTTGTTTGTTTGTTTGTTTGTTTGTTTTGCGTGCTTTTGTTTACTTTTGTGGTTCCCAAAACATATGTATGACTTTGCTTCCTTCTTGCTGAATTAAAATCAAGTGTTATCTCAGGAGTTGTATATATTGAGAGGATTGAGAGGTTTCTGGTTGGTATCAACCATTTGCTTCTACTGTCATTTTTTATGGTACACATCTCTATGGCACGATCAATGTTTGAAATCAATGCTGTTTGAAAGTACAGCACCTAAGTTCCTCCCCTCTTTCTCCACTGCAGGAACAAGCAGAAGAGGCTTCATCCCAGGGACACTCAGTTCAATCATTTACTTGCAAAAGGACTGAATTTTGAATATAAATCATATTCATCTGCCTAAATTCAGAGGCCTTTGATTCTATAAAAGGGGAGAGATAATTTTGAGATCATATGTGTTTCATCAATCTTTGGCTAAACCTTGGACAAGCATGTTTGATAAATTGATGGTCATTAACAAGCAGCTATGCAATTCAGAAATCACTTATTTGTTATATACTCTGCTTTTGATTGTTCCTCAGAATCAGTTCACCATTTTGTTGGCTAATATGGGCCTTAAAAATATGTAGGATCAGGTATGGTGGCTCATGCCTGTAATCCCAGCACTTTGGGAGGCCGAAGCAGGAAGATTACTTGAGGCCAGTAGTTTGAGACCAGGCTGGGCAATATAGTGAGACCCAGTCTCTACAAAAAATTTAAAACTTATCCAGGTGTGGTGGCTCACACCTGTGGTCCCAGCTACTCTGGAAGCTGAGGTGGGATGCTCACTTGAGCCCAGGAGGTTGAGGCTGTAGTGAGCTGTAATCACACCACAGCACTCTAGCCTAGGTGACAGAGTGAGACCCTGTCTCCAAAAAAGCAAATAAATAAATACAATTAAATTAAGAAAACAAATTAGCCAGGCATGGCGGCATGTATCTGTAGTTCTAGCAACTCAGAAGGATTGCTTTAGTGCAGAGATTTGAGGCTGCAGCAGGCTATGCTCATGCCACTGCACTTCAGCCTAGGCAGCAGAGTAAGATCCTGTCTCTTAAAAAAAAAAAAAAAGAAAGAAAAGAAAAGTGACCTCATTTGCTCTAGCCACTTCAGGTTTCCTAACATGAAACTGCCTTGGGAGACTCCTCCATGGCCACCTCCATTCCACCAAAGGTATTCCAAATGGTATTATCATAATTTTATTTGACATTATGTTCACTTCTTTAGTGGAATTGCTAGGGCAGTTAATAATGACAGAAATACAGAAGTGAGAAACAACCAATGGAATAAGAATGATGGGTACACAAATAAACAAGAGATGGCGTGTAGAGCACGTGCATTTCAAGGTTATGTGTGCTTTATGTAGAGGGAAAAATGAATGTAGTTTTTTTGTCCAGATGAGCTCTACACAGCAGTCATTTCTCCTTGCTCATCTGAGACCGTTGGACAACTATCACCTCCCTTCATCTCCTTTCAGCAAAGAGAGATTGCTCTCATCAGCCTTCCATTCTGAATTCTTCTCCCTTGACCTGTGTCTCTTAAGTTCCATTCTGGCAGTGGAAACATAGGCATTGAATTTTCTTCCATCTATAGAAATACTGGAGTGAGGTCAGAATCATAGTGTTTTGCCTGAGAGTTCCCCTCCCCTCAACTGTGTTTACCCAGGAAGGACAAAACTATCCACACATAACAGGAATTTGCTTTCTCTTTGGGTGTGTCATTCCACTGTGCACTGTGCTTCAGCGAGCTTTCCATTGCCTTCTATTTAATTCCACTCCCAGTAAGTAGAAAAGGGGACCAGTTTTTTGTTTTTTTTTTTTTTTTTTCCCCAAAGAGAGGCAGAGTAAAGAGTTGCTGTTACCTGGAGCATGGGGACTCAAGATGAGGCAGGGCTTTAGTGATGTATGTAGAGGGCAAAAAGGAGGACTTTGAAAGGTGAACCTTAAAGAGACAAGCTGGTCATTGAAAACTAAATTGCCAAACTTGCCTCCAGTGAACAAATGCACCTGCCATTCGTATTGCAGCCAATTTGCTGTTTCTACTTTTATCTCTCTCACGCAGCAGGCTCCAAACTCTCAAAGGTTTTCCTGTGGCCTCTCTTTGTAATGCCCCAACCAGCAGGACTGTTAGATAGAGGCTTCTGTGTAGGCATTTTATTCCCACCTTCTCTCCCACTCATTGCGTTAAAATAAATTGAAACAATAATATTCCCAAGAGAAGTAAAGTTCTAAGGAGCAACAGCTCTTCCTCCAAACCCTAATGCTGCTGGAAGTTGTCCAGCTTTTCAAGATGGTGCATGGTGCCTCCATAAAATACAGGCACTGGAGCCTAGCCACCAAGGGAGAGACACTCGGTGCTGTTAACACGTTACTTAGGTGTGAAGTAATGCTTTTAAACGTACTCTCAGAGAGTGAATAATAGCTTCTGGAGAAAGACTTCCTTTGAAGGATGAAATTGTATAAGCAGGGTCTCATCCCCAAAGCATTTTTTGCCATGTGCAGAAATGTTTGATAATGATCATCAAGTGACTAGTTTTAATTACCTCAACAGGAGGGGGAAACACCATCTTTCCATAAAAAGAATTCAGAGTGACAAATGTAGATTTGCTTATGTGAAAACATTCAATTCAATCATTTCCAAAAGATTTAATTGTTTCAACATGTATTGTTGAGCTTTCACAATAGCTTACATTTCTCAATCCTGAAAGATACTTCCAGTTACAGACTTCTAATTCTCTATGCCTGTGGTTCTCTGAAGACACCTCTATACATTTAAATATAGGCTATTGCAAACACTGGCAGGGAAAAAAAGAAAGACCTTGGAACTGCATCAAATATAGGTCGTTTTTATCCTCCCTTTTCTCATGAAAACCTGAAGTAAATGTTATGCAAAGTATTCTAATGCTGCGTTAAGGTTGGTATTTTTATTTGCACAAAAGAAACATTATTCAATTGCGGTTTCTCAATCAACTATAACTCTTACCCAATATAAGGGAAGATCTCAGTCTTTTGTCTTATGACATGCAGAAAATGACAAGCATTTGAGCAATATTTCTATTCTGTTGCCCTTTGTGGCCTTTCTGACTTGCACTTCTCTCTCTTGCTTTAGGCCAGCCAAATGAACAGCCTTCAATTGAAAATGGAAGTGCTAAGTGACTGTAGTGTGTATCTCAGAGAATGAGAGGCGGATGTATATATATAGTATACACCCCAGAGAAGAGGAGAGAGCTCTCAGCTGAGAGCAAAGGAATTAGAAATAAAAAGAAAGTATTGAAGGCATTCCACGGTTCAAAAAATAAATCCTATTTAATGCTTCAGTTTTCTCTCCAGAGATGTCACAGATTAAAGTAAACAGAAGTTGCTGGTCACCTGTTACCTCCCAAAAGTGTATGTCCAGAGAGAGGTCTTTGGCCTTCACTGGTACATTTATTCATGCTTTCCCTTTCTGTGTTCCAGAGAAATATTTCAAATCACTATTTCTGATGTTCCAACCAGGTGGCACTAGCGTCTTCAGAGATTAGTGACATTTATTATGAATACTTCCTATATTCCAGGCATCATGTATTTCACATGCATTATTTTATTTAAAAATTGTAAAGGCCTATAAGTTAATTTTCCCATCCTGCAGATGAGAAAACTGAAAGACTAAGTAATTTCCCTAAGATTAAATAGCTAGTAAATTGAGGAACTGGGATTGAAACAAGGCTCTGAAACCCAGTGTCTAACCACCAAATTATACACTATGAATACACATTGAAAGAGATGGTCCCCATCCTCCTGAATCTTCAGACATCCTTTGTTCAGAACATTGATCACACTCACATCTTTTATTCTAGATCCCTGGCCTCTTATGTTCATCCACATAAGGAAGCATTAACCATGCGACTATGGAAGTTCAGCTCAAGGGGTAGTCCTCCTGGTTCACTTCTAAAACGCTCATCTAAACAGAATAAGCTTATACCACTGAAGTTGAGTACAATCTTGTCATATAGGACATTACTGATATATATATATACACAAACTATAAAGGTGTGCTAGGCCAAGTATAACCACATAGTCATGGGACATATTCTGCAAGCCCTACATAAAAATTAGTAATGTTACCATACAATTCTGGCTCAATTTTATCTTCCTTTTGTGCTTTCTGAAAAGAATGTTACATAAAAGAAAATATTCTAAGCATATATACCCAATATACTTTCCCTAAATGATTTAGTTAATCCTTGTGTCTGTCCTGGAATCTAGAAAATTGGAATGTTATTTTTATCTCTTTGGAGATAAAGAGACTGAGCTATGGAGAGATTTTGTAGCATGAAGGAGCCCTACTGAGAGTCAGAGAAAGTATGGGGCTCAAAATCTAGGTCTCCTGAAGCCTTGCATTTAGTGAATGGGACTGCTCTTAGATAACTGCTTACTTATGTAGGCCAGATCTTATTTTCTATTCAGAGTCACACATTTTCAGTTTGTCCCTCTCACTATCATCCTGAAATCCTCCCTGGTTGGCCTTAAAAATAGCTTCTGTACTAGAAATATATTCAGTGAAATTCCTTTATGTTTTTCTTATGAAGAAGTGATTGTGTAATAAGGAAACCTGCAAAATGCCAAATATAGAATTGTTTCACTATGGGAACATACTTAACCTATGTTTGAAATCTTATTTGTTCTGATAAAGTATAATTTTGTATTTCAGTAAAGGAAACTAATACAGAGGTCCCTGAGTCCTTGCATTGATTATGTAACAGATTTTCCTTAAATAATTCCCGAGGTATTGTCTTTCTCCTCTAGCTGGAGAAAGAAAAAAAAGATCTGCAGGTACAAAAGATACCAAGACAGAGAGAAAGCCAAAAATATTGTCCAGGACTCATTTATTCCAGCAGCTGTGCTATTTACTAGCTAGCATAGGCAAATGGAGAGAAACTTGGTTGTAGTACCTGGACTGCAAAGTAAGAATGTTTAGTACAATATTTCCTCAAGCAATTTCTAGAAATATTTGGTACTGTTCGTTATCTTAATAGTTGTGAATGGGAGTTGTGACTCTATTGATGAGAAGGCCATTTTGCTAATTCAAATAATATTCTTTTATATTATCTTTGTTTAGATTTTACAGAATACTTTCTTTGACACTGTGCATTTTATAAAATTCCATTTTGAGATTGCCAAATTTCCAGGCTCAGTGACTTATAGGTTAGGGGCCTGGAGTAGCCACTTACAGGTTTTTAGCACCAAAGATTTATAATCGGGGTGGGCTCACAGATAACGAACGCCTGACAGGCGGTGAAGACAAAAGTGAGGCACAGAATTAGTTCAAAGACATCAATTTCTGACTCTGGACTGTGGCTTCGGAATCACAGAGCAGAGAAGTTCCTATAAGGCCTATATCTCTTACAAGGTGATGGCCTATGTCAGGCAGGAGGCTACAACTCGTCAGAAAATAAAGAAGAAATGGATGAGTAGACTGGAGGATTAATTGTATACTCATTAACAACAGCCAAAGTCTCCATTGAATGGAGGAAAAAAGGGTTTCTATTCAATGGTCATAGTCAGGAAACATGAGGGACTCTGAGAGGACATCATATCAAGTTTCTGACTTTCAGACCCATACACTCCTAAATAAAAGTTGTGTAATTTTCTCTTCTTAATGATGCTTTCATCAGAGTCATTGTAGTCATTAATGTTAGTGGCTGAAGCAGATATTGCTGAGTTCTCATGACTTATTTCTTGCTCATGTAGTCCAGTTCAGTTTATGCATGCCTCTGTTACGTAGCAGCTATGCCTTCTTGATCACGTGTCCACCACAGTCGCTGTGACAAGGTAAGAAGGGGCTTTTATTTAAGGGCTAGGCCTCCATATTGCTTACCTCACATTTCCCAACATTTTCGTGGCTACAGCCCAGTTGTATGGTCCCAAAGGAACCCCAAGAGGTTGGGGAATGTCGAGAAGCAACATAGATACTTGGGGAGCACTGACAGCCTTCTCCACGATGTCCAGTGACATAATAGAAAATAAATTGAGAATACCATTCAGAAGCACATTGAAAGTTAAGAGCACACACATTCATTTTTCCAGGAAGCAGATGGACTAAATGGTGAGGTCCATGGTCGCTGGACAGAGTATAAACAGAGCTAATTTAAGAAATATCTGGGTGGAAGCCTAGTTTATAAACCAAAGATTAAATGTTAATGTGTTTGTCTTTGTTTTTTTGCATCAATTAGGAGAATATGTAGCATTTGAAATATTTTAATGAAAGATGTTAAATAGGAGAGGCTAGATCTGCATTTGGAAAATTCACATGTCTGTGTAAAGTGTCACTCATTTCCCTACCACCTTTTCTTCTTTTGACTAATTATTATCATGTTAGTGGACTAATTTGATGTTCCCTTTGTCCAGCATAAGTGAAACATTTCTATTACTCCCGGTTAGGACCTATAATCTAAGGTGTACTTTGAGTCAAACAAGGTAGCATCTGATTGAAACAGAGAGAAAGGTTATACAGTTTTTAATGTGTGAATGAGGATTCATGTTTCACAAATAGCCGTAGCATATAAAATTTAACATGTGACTGTCTTAATCCCAAACATGTTATCACTTACCAGCATAGCAGGTTTCTGTTTGGTTCTTAATTTTTCTTTTTTACGGTGTTTTAAGATACTTTAAAAAACATCTATAATAATTTACTCTACTTTGTAATTAGACTTAGTGATTAGAATCTTTTTCACTTACATAACTGTTTTCCCTTAAATGGATGGCACCAGCTGGCTTATAGCTGAAACCTGATCTGACTCCCAAAGCCATCAGAGGGACCAGCATAAGGCAAAGCCTAATGTGTTTTGCAGCTTCATGAAAAGTCAGTAGAGAGGAGATGTTTTGCATTCTTTTATGTTTCTTTGGTAACACTATATATATGTTAAGTATGTTAGAGAAGATTTTCTTTGAGACTTAAACCTTAGCTTCTCTGGGCATACCTTCAATTTTCATAACATGGAAAGAGGCTAATATTATGTTCTCTCACACAGCCTGTAATCATTAGAGGAAGGGCAAATAGCTAAACATTTGCAGTTTGGAGTTGAGCCACTTGGGGTATTTTACCATCAGGAGAAATGTGATGGCTGTATAATTAATGAAAAAGCATTAGCAAAAGGCTAAGAGAGCAAAGTAATCACAAGTGGCCCTGAGTATTGTTACCTTGTAGTTTTACACATGGTATTGAAGATTCGTTAACTCCCTTATCACACAGTTAATGAAAAGCCATATCAAACTAGGCACTGTGCTTTCTGCTGGTGTGACAAGTCTGACTCTTGGAAATAAAACACCCTATGTCCAAAGTCTCTGGGGGCCAAGTTATATTCCAGATGAGGTTAAGTGACTTGCCAAAGGCCGAGGGAGGATGGGTAGAGGAACAGACAGGGAGCAGCTCGCCGTTTCCTCATGGATTAAAAAGGAAGAGATATGGGCGGAGAATCAAGAATATTCCTGGTGGCCACCAGGCCTGGTTCTCAGTCCATCTGGAGCTGTTTGGAACCGATAAAAACAGGAATCCTACTCACTGCTGCTGCATGTGTCTCTGCCTTGTGCAGTCTGTGGCTCATCAAGAACAAAGGATCCATCATGTCAGGTACCTTAACTGACTGTGCCAATGCGCATCCAGTTGCATGACCACCATGACCATCTTGTCCTAATTCTTGCTTTGTAACCTGTCTCACGTGCTTGTGGTGGGACATAGAGACAGTAGGAGCTGCTCACTTTCCTCATCCTGTGCTCAATTTCCTTAGAGTTTCTATAGAAACTCAAATGTAGTCTCTGTAGATTTCCAGCCCAGACCCTATGGAAAAGCTACTATCCCTGCTGGCCACAAGGGCAGTACCAAATATAGAGCTGATGCAAAGTCAAGCAAGAAAAATTTCTCCTTTCTTCCCTTGGAGACGAGCTGCTGATTCCGACCCATTCTCAGGCACATCTGCATCACGTTCTCCCCACACCCAGCCCTGTTTTTCCAGCAGTCAGGTTTTTTTTCTATATGAACCCAGAGTTCCAGTGGCAGTTAAAATCATTTCTTGTTGGAAGGAAGGGTCAGTGGACACATCATGTTGTATAAGCACAAGCATTACCAGATGGATACGAACACAGTCACAGAGGGTCGCAGCTGCCACAGAAATCATTCGCTAGAGTGCTCTGGCCCCGCAGCATGTTACGGACAGACTGCTTTTTGTGAGAATTGATCAGCTCTCCTAAATACAGGTGTTGTGCATGTTTATGTGTGAGACTGGGAGCCACGAGGGGGAGATTTCTATAGGCAATGTTTGTTTCCTTAGGACACAGAGGTTTGAATAAAACATCACGGCAGGGTGCAGAAGTAAGAGAAGAGAAATCTTTTGACATTTTCTCCACAACATGCCCAGGGCTCTCAACAAACAGGTGGAACAAGAGGCCCCTCCATGTCTAATTTCACATTTAGCTCAAGATTAATGAGAGGCTTGCCCCATTTGGGACTTATTTGTGGAAGCAAAGATGGAATACTCCTTCTCACCAACATCGCCATGCCTCCCTTCTTGAGTTTTAAAAAGAGAAGGGAGACAGGAGAAATACCATTTCATGTTGGCCAAATTGAGGGAAGTGATACAGGCAGTAAATAGGCTCATAGAAATGGATCTAATTTCCATTGCAAAATTCTTCAAGCCTTTCAGGTTGCGCATATGAATATTATCACCATTATTTAGAAAAATACCTCAAAATCAGAAAGTAAATCCTTAACCACATAATCTTAGAACTGAATAATGCAGGAAAAAAACTAACTTCAGTAAACGAAGCTCCCGTTGCTTCTACGCGATCAGTGGCATTTCCATTTCTATGCTGAGCACAACTACCCACCTACCCAGACTTTCTTATCTCTAGTTGTGCCCCAGTTATCTTGGCCTCTGTTTAATTTAATCAATATGACAGCACCTAATTTGTCAGTGGTCAATTATTTATTTATTATTTATTTAAATTTTTTTGGAGACAGGGTCTTCTTTGTCACCCAGGCTGGAGTGCAGTAGCATGATCATAGCTCCCTGCAGCCTCCATCTCCCTGGCTCAAGCAATCTTCCCACCTCATCCTCCTGAATAGCTAGGACTACAGGCGTGTGCCACCATGTCCAGCTGATTTCTTTTCCATAAATTTTTCATAGAGATCAGATCTTGCCATGTTGCCCAGGCTTGTCTCAAGCTGCTGCTTCACACCTCAGTCTTCCAAAGTGCTGGGATTATAGACATAAGCCACCATGCCCGGTCAGTGGTATATAATTTAGTTTGTGAAATATCAAAGCTTTCCTTTCATCTTGACATAATCAAAAGAACTGGTCATGAACTTAGTACTTTCACTCTCTAGGTTTATGATTTCAGTCAAGAGACTGAAACTCACTGAGCCTCAATTGTCCAACCAATGTAAGGGTGAGACATAGTGGTAATGATACCTGTCTGAGCTATCACACAGGCATGTGGTATGGATCAAATATGGTAAGGCATAGACCAGTGCTTTGCAAACTGTATAATGTTATGCTACCTTAGATATTATTATTATTAATTACTGTCATTATTATTTTTATTATTTCTTCTCACTTTTCTACTTGTTTGTATTTTCTTTTATTATGTAATGTTGATTTGCCCCTCCAAAGAAGGGCAAACAAAGATAAAAAGGAAAAAAAAATCTAACTCATATTCATCAATTCAAGGTTTCGTTTGGGATTTCTCTCCCCTGTCCCCATCCCACACGCTGCATGACATTATGTACCTCTCTGGAATTTTCAAACTTAATTAGAATTACAGAAATTCTATCTCTCCTAGCTATGTTTAACCTTTGCAGCAACTACTGTGTTTTCTATCATTATTATAATTTTTGAAACAATTAAAATTGACGTGAATGTATTAATTAATTCACAATGGTAACTCTATTTGTTTAGAAGGAAATAATGTGTATGTTCCACATTCTGTTTAAAATGGTTCATGGTAAGCTTTGAGCAGGGGCAATGCAAAGAAAGAAATTCTAAAACCTCCTGTGAATCATATTCTTTGTCCAAATATTCTATCTTCTGGGCCCTTAAGCAGTGGCAAAAAACAACTTTTATTATTTTCATTGTATTCTAGGCATGCTTTAGTTCACCCTAGTTGTTTCTAATAGAATCTACCTCCTTCTCTACATGCAAAGAACACTATATGCCTTAAGCAACTAAAAAAAAAAAAAAAAAGTATTCAGGCTAGTTATGTAGGCATGAAATCATTACATTTAAGAGATCCTTACAAGCACCAGAGTTATCTCTACACATTTCTGACTCCCAAAATGAAATGAAAAATTAGATGAACAGTAAGCCATTTTGAAAAAGAGTGACTCTTCATATTATTTTCATGATAACCTCCTACTGGTACTTCTGTTGAAACAAGAAAACATGGTTGATCTAAGTCATAATTGTTATTGTTTTATCCCCTCCTCACCTTTTCTCATGCCTAGCACAATGTCTTTATGTGTTGTAGGCACTCAGTAAATGTTGTTTTGTATGATTCTTAAGCATAATAGACAGGGAATTGGTCCCCGAACCCTTTATACTTCTATTTTCTATTCACTTATGGGTCCTTTCTGTCTGGTTTAAAATCTTCCTTGCTTTTGATATAAGGACTTATCTTTTATCATATTATCTTAATAACTAAATAATTCATTCATGGGATATAGGCAATATTTCCTCACATTCAATTTTTTAAAAAAATTAATGGAACACAGAAAAAAATATTTTGGTTGCCCATGACATGTTTTGAAGTTTTTAAGGATATGTCATGTTTTAGGGCTAAATCCTACTGGCTTCCCCTGGAATAAGGAGTAGATTTCGGGTAGATGTCAGGAATGCAACCCAAATTTTCATCTGCTCTAAGAATTATACCATGCAACTTCCTTTCACATAGAAAAATATATCTTTTAGGTATAAAGGGGAAAAGTACACTTTTCTTTTCTCTGATAACGTCTTAGGGTGCCACTTCGCAGTCGGAATTCACTCAATTGCTATTTGCCACCTACCCGAGGTAGCCTGATATTTTTTGAGCTTCCCTCTGTTTGCTACCCACATTTCTGCCAAGTAAAACCATCTGCTCTGGTTGGACAGTATCTAAATCCTATTCTGTTAGTATCAGAAACATAAACGTTATTTTGCCTAGGTAAAGGAAAGATAGTAATTTTATTCATTCTATCTACTTAAATCAGCATCTGTATGCTTTCCCAAATTAGCAAAAACAAATATCCAAATGGCTGGAATAAGAGTCTGGGAATATGAGATTTCAGAGAAGTTGCTGCCTTGCTGAGTAACAGCAGCTTCAGTGAGCAGAGTCAGAAGGGTTCTATTTGCTTTTATTTAGCAAGGCAATGACCCGTCCATGGGAACAGCCACTTGACATCCCACAGAGTGCGCCTATTGCTGAAGCAGCAATAATGGACACCCTTAGCTGAATGCACTTGCTGGTGTCTGGATAATTTGTCCCTTTTCTAAACTAGAACACTCGCTTAGATTCTGGGGTGATCGCAAACATTTAATACATATAGAAAAATTTCAACTTAATATACCTTGATTTTAGGTAGACTAAGGGACTCTCAGTTTGCAGATATCCACACTACACATGTGTCACCAGCAGAGAACATTCACCACTGGGTGGTATATAAATGAGCCACGTAACATTTCTTTGTCCCATGGCTACCATGTTTAAGTTATTTAGAGCCACCTAATTCAAATTAACCCTCCTTTTGATGGTAGCAACTGTCTGGATGAGTCTCTAGGGACTGTTTTGTTGTAAATCTGACTTCCTGGGACAGTGCTTGGGGCTCATAAGGCCACTTGAGAATGTAATAATGTAGGGCTCAAAGGCCCAAAAGAGTATGGGCCTTAGCTTACACCTTTAGCCACCATAGTAAAATGCCGGCTACATCTCGGAGGACTTCGTAACTGAAGCTTCAAGCACTGTCTGATGAAAAGAGGATTAAAGGGAGATGACTTTTTCTTGACCATACATTGTCTTAATATGTCATTTTTATTAGCTTCCTGCTCCAATTTCCCTGAGTTTACTACATTAACACACACGGTACCTAGCATTGCTTTGTTTTGTGCATACATTTTATCTTTTCGTCTAAATAGTTAGCATATTATCTCTCTTACCTTGAGTTATTTGGATCATCACTTAATGCCCGCATGAATGTAGCATTAGTAATCACTCCTGGCAGAGAAATTTGAGTAACTGATACTTATAATGAGTTTTTTCTACCCTCAGCTTCACCTGACACTCAAAGAAGCTATAGTTTCTGTATTTTTTCTACTTTCCCATGAAATTTGTGTCTAAATGACATCATGTTCGGGTAAAATGTGATTCAAATGCTGACCCCACAGGCTGATGTTTCTTGCTTTGCAAATGGATCCTAATAGAAGTGGGAACTAGTGCTAGTGGAAAAGATATTCTCACTGCCAGTTGTATTCTACTACAAGGTCTAAGGCTTCAGAGACTCCAATTGACAGCCACAAATCACCTGGCAACATCTGTTGTTTACAAGGACAACAAATTAAAGAAGACCAATTTTTTATGGAGACATGACAAAGTATGTAAAATTGTGACAATTTTATTTGGGCCACTTTTTCGTGGAAAAAGGAGGCAGCTAAGTTTCTAAAAAATTTGGTGAAAATTATTTCACTCATGGTATATATTCTTGCATTTTTGTGTCACTTTTTATTGGAGATATAAAGTGTCTAGACATCTATTAAATGGCTCAACATACTGGCAGAGCTCTCCATAATAGTAGATAAAAGCTCAATACATATCTTTGGGGAAATTTATTGTTAATGCCACAATTAATGATTAATTATAAATTATGGTAATTACCTACACCTTTTGGCAATCATGGAGTCTGCAAAAATATAACTAGAATGCCATTAGCCACAGAAATGCATAGGCTACTTTACCACGTTATCCTAGGAGGGCTCAAGCCAACGCTTCTTTATTAGCTAGTTTTAGTATGTAATAAATAGTAGGTACATTTGTCAGACCTCTTATTGCTTTGTAGATAGACCAAGTTCAAATGCATTATCTTATTTGACCCTAATGTCAATCCCGTAATATTGCCTAATGCCAACCTTGTACCTCCAATTGCTAGGTGAGGAAACTAAAGCATTTAAATAATTTGTTATAGTTTGGTCATTTATTCACTCAAAATTGGTTAAGCGCCTACAGAGTGCCTGATGATGGAGATTCAAAAGCAGATGTCAAAGAATATTCTGCTGCATTGTGAGCTAGTGGCTGGGCAGGATCACAAATCCCCTGGCTCTCAATCTAGTACACTGTGCTACATTTCCCAGTCCTGTCATCCATCCTGGAAACTCCCACACCACGCAGCAAAACATGCTTTAGTGGCATTTTCAGAAACAAAATGCCAGGTTAGATGGATGTTTGATGTTTCACTAGATGGCATTTATGTGTTGCATTGTGTATTTTTATTCTCATTGTTGAATCCTGGGAGTATGCTTATTAAATACAGCAAGTGCTGCTCAAGAAACATTATGTAGATTTCTGAACCCAGTTCTTACGTAGACACACCATAGTCTTTCATAGCCTGTGACATATGCAAATCAACAGGGCTTAAGCTTTTCCTGCTGTACCAAAGAACAGTTAAAAATTAGGGAGTTGATGGTGTTTCTTTAAGACCCCACCATCACCCCATACACAGTAGTGTATACACCTTGCCCCATCTTTGAATGAACAATAACTAATGAGACTCATTTATTGCTAATTTGTACCATTAGAAATGGCACTTTGAATTGAGTACAAATAATAACCGCTAATTATTTGAGGTTAGGGAAATGAGCCAACTGACAACTTTTCTCTCCTACTCTGGAACTGATTAGTTTCCTTCTGATGGTTGTTCAGTTAGGAACCAAGGATAAAGGCATTAAAACATTCACAGCTGGAATTAAATGGCTTTGTAGATCTAAGGTTGTTTTAAAGCAACCAAACTGACAGATACAAAACCAATGCTTAACATGCAACAAAGCTAGCATGTGGAAGCCAAAGGAGTATCTAGGCAGAGAGGACAACAGTTTACCTCTGTGGAAAGTCCCCTCTTCAAATTTTCCCCTTATTATGGCTAATCCTTACTTTGCAAAAATTAGGATTCTTTGATTTAAGCAATAGAAATTGACTGGCTAGTCTGATGTAGAAAGCAGGTGGTCCATTGGAAGAATATGAAATAACACAGAATTGAAGGAAAACAAACAGAAAAACTTTACTTCAGCAAGTACACAAGCCCCGTATCTCTGGATATCCAAATAATAACCTCAAATAATTAGTGGCAAAAACTAGTGAAGAATAATAGTCCTTTTAGGTGGTTACCCTTTCACGATGTGTACTAACCATTGCTGCTGAACAAATCACTTCAAAATCATGAGCATAAAATAATAGTTATTCTTTATTTTGCACAAGTGGGGAAGTCAGCTGATTTAGGCTGAATTTCTTGAGGTGACTCTTCTCCTAGGGTTTCCAGATTTGACAAGTAAAAATAAAGGATGCCCAGTTAAATTTGGATTTGGGACAAACAACAAATAATCTTGCTTATAAATGTGTCTCATACAATATTTAGAACACATTTATACTAAAAAAGCATTTGTTATTTGTGAAAAATTTATATTTAACTGGGTAGACTATTTTATCTGACAATTCTGTCTGGCATCTCCCATCCTTCTCCTGGGATGAAGAGGCTCAGCTGAGCGTGTTCTTCTCGTGGCAACGGCAGAGGCATAAGCACAAGTGAATTCAATGGTGCCAGCACTTTTCAAAACTCTGCTTGTGTTCCAGATGCTGACATCCTGTTGGCAAAAGCAAGTAACATGGCCCAGGAATGAAAAAGTATGTCACCCTCTGTAGGAGGGCATGGATGTGGCAAAGGATGGGGATAGAGGGAGGAGTACAGATTTGAGGCCATTAACACAGTCTGCCAACAAGAGATTAAGTCAGTTTCATCCTCTTTTGAATCATTCCTCATAGAAACCAAGTTCCAAGGGGGCATGTCTGAATGGTCCAGCTTAGGTCTTGTACCCACTCCTTGTCCAAGAATTGGTCACTTGATTAAGAGTCCCAACAAACCAATAGCTGTGGGTGAACAGTGGTTTTTCCAAAGAAAAACCAGGATGTCTTACCAGAAGAAAGAGGCTTGCATTCTGGGCAAGTAAATCATATATATCTATTCCACTTATGTCCCTGACTTTGACTCCATTTCCACTTTTTGGCATAGACTACATAAGAAATGTTAGTCTATACAAAAAGAAGAAGGGATGATTTGTGAACCTAGAGAACTGTACAAACAATTCTGGACAGTCAACTCTGGGTCCATAAGAGTCAGGGCAGACCCTGGAGATCTGGCAGAGGGTGGATAAAGGAACTACAAAGATAATAAGGAGGGACAGAAAAACAGGTGGCAGAGCCAGACTGACTGTGTCATGATCTTACTTAAGGCTGCCCCATTGCACAGCTGAGGGAGTCTATATTATTAGGTGCACCTAGATTTTGGCATTATTTCAGAAATCACCATTAAATTTTTACTAAATAGAAAAAAAATATGTAGGCCCAATGCAATGGCTCATGCCTGTAATCTCTGCACTTTGAGAGGTCAGGGTAGAAGAATCGCTTGAGCCCAGGAGTCTGAGGATGCAGTGAACTATGATCACACCAATGCGCACAGAAAAACAAAAGAAAGAAATGTGTATTAATGCAGAATTTATGTGCATTTCAATAAAGAATATTACCCATTTAATAATTCAGATTTTAAAATTAACACATAATAGTGTGATATCCAAAAAATTAATGATATATTTTTAAAATATTTTGGTTGAATTATTTAGCATGGTAAGTAAGGTCTATATTTACATGTTTCCCAGAAATACTGGGCTGGCGAGGTTGGTAGCACTTTATAGGGTGATTCTGAAAACCAAAAGAGTGTATGCACTTTACATCATTCAACAAATAGTATTGTGGACATTGGCTAAAAAATTATAGGGAGGAAAAAACTCTGATTATTTCTCATACCAGAAATAAATTCCATATGATTTAAAGAATTCAATATAAAAAAAACAATTAAAATAAAAAGAAGAAATCGAGATAAGTATTTAACTGTTCTTATGTTGGAAAAGCATTATTTATGCACAAAAGCAATGGAAGAAATAATAAAAGAGCAATCAATAGATACAACAACAAGGAAGCTTTAAACTTCAGCAAAACAAAAATAATCATAAAAGTAAGAGCCAAAGAATAAATTGTAAATATTACTACATGACAACAAAAGGTCAATTCCTTACAATATAAGTAGCTCTCATTAATCAGTAAGAAAAACAAAATAATCCAGACAAATGTAGTTATCACTGAAACTGAATAGATTGAAAACATTGAATAAATGGTTCATGGCATTATGTATAGGAAAATATAATAAATCACACTAACAGTCTGTAAATAAGAATTGTTAAGGGATTGTCCAGAAAGAAAAAAAACACACTACACAGAGTACTATGATGTTCCAAGAATTCAGCATAAATCAATATTACAGTGATTTTGCTGATTCAAATAAGAGTATTATGCTAAACAGTACTTTCTAGGCAGTCATTCCTACTGAGAATTAAACTAAAGAAAAAATACCATCTCTACCACTTTTGCGGAAGTGAATATGACCTAGAGGAAGAGTAAAGTTTGTGAAACATACAAATTGTAGGTTTTGGCTCTAGCTGTATTATTCATTAGCTATGTGATACTTACCCATTTTTGTCCCCTTTGCCCACATGTGGGAAATGGTAGTAGTAGTAGTAATAATGATAATAATAATAATAATAATACATTTTACTTCCCAGGATTTTTATAAAGATTTTATAGGGTAATAGAATAACATTTTTGAATTGCTACCTGATGTTATTGGTGATTATCTAAACTTAATTCTATGGAGGGCTATGGGAAACTAGGAAACAAATAGTAAACTATTACACTAAGAAAGGTATATCTATATCTATCTATCTACTTCTCCCTCCTCACAGAAAAAGAAACAAAGACGTTAAAACTCAGAAAAGCCTGTAGTTGAAGAAGTTGGACACCAAGTTCTTCTTGGTTCCTATGTTCCTGAAATATACAGACACTCCTCTGCCTCATGGTTAATGTTTTTTATTAAGAGTCAAATAAGTTGATAGTGAAATAGATGACTAAAGGGGTAGCTAAATAAATATTGATAAGAGCTCTATTTTACTGGTTCAAAATGAAAACTTATTCCTTTCTGACAAAAATTCTGTGAGATACCTTTCTTGAGTGAAGTGAAGAGTTGGGAAAAACTAAGTGAATTTTTTTCAAGCACTTTTTGAGCACCTACTATGTTCTAAGCACCACGCTCTGTAAGATTCAGTGGTTTAGAAAACACTGTGTGCATATTACAGTTTAGTGAAAGATAAAGGTAAGTAACCCAGCTGTCGCGATTCAGTGCTGTGAGGGTGAGACACAGGGCATTTCACCCAATATGGCCTCCGGACTGGGGCATGAGGTGAGAACACAGCGGGGCATTTCACCCAGTGTGGATCCAGGAGCAGATGGGGAGGCAGGGTGGGGAATGACAGGAAAGTCGTTTGCAAACAAGTAAGGAGACAAGCTGATGAGCTGAAATTTGAAAGGGGAAAGAGGGTAATTGCATGAAGAATTGAAAGAAGAATATTTCATGTAGGAAGAAATATAATGTCAAATGCCAGAGTGTGAGGAGAGCACATTTCAGAAGCCAAAATTTACCTGATCCCACCAGATGATGCGATGCAAATGGAGTAGGAAATGAGGCTGGAGAGATAAGCAGGGCCAATCATGAATGACCTATTAAACCGTATTTAAAAGTTTGGATTTTATCTTGAGGACAATGAGATTAATCAAGAGATATTATATTCACATTTGCAATTTAGGAAAAAAATATCTGATTGTAGTGTGGTGAATGTGTGGCAGTGAGCATAAAGAGAGGAAGGCTGGAGACAAAGAAACCGTTTGTTTTTGTTTTTTTTTTTGAGACGGAGTCTCGCTCTGTCACCCAGGCTGGAGTGCAGTGGCGTGATCTCGGCTCACTGCAAGCTCTGCCTCCTGGGTTCACGCCATTCTCCTGACTCAGCTTCCCGAGTAGCTGGGACTACAGGCGCCCACCACCACGCCCAGCTAATTTTTTTTTTTTTTTTTTTTTTTTTTTTAGTATTTTTAGTGGAGATTGGGTTTCACCCTGTTAGCCAGGATGGTCTCGATCTCCTGACCTTGTGATCCGCCCACCTCGGCCTCCCAAAGTGCTGGGATTACAGGCGTGAGCCACCGTGCCCGGCCGAAACCATTTTTAATATTTTCTCATTTCAGTAATTTAGGCCCTCCCAGAAAGAAATGTTGATGTCTGAAACAAGGTTAGTGGGATTAGGGACTGGGAGTAAAGAATAAATCTGATATGTATATATACATATATATAGAGAGAGACACAGACATATGTATATATACACATATATATGTATATATACATCACACTTATATAAAATTGATCCTCCATACATGACATAAACCACAGAACATGACATAAAGCACAGAACATGAGGATCAATTTTTTATGAGTGTGATGAAGGGGAGAGAGAGCAGTCAAGGGAGATGCTTTGCTTTGTTTGCTCAGACAATTCTGCCTGATGACACTGTTAACGAAGATAATAAAACACAGGTGTTTTGTGGGAATGAAGGTAATGACTTTAGTCCTGAGTTTGTTGAAACTTGGGTGTCTGTGAGGCAAACAATAGGGATACAGAATAGTCCATTGGAATGTAGGTATAACAATCATGAAAAATATCTGGGCTGCAGGTGGTGATTGCTTTAGCTTCTGAAGCTAGAAAATAGGTCAGATCCTTCAATGAATGTATAGATTGAGATGAAGACAGAGGTAAGTGATCAAACTCTTAAATACAGATAGTTAAGGAAAGGACAAGATAAGCTTAAGAGTTAATCTGAGAAGGCTGACTACAAGGATAAGAGGAAAAACAGTTAAGTTTGGTGTCCTAGAAACCAAGGGAAATAAAAAATAACAACTGGAAGGAGCACCAACAGAGCCAAATACTTCAGAGAAAAACAAGATAACAGAAATTGTCCATAGGCCTAGAAACAATATGATAATTGGTGAGCCTCCTGACAGTAATTTCATCTGAGGTTAAGGAGAGAATCCAGATCGCACTGAAGGTTGAAGTGTGGATGGGAGATGATGATGTGGTGTAGAACAATTCCCTCAAGAGATTCGGAAAGAGAGATTGAAAGTAAATAAGATGGGAAAAAAATAAAAAATAAAAAAGGGATACATGTTCTCAGGATCTCCTGAAAGCTGTGTCACAGGAAAAAAGAAAAAAAAAGAAGTTAATAAGAGTTTAGGGAGAAATTTCTTTTGAAAGCAAAAAAGACTGCATCGTATGTACATGCTTATGGGAAAAAGCTAGTACAAAATAAAGTAGGAAAACAAATGATGGAGCAAGACCCATTGAAAGTGATCCAGAGGCACATGGGATACACTGATACAACGTGGTTGCATTCCTAACTATTCAGCACAAACACTTTCTGTATCTCCAGTCTCTGAGTCTCAGTACTTGAATAGATTGTCCTTAATTAGGAGATGCAGTGTGGTTTGGTGGCCAGAACATAGCCCTGCAGTCAATTATTCTAGATTTTATTCTCAAGTTTATCAGTACCTGTCTATGTGAAATTGAACAAGTGGCTTAACTGGTGTGACATGTAAATGCAAAGTCTTTGCTGTATCTCCTTTTATTTAAAAGAGAGAGAGAGAGAGAGATTGTGAGTCAATTGTACCACAGGTAATAATTCTCTGGGATTTTTTGTTGTTGTGGATTTTTTTTCTGTTTTATAAATTTGCATGGTTTTATATTAGGGATATAGAGCCTTTTTTATCAGAACATATGTATATTTCTTCTTACACTGTGTCCTGCGTTGCAATTCATATGTAACTACAACTTTAGTAATGCGGACTCTTAGAATTACTATATAGCTTTTGATGATAGGTTTTGGATTGTTGAGGATGGCACCTAGTATGTCCACATTATGTTCTGAAACACTATCATTGATTTATAGTTCATTGCAGTTGTTTTGAAGATGTTCAGAGCACTAGCCTGCTCATCTGGGAATTAGTAACTGTGAACTCGAAATAATGGAATAATTGGACATTCAGGAGCTCTGAATTCTAAGTCCAGCCATAGTTCTTGGTGGGCTCATCCTTAACAAGCCATTATTTTTCTCTGTGTCTGATATTCTTCCCTGTAAAATGTATACGATCTTTCAGGTTTTCACTGCAAAAGTCTGTGAGAACATATTGCAAGACAGTGTGTGAATATGAGAAAATGACCCTTAACCCCAATAGCTGAAAGGAGGATTAGGAACTCCGTAAATAGAGATTGCTAAATATTTGGAATCAACTACAGTCTGCTGCCATTGGGTTTGACTGGTAATGACCGGTCCCCTACCCAGAGGCCCTACAAGAGTGGAATGCTGAGGTGGAGAGAGTCCTCATCCTGCTTCCTCCTTGTGACACTCTGAACCAGTCAGTTGCCCAAGTACCATCAGTGTCTGCTAATGAAGATTTGCAGGGATCGTTTGGCTGTCAGGTGCTTGCTTCTGCAAGCAGAAAATGTTCCTGTTTTATTCGTCACTACACAGAGTCCCTAATGGGCAGTAAGAATGAGAAAAGATACAATTCATTATTGAACTCCTTCGTGCTCTTTTGTCCTCCTCCTTCCCCCAGACACATACTTTCTCAGGGACAGCCTAAACAAGTGAGTAAAAAAAAGAAATTCACAGTCAAACTATAAACCCTGCTATTTGTAATCAGTGCATAACCTCTGTGATGAAATCTGTGAGTAATTCACTCCCCACTTAAGCCTACCGACGTGTGATCTAATGTTGCCACCCTGAACACTAATGAAGGAAGTCAGACGGCAGTACAGCTTGCCCTTGGGGACTCATTTCTCACATCACCAAAAACTAATTTCTGTTGTTTTCAGCCATCTGGTAGCCTGGGTTGTGAAGATGAAGTTTCATTCAAGTAGTGCTTATGAGCAAAGGCCCAGAATTGGCTGGGATTCAAACTCATTTTCTGCCCCTCACCTAGCCCCCTCTATGCCTCAGTTTCCTACCCATAAATAAAAACTTCATAGGATATCATTCCTTTATTATAAGAAGTTATTGAAGTAATATTTGTTAAATACTCTATGTTGGGTTTTAGGTATAATAAATGTTTAATTAAAGCTAGCTATTAATTACATTGTTAGTAGTAGTGGTGTTGGAAGTACTGGAATAGTATTTTTGAATGTCTACCTGTCTGTGACACAGGCCTTATTAATTCACGTTTTAAGTTCTAAGATACTTCATGCAGCCTGTTATACACAAAGATGATATTTAAGTGCTTTCTATTGTGGTGATTAATACATGTTCATTATGTTGCTAGATTATAAGTAACCAGGTATTGCCACAGCTTAATAATACAGTAATGTAATCTTACGCTAAATAGCATTGTTTTTCTTTTGCTGGTACTTGGAGAAGACATTGGATTATATTTATTTATAGATACAAAAGAAAATAAATTTAAATAATGATAATATTATTAATTTGCATAAATGTGCATGCTGTCTAATATCTAAATAAGGTCCGTTCTAGTATTTTTAAAAGCTAAGATATTTTCATCACACTCCTTTGTGTATTTCCTGCAGCACTCAAATGGCCATTGTGAAGGGTGTTCTTACCTTATGGTAGTGCTTTAGGAAAACTTATGGATTTGGTAAGCAGATGACAAGCATGGGTCTTAAAAGCACCCTACTTCTTAACACAGAAATTCAAATTAAGTTATAAAACCTTGAATTTTCCACTTCCAGTTGTATGGCTACAAGCCTAATCTTACTGACATGGTTACATATTCCATTTCCTTTTGTTTTCACAGTCCCACCAAAGATCTCCAACATCTCCTCGGATGTCACTGTGAATGAGGGCAGCAACGTGACTCTGGTGTGCATGGCCAATGGCCGTCCTGAACCTGTTATCACCTGGAGACACCTTACACCAACTGGTAAGCAATACTCCAGGTTCCAATATGCCACATACTGTTTAAAATATGCTCATGCTCCTGAAATTCTGTTGAATCAGAAATTTCAATTCAATTCAGAATCAGAATTGAAATTCTGTTGAATCAGAAGGGCATGCATGTATCTTGTTATTAAAATACTAACAGAATGGCAACATAGGTCTTATTTAGGGTCCTCATGGTCTTTGCTAATGTGTTAATCTCTATAAAGTTTACAATCATTGTACTGAATATGTATGTAGATCTATCTATCATCTATCTATCTATCTATCTATCTATCATCTATCTATCTATCATCTGTAAAATTTCAGTTTCAATAGAACAGCCCCCCCGCAATGCAACAAATACAGAAGCATTAAATGGCTTGATATTATATGTAAAATACATGCCAGTTTGGTGATTGAGTGTCCTGGGGCAATATTTTGTCTGAATTAATTTTACATAGTTGTTTGTATGTTTGTTTGCTTTGCTTTACTTTGCTTTGCTTCGCTTTTAACTACAGTTTTCTAACTTGTAGCACCTTGTGAAGAAATCTATCAAGAAAATACAGAATTGTTTCTGACTTTTATTGTCCTGCCCTTGGCATCTGGTTCTGTGCATCAGACATGGACTAAGCTGCATGAACTCATTATGAGTCCCAGCTATTGATACTAATTCAGTCAAAATCAGAAACTCATTTCCCAGGAATGTCTTCAACATCCTTTCTTTCCCCTTGTCACCACCATCGCCACAAAAAGCTTCCCAGGCCTCCTGCTTTTTGAACTTTATTTAAATGTTTGAGCAAATTATTTAAGATTAGGTACATACATACTCCTCTACCCTACCAATTACATTTTCTGGTATGCAAAACCATGTCTTGTCAAATAACACAGTCTTTATAGAATGTAGCCTTCTATTTAAATCTTCCAGAAAGATAGGCAATAGGTCAATTATTCTTATAAAATATTATTGATTTTGTAGAGAACCCACAAATTTAACCGATTTACATCTTATAGTCACTTAACATTTTCTCATGTAACTAGAGATTTGTTACAACAAATTCATTTTAAAATGAACACCATAAAACTATTATGCAAGACTAGATGTACAACAGGAGTTAAACTGAGACATTTCTAAAAGACCAGGATAGTGTTTGGTTATAATGTCTTTAAAACTATCTGTATTTTGTGGTGTGAAAAGATGGGTCCTCTGTTTGATATTAGATCCCAAATTAATTTCTCAAGTAAAACTTGGATCAATGTATAGAATGGTTTTATATTTAGGTAGGTATTCTTATTAAAGGCCTCTATTTTCTTGAGAAAGTGTCACTCAAAACCCATCCTTATTAACACAAGCAATTTCTCATTTATTGATAATATATACATGAGACACTTATTTGGGAGAGCAATCTTTTTTTTTACTTGCATTTCTTCTTCTTCTTCTTCTTCTTATTATTATACTTTAAGTTTTAGGGTACATGTGCACAATGTGCAGATTGGCTACATATGTATCCATGTGCCATGTTGGTGTGCTGCACCCATGAACTCGTCATTTAGCATTAGGTATATCTCCTAATGCTGTCCTTCCCCGCTCCCCCCACCCCACAACAGTCCCCGGAGTGTGATGTTCCCCTTCCTGTATCCATGTGTTCTCATCGTTCAATTGCCACCTATGAGTGAGAACATGCGGTGTTTGGCTTTTTGTCCTTGCGATAGTTTACTGAGAATGATGGTTTCCAGTTTCATCCATGTCCCTACAAAGGACATGAACTCATCATTTTTTATGGCTGCATAGTATTCCATGGTGTATATGTGCCACATTTTCTTAATCCAGTCTATCGTTGTTGGACATTTGGGTTGGTTCCAAGTCTTTGCTATTGTGAATAGTGTCGCAATAAACATATGTGTGCATGTGTCCTTATAGCACATTCTATATAGTCCTTTGGGTATATACTCAGTAATGGGATGGCTGGATCAAATGGTATTTCTAGTTCTAGATCCCTGAGGAATCGCCACACTGACTTCCACAATGGTTGAACTAGTTTACAGTCCCACCAACAGTGTAAAAGTGTTCCTATTTCTCCACATCCTCTCCAGCACCCGTTGTTTCCTGACTTTTGAATGATGGCCATTCTAACTGGTGTGAGATGGTATCTCACTGTGGTTTTGATTTGCATTTCTCTGATGGCCAGTGATGATGAGCGTTTTTTCATGTGTCTTTTGGCTGCATAAATGTCTTCTTTTGAGAAGTGTCTGTTCATGTCCTTTGCCCACTTTTTGATGGGGTTGTTTGTTTTTTTCTTGTAAATTTGAGTTCATTGTAGATTCTGGATATTAGCCCTTTGTCAGATGAGTAGGTTGCGAAAATTTTCTCCCATTTTGTAGGTTGCCTGTTCACTCTGATGGTAGTTTCTTTTGCTGTGCAGAAGCTCTTTAGTTTAATTAGATCAATTTAATTAGATCAAATTTGTCAATTTTGGCTTTTGTTGCCATTGCTTTTGGTGTTTTAGACATGAAGTCCTTGCCCATGCCTATGTCCTGAATGGTATTGCCTAGGTTTTCTTCTAGGGTTTTTATGGTTTTAGGTCTAACATGTAGGTCTTTAATCCATCTTGAATTAATTTTTGCATAAGGTGTAAGGAAGGGATCCAGTTTCAGCTTTCTACATATGTCTAGCCAGTTTTCCCAGCACCATTTATTAAATAGGGAATCCTTTTCCCGTTGCTTGTTTTTGTCAGGTTTGTCAAAGATCAGATAGTTGTAGACATGCAGCATTATTTCTGAGGGCTCTGTTCTGATCCATTGATCTATGTCTCTGTTGTGGCACCAGTACCATGCTGTTTTGGTTACTGTAGCCTTGTAGTATAGTTTGAAGTCAGGTAGCGTGATGCCTCCAGCTTTGTTCTTTTGGCTCAGGATTGACTTGGCGATGCGGGCTCTGTTTTGGTTTGGGAGAGCAATCTTAAACTCATTGACTGGCATACTTATTTTAGACCTCATAAGGAAAAAAAAATGCATAAAGGATTGTCTCGAGTACGAACGTGCAGATATTATATCTTATCTTTCCCTTGGAATGAATTAAACCTTCAGAGCACGTTCTACTTGGATGGCATTGTGTTGGCTCCAATCCCATGCCACCTACCCCTGTCCCAAGTAGCATTGCTTTTACTGAATAGCAATTTGGTATAGAAGCTATTGGCTCATATTTAAGGATATTATAAAAGACAGCTTCTAAAATCATTGTGTTTACTGTAATGTTGCAATTGAGAGATTGTTAATTGTTTTACGTAGTTTTCCTTGGACAAGACCATTTGAGGAAATTTGTTTCGTTTTTCAATATCGCTACTTTCTTTTTTCCTAAGCAATCATTTGCTTTTTAAGAAAGGACCCAGTGAATTTTCATAAGTGATTGTATGTCCTTTATTGTTTGACTGTTAGTAAACTTAGAGCCAAATTTATGGACCATCTGTAAAAATATATAAATTATTATACATAAATTACACATTAAAAATTGATTATAAACAAGCTATATAGAAGTTTATGGGATCAAGTCCATTTCAGATCACACTTGTGCTATCATCTTGTTTTCTTACTATTATTTTTGTTTTGTCTCACCTTTTCTAATTAACTTAAATGTCTATGTAAAGATACTATTTATAATTTCTTACTCTTAGGTGGAACAAGGTGGTAGATAAAAGAAGGAAAATGGGAGTTAGAAAGGAAGAAAGATTCTATTCAAGTTATAATCAAATAATGAACTGCATTAATAGAAAGACACTATTTCTTTTGGCACAATATTGACTAGCAAATAGGCTTTTCAAGAAAAATTTGCTATGGCTGAACTGAACTGAACTGAAAGATAGATTCCTTTTTATCCCTTGAATTTATAAAACTTCTGATGTGGAACCAGAGTTTCAGAGCCTTTCCCACCTTGTCTAAGAGTTTGGGTAGTCATAACTAACTCTCATAAACTTTCCCATGATAATGAACATGTGATTTGACCCCTTAATAGCTTGTTTTTCTATGATGTTTCAAGTCAACAAAAGACCAGAGGACAAGCCATGTCTTCAAGAGTAAAGGCTGTATTTACATAAACTCAGAGGACCCTGGAGGCTTCAATATCAACCAGGAAAATAGATGAACTCACAGGGTTTCTCAGTAGTCAATAACAGAGGTCAGCAAACCACAGCCTGTGTATCAAATTTAGTTTGCTCCACTTATGTACTGCCTGCAAGCGAAGAATAGTTTTTTAATTGTTAAATGGGAAAAAATCAAAATAATTTTATTTCTTTGACATGCAAAAATATATCTATATCTATATATATACAATTCAAATTTCAGTGTACATACATAAAGTTTTATTGCAACCCAGCCATGCTTATTCATTTACAAATTCTCTATGGTTGCTTTTGTTCTAAAACAGCATCACTGAATAATTAATTGCAATAAAGATCACTTGGCCCACAAATGTAAAATATTTTCTGTTAGGCCCTTTACAGAAAAGTTTATAGACTCCTGCTCAAGGCCATGGCTTGGGACATAGGACAAGGATTTGCTGCACTCATCCATAGCCAAGTAGGGCTTTGGGGATATCCCCCACCAAGCTCCTTCAGACATCTCAAAGGAAACAACTTTACTCTTCTACAGTCTTCTATCTAGGCCCACTTTGTAGGTCAGATTCTATTCTGGCACACACAAAACTGGCTTTCTATTGCGTTTGCAGACTTGAGGGCAGACTACTATTCTGCCTTACATTCCCACGCCTCCTCTTTCATTTCTTTCACATCTGACCTAAATAACCAACTGATCATAATCATATTCCTGGTGACAGGAGAGAGAACTTTCCTTTCTATTTTATAAAGGAAACTAGGATTTTTGTTTGTTTTCATGGTTTTTAAAAATTTCTTTCAAAATATGGAAACAGTAGGTGATTCTTTTCAGCCTGTAATGTGAAGTCTTTCTTGGAGAGTATAAACAAGCTATGTGGAAGAGCCCCAAAGAAGAGACTCTGCTCCATGTGTGACAGCAAAGCTGCCTGCAACCCGTGGCCATGTGAGAGGGAAAAAAAAAAAAAAAAACGGCTAGCTTTGTTCAATTATTAATTGTGCCTTCAACAGTACAGAGTGTGACTGTCTTGCAAAGGAAATATACCTGTAATTAGCTCGACCCCACAGGGACATTGAGCCCTGGATAGGGGAAGATTCTACGCAGGGTTCACAATACCTGATTATCTGTCATTTGATGACATGAGAGAAAGAAAAGAAAGAAATATGCATGATATATATTTATGAGGAGAATATTTATTACCTCTTAATTTAGTTTTTAAACAAATTTGGTAAGGACACTTTGTTTCTTTCTTTTTGCATCTGAAATTTCCTTTTCAAGTATACTGCAAGTGCTTTTAAAAAGGTAAATTAGAAGAATGGTGAATTTTTCATACATACAAAATAAAAAACACCTGAATTAGATGAAGTTGAAGACATTTATGCATTCTCTGCGTGCCTTCTTATATTTCTGATTTCTTAATTTTTCTCCCCTCTTCAGTTATATAGTTCAAAATGATGTGTCACACATGTAGTTATTAAATGTGACCTATTTTCTCCCTTAATTAAGTTAGACTTTCATAATCCTGTGACTCCCAGGGGGCAATTGCACTGTAACGTGTATTTTCTATGGAGTGTTTGATCTTCCTTCTGTGAGCAATGCTGCTCCCATCTTCATTTAACTTTGTTTCTACATCTTTCTTCTCACATTCATAAGGAGGTCCCTTTCTCAAATGTGCATCATGTGTTGTCAGGATTGCTCAGGGTCACAGAAAGAGTTTCTATGCATTTCATTTCTGCAGAGGCTTTCACAACCTCCACAGCTTTCTATCAATCACTGAAAAACTCAAAAGGCACACTGAGGATTTAACCCTTTAGTCTGAGAACAACCCAAGAGATATTGTGTAATTTTCTGTTTCAGCCACAAACCAGATCTCACTTTAAAAATATTTTGCAATTTGGTGGAGTGAGTGGGAAAATATTGTGCTTGGAGAAGCTAAGAGGAGTCTGAAGAGTGTGAAATCCCATTTTCTTATTGGACATTGAGTTTTAACCACTTGATCTGAGACTCCCCTTTCAATTCATTTCCAAGTCTGAACCCTTGACTGATGGTACTTTTTAATTCTATTAATGCTATTACTCCCATCTGTTTTACTTCTAATTGTAACTCACCCAATATGACCAGCCTAGACTTTGACCTCATGGGTTTGAGAGAAATATGTAATGTTAAACTGAACTCATTTATTTAAGTTGCATTATAGAAGTACCTGTTGCAAGTAACACCTGGTCCTTCAAGTTAGCACGTTAGAATTAGTATGATTTCATATTTAGCACAAAGAACACATTATCTATCTACAGTTTAAGTTTCAGGAAATTATTTCTCTGGGGCTTCCTTGTGTGGACCTTCCAGAAGATTCAGTGAGTCAAACTTGGTAGCATATGCATATGGAATAGTCAAAGGTATGCATTTTGCAGGTAAAGGCTGTTGACCATGCAGTAACATTCAAAAGAGAATAATGACTCAACTTATTATATTAATTGCTTTCATTTATCTCTTGCATTTTTTATTTTATTTTTAAATATTTTCAGTCTTAGTTGTATATTGGTTTTAAAATATGTCATCCATCAATACAGAATTATCTTGACCTCCATCTCACAATTTGTTCATTTGGCAAGAATTATGTACAGTGTTCACTCTGTAAACAGACACAAGGAAGAGCAAGACAGACATGGTCTTGCACAAATTAAGCTTATAGTTCAATAAGAAAGCAAAGCATTAAACTAATACACACACTTCTTGACTTAGGATGGGCTTATCCAGATGTAACCCCATCCTAAATTGGTGCACATGCTAAATGCATATGACTTTCACACCATTGTAAATTCAAAAAATTGTAAGTCAAACCACCATAAGTCAGGATATCTGTAATTGCATGAATAGCCCCATAATTAGACACATTATGAGGAAAAATTATGGCATTCAATGAGACCATAAAACAGGGCCGTGTAGCAAAATCTGCAAGACCAGCAACACTCACCTGAGAAGTATTAATAGGACATAGCCAAGAAAATAGGGGAAGGAAGATTATCCCAGGTATAGAAAACAACATATATAATGGCCTAGAATGATAATGCATTTAAGAATCCAGGCAAGTATCTGTATGTGAAATCATGATATAGGGGTTTTGTTATGCTACTTTTCTTTTAATGTTTAAATCTCTTTTTTTAATCACACTTTTTTTTTTACTTTTTAATATATCCATTTCCTTCTTCCAAAAGCATAAAATGTTTGCTATATTTTATTTTCAGTGCCTTACTTGTATATTGATATTATATATACCAATGTATAAACTACTATATATACTGTAGTAAATAACAGTGTATCTACTACATTATACACACACACACACACACACACACACTCACACTCACAGAGAAAGTTATATACTTTCCCAGTATAGTCTCAGTATATCAGTAGCAGGTATATAGACAGCTGTTTGTGTGTATAAAATATCTTAAATTTAGATTTGAAACATATCTTTCCAATACAGATGGCTCCATAATGGCCTAATCAAGTAAATACAAATTCATTTTTAGTAACTTTATTATTAAAACAAATGGATCATTTAGAAAATGACTACAAAATTTAACCACATGATTACTGGCCTCCACAACCCAAACTTTAAAAATCCCGGAGATGCTCACAGTAACTGACATGGTCAGCCTTTAAGTCATTGAGAAGATCTGCACAACCTAATGTGCTGGCTATTCTTTAATGTGCTGGCTATTCTCGCAAGTGTTGGACAAATGCCCTACAATCCCACTCCTACCCTACACACGTGTGTCATCAGATTCCCAGAGCACTCTGCCTGAAGAGAAGTGAATCAGCCTAGATGTGTTCTTGGGGAACTAGTTTGGACGTCAGTGCTCCAAGACATGGTGGAACCTTGGGTGGGGAGAGGCAATAACTTAATCAGAAACTTTGTACATGGCCTAGTAAAACAGAAATACAGAGTCCACATCTCTCAGCATCTCACTCCTTCAAGTACTTTTTGCCACTATTCCAAGTAGTCGTCTATGTTTAAAATACATTTAAAAATAAATAGAATATGTATCATATATTATCCTGAAAATTAAAATAATACGTAGGCAAAGTTCTCAGTGCAGTGTTAGCTATTCTTGATATTATTATTATTTATTGTAATTATAGTTAACTATATATTAGCTGCCTATAGTGATCATTTTGGGTGAGATTAATAATTTGGCTGAAAACCACCTCAGTCTCTTCTTTATTCAGATCTATCCTTCATTACAGCTACAATAACCATGGGGATTTTAAAAAAGCTAACATCCAAGTTAGCCTTAATATTTTATATCTTTCTTATATTACATTTCATTCCAATGTACCAGCTTAAGGTCTGTTTTTCAAAAGGCCATGACAATGACAGTCTCTTGTTTGTTAGAGGGAGAAATTCTGACATGGCTTATTCATATATCCATTCTCACCTGAGAAGATAGTTTTCCCACAGTCTGGTGATATAACAACAGTACATATTTTATTAACTGTAGCTATATAGAACCTATAATGGTGAATTACAACCCTTGTTATTTTTTTCAAAACTGGTGTTTCAAGAGATGATTATACCATCTCACACACACACAAAAATGACCTGCAATGTTCAAGAGTGAGCCATTGAACAGCAACAGAGAGGAGTTACACAGAAAAATAAACAAGCAAACAAATAAGCAAATAAACAAATACTACATTATAGTTTCTTTAGAAGCATATTTAAAAATCAAAGTGACCATGGAGTTGTTGAAATGAGCAGATACTTGCACAATAAAATTCATCACAGTAAGTGCAGGTAGATTTATTTGGGAGTTAACCAAGCCACTAAGCAACAGGATGCAAAGGGATTCACACTGTGTTGAAATGGCTTATCTATACAGGAAAAAGTCTCATTTGGTTGTACTGCTCCTGTGGACTGTCCACAATGGACTTTCCAATGTTGTCTATGGATGTCAGCTAAGATCTATTCCAATATCCCTCATGAAATGCCAGGGCAGGTCTGATTTAGATCCTTGCCAAGGGGGACAATCTCAGGTCTCATGAATCAAGATAGATATGTACCCAGGGTTGTCAGAAGCAAAGGGGCCAGAGGACAAGTTCCAAGAGATGTTCAGGGAAGGAAATAAAAATTGTCTGAGTCAGAAAGGTGAGAATGATCCTGGCCTCTTTTTCTTCCTTTGCCCCAGCAATGATTAATTTCACACATTATCTTGAGTATTTTCCTTGGTAACTACAAATTCATTCACTTTCCTTATTGTCATTGTCACAATGTATTTCAGCCAATATTTCCTCTCACCTGCATTTCATCAGTTTTCCAATTGGACCCTTTGCTACTATTTCTAAGTATGGAAATGGTGAGGTTAATTTTTTTTTTTTTGCTTAATTTTCCTATTTCCCAGCACTTTTGGAATAAAGTTCAAACTACTTAGCATGGCATTAAATCCCTCATTCAAGTGATTATCCTATCCCTGGAACACTCTTGAAATTATATTCCTTTTATATTTCAAGAGTGTACTTTAAGTCACTTGCTTTTTGGCCTTCATAATTCTGGCTTTCTACTTGATACATGATTGCTTATCCCATTCGTACCATCATTTTACCAGTATAACTTATTCTTGCAAGACCTTCAAGATGACACTTCCTCCAGGAAGGAACATCGTAAAATTATTAATAAAACTGCATTTTAACTATGTGCTCATTCATTCTCCCCCTAGTTTATAAGATCTATAAAAATGCAAAAACTGGCCAGGTGTGGTGGCTCACACCTGTAATCCCAGCACTTTGGGAGGCCAAGGTGGGCAGATCACAAGTTCAGGAGATCAAGACCATCCTGGCTAACACAGTGAAACCCCATCTCTACTAAAAATACAAAAAATTAGCTGGGCGTGGTGGCGTGTGCCTGTGGTCCCAGCTACTCGGGAGGCTGAGGCAAGAGGATGGCGTGAACCCAGAAGGCAGAGCTTGCAGTGAGCTGAGATCATGCCACTGCACTCCAGCCTGGGCAACAGAGTGAGACTCGGTCTCAAAAAAAAAAAAAAAAAAGCATAAACTATGCCTTATTCATGTGTATATTTTCAGGATATTAATTGGCATATTACAGGTGTTCAATCAATCAACTAAGTTATTGAATTAAGGATTTCATTCAAGTTATTGAATTAAGGATTTCATTCTAAAAAAAATAGAAATAGTGGGAAAAACCTAACTTATATCATGAAGTATAAACTAAATACATACTGATAATAAAGCATGAGTGAATAGAAAGCAAATTACAAATGATACAATAGAATTGTAGAACTTTAGCCTATCCAACTAATAGTTTCAGTAATTTATTGCCAAGAAGATTCCAGACATTTCAGGAAAGTTCTCTCTCTAGGTCCAATTGAGATTCTTCTTGCCTTGAGTTTCTCTGATGTGCTGACCTGCATTCCATCCCACTTGAATCATTTTCCAATGTTCTATGGCGAATCCTCCCAAATCTCACCATTCTTGTAGCTGGCCCTTTCATAGTCTTTTATCACCCATTTATTATCAGCAATTGTTCTTTTCCTCTCAGCAGTTATCACACTCAGTAATTGTTTTAAACATTTGTTTACTTTTTTACTGTCTATTTTCCTCATGAAAGCAGCCACCTGCATGTCCTTAGTTCCCATTGTAGTGCCTGGCACAGACTAAGTGTTCAATAAATATTTGCTGAAGGAATAAATGAATTACTTATTCTAGGGAAAAGTCAGACTCTGTCGCAAGCTGCTTAAAGCTTACACTTAAAGAACAGAGTCTTCATAAACTATAGTTTTACAGTACTATATAATGTACATCTTTAAAGTATAGGACATTTCCTTTCCTGAAAACACTGTGAAATGTTGGGCTGGGTACGGTGGCTCATGCCTGTAATCCCAGCACTTTGGGAGGCCAAGGTGGGCGGATCACTTGAGGTCAGGAGTTCGAGACCAGGCTGGCCAACATGGTGAAACCCCCATCTCTACTAAAAGTACAAAAATTAGCTCGGTGTGGTGGCATGTGCCTGTAGTCCCAGCTACTTGGGAGGCTGAGGCAAGAAAATCGCTTAAACCCGGGAGGTAGAGGTTCCAGTGAGCCAAGATTGTACCACTGCACTCCAGCCTGGGTGGCACAGTGAGACTCACTCCATCTCAAAACAACAACAACAAAACAAAACACTGTGAAATGTCTATTGCAAATTTCTTATCTGGGAAAGGATTTTGTTTTCTTTATGTATGTGGTGACAAGGATCTCAACACTATCACTCCAATGAACTTGTGCTATAGTGTGGGTGAGGGTGTGGTAGGGAAGGGTTCAGTTCCACTCTGACAGTTAATAAGTTGAGTCAAACAGAAGAAGGAGCCCCCATTACAAGAGCTGGAAGTTTTATAACACTTCCTGTAATTTACTCTAAAACCCTTCTGGTGGTGGCCACCTGTGGCATAACTTTTGTGGCCACTATTAGATGGCCGCTGGATTTACAAATTTGGCTGATCATCGGAATTACCCAGAGTAGAAGCAAAGGTATTGAACAATACAGATTCCTTAGCTAACCTCACACTTAAATTATCTCTTTTGGCAAATTTTAGGATTCTGTAGAATAAAGCCTCTCAGCCAGTTAGATTACAAGCCAGGTGAACAGAATGATGACATTATAATTACAGGGGGATTGCCAAGATGATTGGAAGGACTTCTCTTACAACGGTGCTAGGAAATGATCTGAAGAGTCTTATTAAAATGTGGATTTTGATTCAGTGGGTCTGGGTGGGGCCTGAAATTCTGCATTTCTGACAAGCACTCAGGTAATGTGAGCACTGCTTCTCTATGGGCCACAGTTTGAGCATCATCCAGGATCTTCAGAACAAAATAGTCTGGAAGATTGTGGGATACTTAAGTAGTCTAGCACAGAGAAACACCTAGGTAAGTCCCACAATCTGTGTAGTACTCACCAAATATTGTTACAATGTTTTATATTTCCCATTTTTCTGTTTCAGCCTAGAGATTGAGAGGTGATTCAGAGAATGAAAATAACAATAGTTTTGAGAAATAAGGTTGTTCCTTGGCTACAAGGTTGGACTCTGACCATCAGAATTGGCATCACTGTGGAACTATAGAATATTTCTCCTGGAAGAAGTGGTAGAAGAAACAAGGAAATACAGAATATTGGGTCCCATCACTGACCCACTGGATGAAAATCTGCATTTCCTCAAGATCCCCAGGTGCTCATTAAATTTTGAAAAGCCCTGGGCTACAGGTGGAGAAAGCTGCTGTCCTTAGTATTCGAAGTATAGCAAGTAGGGACTTTTCCCCACATTCCTACCAATCTGGTAACACTAAAGTTCATCCCTACCTCCTTTCCCTTCAAATGCATTTCTACCATGAAAAGAGAAAAAAAAGTGTTGGTGGGGAGTTGGGGTGGGGTTATAATACTTTGTCATTGAATACTTATCACTGCAAAGAACAGCATCTAGTGCTGTACCTGCTACATCAGATGCTGCTACTAAACACTGGAGGAAACATGTTGCCTAGTGTACAAAGAGATGCAGTCTGAATGACAGTAGCTACTTTTCTCATCATCTTTTATAATAGCTTTATCTGCAAAATGTAGACAATAATATGTGCCCTGCCTGCTTCAGACTGTTGCTTTCAGGGATCAAATGAGATAATGAATATGAAAGTAGTTTGAAAAATGTATAGCTCTCTACAAATGTAAAGAATTGAGAGGAAGAATGATTAGATAGAAAGAATACAGACTTTGGAGTCAGAAAGCCCTGCTGTCCATAATTTACTTTTATAGGGGTTTGGGTAAGTTCTTTAAACCCTCTACTTTCCATCTGTAAAACATGAATAATAGAATGCCTACTCACCTACCATAAACCTTGTATTGCCTAAAGTGAAAAAATCCATACGGGAGTGATTTATTAATGAAAAAGCATTATTCAAGTGTTTGTTGTTGTTATTGTCTTAAGTTCCACAGAACAAAATAAAGACTTAAATTACAATCATTTTGGTTAGATAGTAGAAAGAACTAACTTCAAGACTGGAAAGCACTCCGCTTGATTAAATAAGTAATAAAACCAGAGTTTCTGGATAGTCCAAAACATTGGTCCTTAGAGTATAATTCCTAAACCAGCAGCATCTGCATCACCTGGAAACTTGTTAGAAATGCAAGTTATCAGACTCCACACCAGACCTACATGAATCAGAAACTCTAGGCGTGGGGCCCAAAAATGTAGCTTAACATGCCCTTCAGGTGATTCTGATGCAAAGTAAACTTAGAGAACCCCTGCACTAGAGAAAACACTTCTTTTTGAGATAGTCAGTGTTGTGTACTGTTTCTACCAAGCACAAGTATAGGAGCATTTGAGATTCTTCCTGTGCAATAATAAGAAATCAACAGGAAATGTTTCAGTGACCGTGTGGTGTGTGTGTGTTTATAAAAATATCTTGATATATATGCACTATCACATTTGTTTGGTTAGAATTTCTGTCAGTTTAGATGAAGAGGTTTAGAAGTAACAACTGTGCAGAAATTCCCACTTTGTCTTTTTCTATCTACATTCTAATGATGTTTGAGTCTAACATATCACTTAAAATGTGCACACATTTCTGAAATCCTCATCATTCTCTTGGCATATTCATTTGCAAGTCTCCCAGTACACTGAGGCTGCAATTCATTCTAATAAAAAAGAGAAACCTCAATAGGTAATTCAAATGGGGTCTTGCTGCCCATAAAAGACATGCCAATAAAATTACCCCATGTCACTTAAGAAACTTTATGAGAAGCAAAGTCCTTGGCAAAAAAAAAAAAAAAAATACCTTGTCATTTCCTTTATGTGTCACCTGCCTTCATTTCGTGTCATGCATCAAGTCAGACATTTTTCTCAAGTTGGTCAACTCAAAAGCCTATGAGGCTCTGTGAAGTCACAAGATTGCGGCTTTGTCTGCAGTTGACTGGAGTGTTAAAATCTGAGGAAGGTAAAAGAAAAAAAAAAACTTTTATAATTCAGTTGGCAAATATCAATGCAAATCAGATCTAATTCTTTAAGGTATTCTAGTAATAAAAACTAAAATGTCAGTCTTTGAATGACATCAGTCTTTTTTTCTTTAATTTTTTTGGCCTGATAGCTGAGTCTTTATGCTGTTTGGGCTGTGGAAGACAGATCCAGATCAGGGGATGAGAGATTTGAAAAGCAGATGGGAAAACAGTCACAGAAATTTAGTCTTCATAGAACAATCCAGGAGACATTTTATGTTTTTCAAAAAATAGGAAAATTGCTTCAAATTGCACCAAATTATATATTCAAGAATTTCACCTCAGAACAAAAGTCATTCTGATGATAATACATAGTATTGAGGACTTAGCTGCCCATTGCTTATGGTCACGTCTGTGATAATGGACACAGAAGTAGGCAGGGGGCGATTATTTGAGTAACTCTGGAATTTAAACAGGCTTACTTTTGGAGTCACCTAGGTGAAGATGGATGGATGGATTCCCGAAGAGACCAGAGATAAACATGTTCTATTTTCTCGTAATTAGTTGTGGTAACTATGGCTGCTACATATGTGACTTTTCTAAAAGCCCACCTACCTAATATAACTAAATAATCCCATTTATTTTTAAAAATGGTTACTACGTTGTATCCATCAGCTGTGGGCTATAATAAAATACCATAAACTGGGGGATTTAAATTGCAGAGATGTATTTTCTCACAGTTCTGGAGGCTAGAAGTCCGTGATCAAGGTGCCAGCATGCTCAGGTTCCGATGAGGGCTCTTTCTGGCTTGTCGACGACCACCACTTTCCTAGATCCTCCCATGACTTCTGTGTGTGTGTGTGGAGACAGTGAGCAAACTCTCTGGTGTCCCCTCTTAAAAGAGCACTAGTCCCACCATGATTGATAGCCTCAGCCTTGTGACCTCATTTTAACCTAATTATCACCCAAAAGCCTCATCTCCAAATACTATCACATTGGGCATCTTGGCTTCAACCTAGGAATTTTGGAGGGACACAATTCAGCACATAGCATATAATAGCTGCTCACGTGATGCTGATCATCAGGACTTCTAGCTCATCTGTCTTTCTTTGAGCTCTGTGGTCACAGATTTTTAATTGCCCTGTTATCATGTTTCTTTATGACTGCTATACCTTAGAGGTAAATCCTCTCTTAAACTCAGAATATGCCGCCATAACCAAAGGACCAACTGGAACCAGTACTGCCACCCTATTGCTAGCTCCTCACCCCAAAGTCTGAATGGCCTATCAGTAGAGCCAACCCTGGTTGTCTTCTCTATAATGCCAGAAAACTAGAAGGAGTCCCAAAGAACACCCCCATTGGGTTATTCCTGTAACATACCAAGGCCAGCCTGAAAGGAAAATTTGTTTTACGCATGTGTGAGCAGCTATAACTTTCTACCGTTGGCAGTTATGTTACTGATTGTTGCTAGAGGAGATAACTCCCCCAGGAACAGATTAAGCACTCTAAGCTCGCCACAGTAGGCTAACTCAGCTGCTGCGTGTCAGAGTGGATCACAGGCTCTGCTGAGGCTAGTGCGTGATGTTGCTAAGCCTTTGAGAATGTATGTGAATCTTCACTCGGTTCTATTTCTTGTCAAAGGTGTGGTTCTGCCAAGGAAATGTCTGACAGCACGAGTAACCCATAATGTTATTCTATCATGCTGTGTAAGGGTGGGAGACTGGGGACTGGGATGGGATAAAGCACTGCTATGATGGCCAGTCTGTAAGGACTGAATCTTGCTTCTGACCTGATCATAAATACAGTCCTCATATGGAGATAGGTGAAGAATTATTTCAGTAGATCCAGAAAATTTATTATTGATCTCAGTTGCCTGAGGTGGTACCTTTCTGGGTTTGAAGAGATTCTCAGTCTCCATGGAAACACTAAGATAGGGAGTTGGCTCTCTTTCTTTAGGGCTTCTTTCTATAAGAGAATTCCATAAGATTTGGACATACCATAATGAATATTCAGATTTTTTCTCACCATAGTATCTATCACCACCATTACTACTATTGTTATTACTACCTACTGCTACTACTACTACTACTGCTACTATTACTACCACCACTAGAACAGTCACATTAGTTTCAACTACTGGTGTCAATTGGGGTCCCTACTTCATGTCAGTCATGTCCCAGGTACTCTGCATTGACAATTTCTCACATATGTAGGAGCTATTAGGAAGCCACCCATTTGTGATTCTATGAATTTTCAGAACCCAAGCCCAGAGTTCTACAAACAATCAGCTATAAATCATGAATTGGGTCCAGAGAGAATTGCCAAGGGGTATTCCTGGGTTTTATGAGAAGAGCAAAATCTACCAGATACCAGTAGGGATTCCGTATTCATTTGTTTCCCTATTGACCTTTCATAAGAAATCCAACAAATGGACAAGAAATAGTATAAAAATGGTATAAAAGTACATATATATATACATATATGTATATACATGCTTATGTATATATGTTTATATATGCATATACATGTATATATAGACATCAAACCAAATGTATATATATGTGTATATATATGCACCTACGTGTATATATATATATACACACACACATTTGGTTTCATGTATGTATGCATAATTGTGTATGTATGCATAATTGTGTATATATGTATATGTGTGTGTATATGTATGTATACATATATATACATTTGCTTAGATTATTTGTATGAACTTGATATTATTTTTATTACTAGTTTTAGTGAAAATTTGTTGCTTGTATCACTATAATGATGAATATTCAATTACAGTGAAATACTTGTTAGCCTTGGCCTGAATTTTTACTCTGAAAGCACAAGGACTATGAGTTTTCACTGTGTTCTTGTACTACAAAAGAAACCATTTGGGACCACACTGAATATTATATTGAAGCCCTGCATGTCAATTGGACTTTTAGATTTTTAGTAATAAATATTATAACACTTTATGATTTCTCAGTTTGTATCAGTAAGAAACTAAACTACAAAAATGTATCCCTGAGACATAGTTGCAGTCATTAATCACACAGTTTTTCTCAGTAATGTTTGCCAAACTATCTTGACATCTGCATCATCAACTAACTACGTCTGTGTATTAGTTTGCTAGGGCTGCCACAACAAATAATCGCAAACATACATGGCTTAAAACAACAGAAAGGTGGTATCTCACTATTTTGGAGGCCAGAATTCCAAAATCAAGGTATTGGCAGGGCCACACTCCCTTTGAAGTATCTAGTGGGAAAACTTTCCTTACCTCTTCTAGCTTCTTGTAACTCCTGACTTTCCTTAGCATGTGGCAGCTTATTTCCAATCTCTGCCTCTGTCTCACATGGCCTTGTCTTCTGTGTTTTTGTATCTGTGTGTCTCAAATCTCCCTTCCCTTTCTCTTAATAACATCATTGGATTTAGGGTTCAGCTTTAATCCAGGATGATCTCATCTTAAGATCCTTAAATTAATTACCTTTGCAAAAGCCCCTTTTCCAAATAAGGTCACATTCACTGGTACCAGGGGTAAGGACTTGGATATATCTTTTGGGGGACCACTATTCAACCTACTACAATCTGCTTTACAGAATAAAAAGATTAGAGAATAAGGAGATTTGAGTGGGACAAACCCAAATGACTTTTGAAAGGCAAAATGTGCGGAGCTCCAACTCTTGTAATATTGAAATCAAATGTAATTAGATCTTGCCTTTATTATCAAATAATCTGAGAAGAGATTTTCTATACTACACAATTCTCTGAGTTTATCTAAAAAGTCGAAGTTATTAGATAAACAGAGGAAATACGTAATGCAACTAAAAGGTTACAATTAGGAAGTAGGCTAACCTACATTTGAGCTTTATATGTGATTTGCAAACTGTGTGACCTACCTCAGTAAAGTGACTTCCTTCAGTCACATAATGATCTACAAAATGATGCTATCATAGAACTTTCTCATTACTGTTGCACACTGTAAAGAGATAATCTTCATGAAGTACTTTCCACGGTACCTGCCCTGCTAAGCTCTTGGCAAAGACAGTGGCTGTATTGTTCTTCCATTAAAATTTCTGAAGTAAAATATTAAAAAAATACGATCACAGTTAACGGTAACGTTTGCATCTTTCCTTCACCCTAGCGCTTTTGTTATAGCACTTTTTCTTAACCAGTCTTGAAATGATGGATTTTGTTCTTTCAAACATTGCTCATAATAGATGTGTCAGGTATCCTATTTAAACCCTAATGGTTTTGCAAATATCAGGGCTTATGAAAACCCAAATATGAGATAAAAGAGAAACATTTAACATAATTCAGAGGCAAGCAGCCAAAGTAAGCTGAGGGCAAAAGGTTAGCAGAGAGGACATTTGTCTACAGCTGAGAAACAGAAGCCCATTTTGGCTCCATTTGCATGTACTTTCTTCCTGTCTGGACATTTTGTCCACACAGCTGTAACCTCCACTACCCCTTGGCTAGTATCTCTCTCATAACCTTAATCATGACTTCCCCTTATTCTCTGAGTGCACTGGGATTTTTTTTCTCCAAGGGCTGCTTTCCTGCTCCTCCAGCAATGTACAGAGGGATGTAGGGGTATGTGGGGCAGCTGGGAAGGCAGCCAAAACTGCGCATTCAAAAGGCCTGTCAGATGGCATCCAAAGCTTCTTTCAGCCTGGCTTTCTGCCTTTGCATTTCTCCTTCCTAATATCCCCGTGTGTTCTCCAGTGTCTGGCACCAAGAAAATATTCTTCATCTTTTTTTTTCCTTTTATGCTCTAACTTCAAGTTCTTCTCATCATCTTTAAGTGAAAGCTCTAAGAAACAGAAGACTAAGCAAATGCCCTCTTTAGGGCATAAGTGCTAGTAAGCCACACACAGTGGAGTGGGCAAATGCCAGGGGAGCCTCTCTCCTGCTGGCTTGGACCAGGGCAAGGTGAGAATCTGACAAATATTAGCAGAGCTTCTGTGTGAACTTGATTCCCATGACCTTAAGGAATTCTATAATTTTGATATCAGGATCACTCTACTCATCATCTATAGAAAGATGATATTGTTTCAAAAGTTAAAGTCAAAGAGAAAAGAAAGAAAGAAAAGGATAACATTGTGATGAAAAGTTTAAGAGGAGGGTAATAGACAGAATACTGACCTCCCAAAGATGTCTGTATTTGAACCTCTGAAATCTGTGAATATGTTACCTTACATGGCAAAAGGGACTTTGCAGATGTGATTAAGTTAAAATCTAAAGATGAACAAACTAGTTTAGATTATTTGGATAGGCCCAATGTAATCACAAAGATCTTTATCAGAGGGAAACAGGAAGGTCAGAGTGCCAAGGGGATGTGAAGATGGAAGTGAGGGTTGTAGTTAGAGAGAGAGACTTGAAGATACTACGCTGCTGCTGTGAAGATGGAGGAGGGGGCCACAGCCAAGGACTGCAGGCAGCTTCTAGAAACTGGAAAAGACAAGGAAACAGACTCTCCCCCTCGAACCAACAGAAGGAGCTCAGCTCTCCTGACACTTGGATTGTAGCCCAGTGAGACCCATTTTGGACTTCTCACCTCCAGGACTCTAAGATAATAAACTTATATTATTTTAAGCCACTAAGTTCACATAGCAATAAAAAACTAACACAAGCAGTTTCGCCTCAGAGTTCTTCACGGGCAGACACTCAGTTATGTAAAATTAGCCTGAGCTTTTCTGGAAGGAAATAAAAGATACGGAATATATGTCTGTACAGAATTCCTTTTTTTGGCATAATGGTGTATAATGGGGAATTGAAATGCTCTGATCAGTGATGTTAGCACATATTTTATTACTGGTGACTAATATTCAAAGAATTGTATTATGTTCAATTGTAATGCAAAAAACGACAAAGGAAGCTTTTCTGTTTTTTCTTTTTCTTTTTTTGTATGATCCACATAGCACTTCAGGAACTTGCTCTGCCTCGGGGTAATCATTGTGAACATCAATTATCATTGTACCATTGAAGCACAGAAGCATCCGCTAGTAATAATATTTCTAGGTGATGAGCACCAGATAAACCATCATTTACTATGATATAGTGCCTCGATTATGCCTGTTAAATTACAACTTTGGGAAAACTGCATAACTGTTTCAGAATTAAAATGTACTCATTTCAGGTATTTGCTTTGAAACTCTATGACGACAGAAATAGAATGAGAGATAAAAGGAGGTTTCATGGTTACTATTAAATGCAGCTCTTAGAATACTGATATGAGAACTTCTCATCAGTGGTCTCTACTAGAAAAGGGTTTAGGTAAGCAGGTGTTTTGTTTTAGTCTCATTTGGTGAGCATGTGGGGTGTCCTCGACTTCAGGGTTATGAACCTGTCATACAGATACAACATTTTTATTGCCAACACCTGATAACATATGTTACTTGAAGGAAGAGCCAATATCATCTTTCCTCACTTCCCTTCTCCATGTGTTATAATTCATAGAATAGAACCAGGTCCACAACAAGTACTCAATGAATGAAAAAGCTAATGTTGAGTTCGTTAAATAGCAGTTGCTGACATTGGTGCAGCCCTCAGTGTGCCAGGTGCTTTCCCACACATGGCTTTGGTTGATCACTCAAACACACAGTGAGGTGGCCATCCACGTTTGAGGAGGTACAGCTGCTGATTCATGATGACTCATAGTCACATAGTCTGCCATGGAATTCTGGTTCCATCATCTCTATCTAGGGGTTCTGGGGAAATTTACTTAACTTTCTCAAGTTTGAGTTTTCTCATCTGCAAATATATATACATATATAGTTCTTGTAGCGTCAGGTTGTTGTGATGATTAAGTGAGATGGTTTCCACAATGGGATCTAGCATAGAGCCTGGCACTTACTTACAAAGGAGTGTATAAATCATAGATTTTTTGCTATTCTCAGTTGGTGCAGGAAAACAAAGAGTAGAGGCATTAAGTGACTTACTCAAAGTCCCTAATACCAAGAGAGAAAATCTGGCTTGAATCTTCTCTTGATACTGGGTAAATATCTGAGTCCAGAAACCATTGTTTAATCTCTCTTTTTTCTTTGTTGTCTCTTCCCAGTGTGAACAGATACATGCACACACACAAACACACACACCACACATACCCCTGCATCACTGCCCAGTTTGAGTTGCTGGGGAGAATGACTGGAGAACGCCACATGTTCTTGTCAGGAACCTGCTAATGGCAGCTGACAGCTGTGCAGTGGCAGAAGCTGTGTGCTTTTGGGGGCCAGTCTCCAACTGAGAGGAGCAGTTTCACACCCAGTCCTAGGAAAGGCATTCAGCTTTTTCCTCCTTCCCATGAGAGCCTGAGGCAGCCTCCCTCCCCACCAACCACTGTGCTCATACAGTGGTTGTTTTATCTGGCCTTCAGTAACCTGCTAATTCCAGGTAATGGAAAAAACCCTTGGCAGAAGTGGTTTACCAAACCACCTTCAGGATTCTAAGGAAACAGGGCTTCCTTCACATGCCCAGGGGTTAGAGATGGAGATGGGTACCTTGTCCCATGAATGGTAGCCTCAGGGATTTGAATCTTTTTGTTTTACTCTTCTTTCCCCTGAAGCTAATCCTTCAAACCAGGCTCTTTAATTTAGGTTATGATGGGGTCCACATATTAGGATAAGCACAACATATTAGCTCTGCAGGAGCTGCCAGAAAGGACAGTAGCTATTTTGTGCTTTAGGTTTTGAGGAAAAGAGAATTTGACAAATGGCCCATGTCCTTCGGGGATAACAAAGCAGCAAGTCCAGGGTAGCCAGAGAGGAGAATGATAAAGACAAGGGGAACACTGATATTCAGCTTTCCAAAATCTCTCTTCCCATGGAGGGGAAAGAAACATTGTTCAAGTTGCAAATCCTGCTGCTTGTGATCCGGAAGATTCCTGTCACTGAATATGCAGCTGAGCAGCCCTCTTTGCAAGGGCTGATCTCAAAGCCTCATCATCGTTGCCCACACGCCAATCCTGGCATCGCTTTTCAAGGGATTTGTTTTGTATTTTCAGTATTAACACTCTGAGCTGGGAAAGGATGACAGCCCCATGAGCAGCAGCAACACAGCTTGGTAATTGGTTTTTAAATGCTTTTTGCTTTAAATTGATACCGTGGGTCTTTCATTCTTCCTCCCTGGAGGAATTTCAATCTTTTATTTTTTGAAGGGTGACTTTTCCTCATCCTATGAGAATTGACGGACAGACTTACAATTCCTGGCTCTCTTAAGTAAGGACCCTAAGAGGAGATAGATGTCATTCTACCAGGCAGGCTGTCGGAACACAGGCGGGAGATGGGAGAACCGGGTTCCAGTTCTGACTCTGCTCCTGATTGTCTGTGTGATCTTATATAGATCACTCTTCGTCTCAAAGCATCTATGTTTTTAATAAGTAAAACGATAAACTTAGCTTAGACTTGTGTGTCTCAAACTTCACTTGCATATCAGTCACCTGCTGATCTTAGTAAAATGCAGATTCGGATTCAGCATCTCTGGGTGGGTCCTGAGATGGTACATCTAAGCTCCCAGGTGATGACAGCACTTCTGGGTCAAGGACAATGCAAGGGTCAAGGATGTTGTTTTTCTGAGCGTGGTCTAGTGACCACTGAAAGTCCCGTCAGGGCTTCTCCCATTACACTTTGTGAATTCAACATGTTCTCGCTATCCTAGCTGCCAAACACCAGTTCAATCCCATCATCTCTCTGCTAGACTATTCAGCAACCCACCCACTGGTATCCTTTCTTCTACTTTCCACACGCTCTATTCCCTACGCAGCCATCATAGAGCCCTTTTGAAAACATAAATCAGATCATATTTACCCCTTACCCCAATTAAAACCCCCCAATGACTTCCAGAATCTCTTGAAATGAAATCCAGGGATTATTATGGCCCTACATAATTTGGTCACTCTCTTATCACCCCACCCTCCTATCTTTCTCCCTCTCTCACTGTGTCCTAGTTGAGTGGTTCTCAACTAGGGATGATTTTGCCTCCCACAAGACTTGTCAATGGCTGGAGACCTTTTTTGATTGTTACAGCCAGGAAGGTAAAACCAGCATCTAGTGGGTTGAGGCCAAGGATGCTGCTGAAATTACAATGCACAGAAAAGCCCCATATCACACACACAATATATATATGTATTATATAATATATAATATTTTAAATATTATATGTATAGACATATGTATATATTATATGTATATGTATTATATTCTAATATATAATACATATATTAGTATATTTAAATATATGCATGTATATATTTAAATATATATGTGTGTGTGTATATATATATCTATAGATATAGATATAGATATATATATCTATATATATCTATAGATATATATCTATATATATCTATATATATATATCCCCAAATGTCAATAGTTTCCCTCTTGAGAAACCCCACCCTAGCTACACAGTCCTGCCTTGTATTCCCCAAGCTTACCAAGGTCCTTCCAACTTCAGGGCCTTTGCACTTGCTGTATCTCCTATGCCTTCTGTGCTGTACCTCCTGTGCCTCAACCCACTATATGTATACACACACACACACACACACACACATTCTTTTCATCATTAAGGCCTCAGTTCAAACATGGCATCCTAAAGAAAGCTGTCTCTGATCACCTTAGCTCACACACACCCCGTATGCTACTCTTTTCCCATTGTGCTATTTTATTTCCTTGTAGCACTGTCACTATTTGAAAGTTTATTATTTGTGAGATTTTTGTCCATAGCCCCCCAGTAGAATACAAATCTCATAGTCCCACAATGGAATGTACATTGTCCATGTTATTCACGGCTTTACCCTCGGTGATACTACTATACTATAGAAGGGTGACCAGGGCATATTTACTGCTCACAGATATATGTTGAATTACTTAGCATATAAATGAACACAAAATAAGGCTACTATATATTATTTAAATATAGCATTCTAAGCCCCATTACAGATGTACTGAAATACTATCTCAGGAATCTACATTTTAACAAGCATCCTTTGTGATTTCTGTACACACTGGCGTGGGAGGTCCACAGGGCTCTATAACAACTAAGTAACTCTTATGGCTAACAGAGAGTGAGTCACATGGTCACTCCAGTCTGTACATGGATCTTGCTAGCCAATTAGCTTATCTTCTGCTCCGCTTGGAAAAGGCCAGCAATACTGTCTTTGGTTTTATCTCTGTGGGTGGGAGACTGGGACGACTCCCATTTGGGAAGACAATTCTGGCCAGGTTCCAATCCATCCTTACCTTGAGGCTGAATAGACCTGGTTTATTTTTCTTGATAACTTGAAGGGAGCCTGAGGGGAGGAAATGACCTTTCCTGAGCAAATAGTAATAAATAAAGAAATGAATAAAGGATAAATAAAAACTACATGAATTTAACCTCAAATAATGAGATTTGTATGGACTTAGAAAAAAATTGTTGTTTTTTTTCCCCACAGCCATACCAGTGTCTGTGAGATCATAGTCAACTAAAAATTGTGAGTCATTTCACACACAAAGCTAATGAGCCATGTATTTCCCATTTTGAATTTACATCATTTGTTTTTCTTAATTTAAGGGGAAAACTTTACATTTATCCCTGTTACATGTTAGCAGATTTGTTTTATTACTGAGGTCATAATACTGTAAAGCAATGATTTTGAAATTCTTGTTACAACAGACCAAGGATAACCCCAATTCCCTGTAGATCTCTCTTGAAATAAAAGATGGTGGGGGGATTATCTGCATATGTCAGCCCAGAATTAGAACTCATTAACTGGATACTATTCTACCATCCAACTATTCCTAACATGTAGTAAATGTTCAATGTGTAGTTATTATTATTACTGCTATTCTATGGTTTGGCTATTTTAATTGGTTATTCTCAGTAAATTTGATTATGATGTTCTTTTCTAAGTCCCTCAAATTGATATCATTCTTTCAATTAGCACACTTTAGGAAAAAATTTTAATCAGTTATGAATCAACTTTATTATAATCCAGTTCACATATTCCTTGTTGATTATAAAAATAGGTTCTAAATTAAATATATTCTAAAGTATTTATTTAAAATATATTCTAAAGTATTTCTTTAACCAGTTGTTGGGTAATCATAGTAAATTAATCTCAGGTATCCGTTCAATCTAGAGTTCTGATTGTTAATATATTGTATCTCAAGCTAAGTTTTCTCTAATGATTATTCACATGTCCCCATAGACTAATCACTTGTTATACTTAGGAAAATATGAATATATACAAGTTTCCTCACCAGCTCTGAATAAATGTCCATTAATTTTCCAAGAAAATTTGATCATGGGGATAAGTCATTGGGGATCAAATGTAACATGAGTTTTCTTAATTTAGTATTGAATGATACTTCTGTCCTATTACTAACATGTAAAGTCAATTGAACTAAAACATATATCTTCACATTTTATTATTTTTCTCTCCACCTCCTTAAGTCTAATGAAACACTGGTCATTGAATAGGTTATTGGGGGGGAAAAAAAAATCCTAAAACTGTCCTCTGAACATCCTCTGAAATGTATGCAGTTTTTTAATTCATTGACAACAAAAACATAAATTCATTCGTTAGAAACTGGTGTTAGTCAGAGAAGGCACTAGTGGTCTGTGGTACAGAATGATTATCACCATCATCATCAACAAGTATTCCCTGAGTGGCTTCTATCAATGTGCCATGCAGTACTCTAGATCCTGAACACTGTGGAAGAGGAAGGGCACTAAATTAAGCAAGAGAAAAAAGCCCCCCTTGTCTGGATCAGTACTGGCCTTCACTATGGACAGGCACTTTTAGGTAAAGATAGCAAAGCTCTGGAAGGGGCAAGCCTATTGATCATGTGTATCCTTAATTACCTGGCTACTGACAGGAATAATGGTGACATTACACAGAAAGTGGATGGCCCCTGGGACAGGACAGGCTTCTTTCCTTATTTAAAAAAAGAATGTATGGAAATGTCATTTGGTGAATACTATGTATAGAAAGTTGACAAGCTTAGACAGACCAGAAAGATTTAAAGATGGTTGATATACAAGTACAGGAAACCTTCTAGGAATGCTTTACACAAATCTTTATTTGTACTTTTCTCTGAAAATACGGCCATTGTGTGATGCCCAGCATCTACATTCTCACGTATACCTGTATCAGACTTGACACATCTGTTTCAGAAAGGGATGAGGAAAAAGCCATTCTGTGATAGGTTATCAGCCCAGCATCTCCACATGCAAATGCCTGTTATCAACCAAATCTCTATCCATGTAGAATGAAAAGACAACTGCTAAACTTGACTATAGTTTCTTTTGAGTCCACAGATTAAAGCTAAAAGAAAAGTGAAGGCACCTGTGGCCAAATTTCATTTTTCATTCTAGTATAAAACAAAGCTCTCAAATTAAAAATTTGATCTTAATGAGTCTACATTAACATTGTTTCTTTTATCTATTGAAATCCCAAGACATTCCACTACCAGTATTTGGGGATCACTCACTCCATGCTGAAATGAGGCTACCTTTCAGCAGTTAAATGTGGCTAGTCTAGCGATTATTCAACAGCACACTATATCAGTTACAAAGACTAAAACACATTAAGAGAAACCAAGCTTCATGAAAGGATCACAAGGATCATGACTTTTTATAATTACATAATTTTATAACTGGTATGACCCACTTCTCAGGTTGCATTACCAAATGAAGTTGCATTTTTGAGGGTAGTAACTGTTTTTATTAAAATGACTAGAGCTCCCTTCTTATCTATAGTGAGACTATTCTTTTCTTCTCTTTAGAAGTCACTCCTCACAAATCCCCAGGTGGTAGGCTCATAAAATTTCATCCTGGTTCCTCCCTCTTTCCCTGAAGCTGATTTTTTTTTTTTTTTTTTTTTTTTGGTTATTGTTTCCCGAACATGCCAACAATAAGAGCAGGAGAGTTGAAGAGCAGATGCCATACTGACATCCAGGAAGTCACTCTCTTCATTGCTATTGTCAGTGCTGCAATGCCAGGTTGTCAGTGGTCATTTCCAAAGGCCAGGTTCAAATCACAAAGGTAGAGAAAAAACAAACAAACAAACACCAAAGTTTCTTTTTCCCAACTTCTACCATGTAAAAGCTCTAGAACTTGAACCAGTAATTTTTAGTCTTCCAAAACAAAGTTCAAACCTAGAAGACATCTCTGCATTTTTTCTAAGAGTGTACCGATGTGACCCAACAACACCATTCTCTACAGGTATAAAGTGTTTGCTGAGATAAATCAACATTCTCATTTTGATTCATCCACTTGTCAGTAATAAAAAATTGCATACTGATAAGAAAGGAAAGGAACTGAAAATGTAATGAGATGGGGAAAACTTGATCATTTTATATTTTATACAGATACTGCATTTTTTACTTAAAAAAATTTTTTTAATAAGCCACTATTGCAGATGTCATAATTTTGAGGGCAAAAGGTTTAAAATATGTATGTTCAAGTCTATAATGATAAACAAAGTCTGTTTCTTTATGAACACAAGGAAAATATCATAAAAATAATCAAGTTAGCATAACATGTCATGACTTAGAAAACTTTGAGTAGACAAGTTATGATCAAATTTCAAAAGTGGAATAGATGAATTTAGTTTACATAATCATTAAATGTTAATAAGATTATCTGAACATACAAAATATAGTCAGAAATTTTGAGGAATTGATTCCTTTATGGAATACTAAATTCTTTCTCCTAGATGCACTAAAGAGAGGATGAATACACCACCACAGGCAATACAGCAGTAGAAATGGAAATGCTAAATGAATTTTTTTCTAACACTTTCAAGACTGTTATGAGGATGTGTGGGATTTTACAGTGGCACTGAGCTCAGATTTCTGTTAACATATCCAAACTGCCACTAGAAAAACTTGGGGGGCTTCTTGTTTGCTTCTTTTTCCAAGCATTTATTTATCACCTTCTCCCAAAAATCTCTGTGCTTTATAAACATTTGACTTACAAATAATACTAACCATGTAGAGTATGTAGGAGAAATATAAATGTATTCCTAGCTTACAGAGTAAAAACTACGTGGGCATACATAGCTTTGAAGCCAGATGTCTATGCAATATCGAACTTCAGAAAGCTGAAAACAAATGCAGGAGAAATTGGCACCATCCATACATCCAGTATCAGCTAGGTAAAGAGAGAAAGAGATGCAGAAAAGAGGGCTCTCCCAAGCCCTCAAAGTCCTGTGACTGAAGAGACAGCCAGCATCCAAGGGAGAACACTGTTACCCTGACAGTATTAATTAGAGCAGCAGATATATTAATGAGCAGTCATATCAATGCAACTTCTTAATTATCCATCTCTAGATGGTATTGTTGTCATAAATTTACTTTTTATTAAATATATTCTATTATTACCCTTTAGTCATCTTTATGAACTGTATCGACATTATCTGACAGTCTTCTACAATAGTAGAAAGGCCATCAATACACAAAATAAATGCATTTTTGAAAAGCTTTTTATTTAAAAAGTTTGTGTAATGAATCTTACTTTTATGTTTATTTGCATCTTATGAGAAGATTTGACTCTGTGGTTTCAAATGACCAAATCTACTCAGTGGTATCATCTAATCTGTATGCTGGTTTAACCCCGACAATAGAAGAGGGAGGGTGACTTTGATCATCCTACTCACTTGTAGGAGCCCAAACATGTATCTTCAAAACTATAAAGAAGACCAGCAGCCACGGGAAAAACAATTAAAAAATAAAGATTTTTTGACCTGGAAGAGGAGAGTAGCAAGATGGGAATCATCACTGGGACACCCTCACCCTCCTCTGGCCCTCATTAACTACTGCTGCCATTGCAAATGAGAGCTTAGACTGCCATCTTGACTGGGTCCCCATCTGTATCACACAGGCTGATGCTGGTGTAAAGTTGGAGCTGGGGGCTGGGGACATCTAATCTGGCAATAACAATCCAAAGTATTATTACTCAGCTGAAAACTTTGTAAAATATTTTATACAGAATGTGTGTGCTGCACATTTTCTTCTCAAACTATACTGGAGGCAAAGACAATAAATAACTTAGTTTCTACATCCATGCTGTCCACCCGCCCCCCTTCAAAACAAGACATTGGGATAATTAAGGGGGAAAAAATCTAATAGCATGTGCAAGAGCAAACATGGGTGGGGAACAGAAAATAGTTCCAGATCATTTCCTTTCTCCTTTACCCTGGAGCATGGCATGGCCTTATTCCTGCCATTGGAGCTTGCAACAGTATTTATTGCTGGGCACAAATAACCTCAGCACATTTAGCAACCTGCAGTGCAGTCCGTGGCATTGCTTTCATAGTGACAGCCTGCCTGTCTTTAAATGGCAGTTTCCCTTTTTTTGGGTTTCTACTACTTTTACTTTACCTATAAAGAAGAATAGGTTAGACAGAGTGGCTAGAAGCCACATTTTCTTTTCCCGGATAGATATAATTCAGAGATGTTAACATTTGTTTTTAACCCCTTGATTACTATGACTATGTAAGATTACTCTGACTTAATCGTTCCACCTTGTATTCATGAATTATCACTTTGTACCCTACAAATTTATACAATTATAAATTATCAATTTACAATAAAAATATTACTCTGGGTCAGGTATTTTGCTAAGCCATACATGTGTTTGTGCTGTATGTGACCACAGGCATGCACATGTATATGTATGTATAATATATAATTGTATTTAATTTTATTAAATACAAGTTGAGTTCTATATGACATGTATGACTATCCCTATTTTACAGATGAGGATACTGAGGATTAGGAAATTAAAGAAGTAAAATCTACATACTGTAGGTGATATTTCAGTTCGCATCTCATGCTCAAACTGCGAGTTACAATCTTGGCAAACCTTTCCAAAGTCTAATCCCTGTTTAGTTTTAAAATCATGCTATGCGAATGAAAAAACTCTGTATTTTTTATCTTCTTTTTTTCCAAGGAAGTAAATGCACTCAAACATTCATTTACAAAATACTTCTATAAAGTGCTTATTTAGTTTAGAAGAAATGGAGGCATAGTCGGGGGGGAAGAAAAGGAAAATCATTTTATTAATGTTTTTAGATAAAATGCTGAGATGTCTTTATAGTAGCCAATCTGCTAGTAATTGGCCTTACACAATATTTCTCAAAATGTGATTCAGGGCTACTTATATCAAAATCACTGGGGTGCTTGTTAAATGGAGTTTCCTGGGGCCATCCAAGACATAACAAATAAAAGCCTCTGAGGATTAGCCCTAGGAATCTACATTCAAATACGCATACTCTCCCTGTGATCTTAACGTTCACTAAAGATTGAGAACAAACAAATGTCCTAAGACCTTATCTTGTTTCTCTTCATGTTAGTGTGACAGGTATTAGACAAGGCAGTTGATGATAGGAAAATGGTAAATTTTAGGTAGATATAGTTCAAAAATATTTCGATATCATCCAATGACAGTAACAGAGCTAGTTTGGGAAGTTCGGGTGCATTTTCACAAGCCAGTTAGAACCAAGCTACATTTGGAATTTCTGAGAAAATAGAAGCTGATTGGTGTGTTCAGACTGTTTTAATGGATGCAGAAAGAAAATAAGCATTTTGGAAGAAACTTCTCTTACACATGACCTTGTTTGCAAGCTAAGATGCCTACTACTAGGTCACGGAATTTATTTAAAAGAAACGAGCATTTTACCAAAGATTTTGCAATGTGTGCTAATCAGAAGCTGCCTGTCAAGTTGAAGTAGCATCAAGAGGCTCAGAATAAGGGCTCTTGGGCGTTAAATGGTTCCTCCCAAATACCAAACCTATTATCATGATTGGCTGTTATAGCCCTCTAAACGGCAAAGCGATTAAATTGATCATTATGAAACCCTAAAGATGCATAATTATGACAAATAAGACTCAAGTGCAGGGAGATTTCTATCTCACTGACTGGATTACATTTCAAGGAAGAATCAAAGAAGGAATACTTTTAAAACCACAGTCAGCTGTGTGTGGAGGCTGGTGAAGAACCAGATTCTCCTGATCTTTACTCAAATCTCTTTTGTATGTCATCTCAACACACTCAGTTCAGAAATCTCTGCAGCTCTTAACTCTGATTTTAAATTCCAATCCTATGCAACAATCTATCCACTTACATTATAATGCTGAATGTATACGGGATAGTTCTTTTCTGATCATTTGTTAAGTGTCAGGTGCCTCTAACGTGATCTTGGGTTTATTCTGAGTTACTCTAACTCGCTCTAAATCAAGTCCTCAGCCTGGATGTGCTCATTTGAGTCACTTATCATTAATAATAGCAATGGCTAAAAAAGAGGGCTATGAAATAAGCTATTTCTACCCAGTCTAATCTACATCTAAGAATTGAGGACAATAATTCCAGAGACTAAGTACATTACCAAAAAGACAATGGTTCCCTCCTGGAAATGCACACACTAAAAACCCTTCTAAAATATGCCTGGATTAGTGACAAAAAGATATACCAGACCAAGAAAGTCTAACACAGAGTCAAGCATTTTTTTCTTTAGCACTATAGAGGAGACAGCTCATACAAATTCCGTTTCTTGATAGAGTAGAGTACTTTTCAATTATTGACAGATGGGCAAAGAGAACACGGAAACAGAAAGAAATAAAGAAGCCTTTATTGTACTTTGGGAAATTAGCAGCTAGATGTAATACTAATGTAGTGACCACTACCAAGCTTCATTGCAATATCAAGCTTTGTTATTAATAAAAAATAAAGTACTATTTACAGAATACTAATATTTTTCTAATTACCAATATCTTCTTTTAAAAAGTCCCTTCTAAGAATGTGGTGTGAGGTACAATGCAAATTATAGTTGTGGTGGTTGATATTTCATTGGAACAGAAAATCACCAGGAATGTGGTTAGCATTTATTTTCTCTGTTCATATTGCACACAGGATGTAAGCTATTCACTTTTCTATTTTTCCTTTTTTTTCTTTTCTTCTCTCCTGTGAATTGCTTTCACTTTCTTCAGTTCTATTTACCACATAACTTGAACTATACTCTCATCCTCTGAACGACTCATTTAGTGTGAAAATTGAATGCCCTTTAAGAAATGAATTGTCAGTGTTTGATATCACTGTGCTCCTCTCATTTAGAAAAATGCTATGGTTTTATTGGTGAGAAGGGAATATAGCAAGAGAAAGGGAGTCAAAACATCCTCAAGAATGAAAGAGTTTTAATTGTTTTCAAGTATATGTTAAGACTGTCATAACAACATGGGAAAGAGAACAAAATAGACAATGTTGATGAAAATAAGCGATGACATCTGGACCACTTTTATTGTATCTCAACTGAAAGAACAAGGCTTAGAAAATACCAGCCACGTTGATAACTGAAAGTGTTGTTTTGCTATTAAAAATGAAGGAAATCAAAAAAGAATATAAAGTAAATATGTGTTTAAATTTATAGTTTATTAATTTTCAACATTAGCCCAGTCTAAAGAGTTCATGCGACATCCACCCACAATTATTATCAAGGCACTGTCTAAGTCGCAATGGTGTGTACCTGTAATCCCAGCTACTCAGGAGGCTGAGGCAGGAAGGTCACTTGAGCCCAGAATTTTGAGTCTAGCCTGGGCAACATAGTGAGACCCCATATTTCTCTTAAAACAAACAGACAGACAAACAAACAAAAAACACTTTGTTCTACAGACATTCTATTCCCTACCCTGATATCCACCATTTAAATTTTGTTCCAGAAGCAAGCTTGAGAAACAGTGTTTCTTGTCTTGGCACTACTCTTTTAGGCATGCTCGTTTCTATATGCACATGAAATCAAATTAAACACTATGTAAAAAGCGTTAACTATGTGATTTTAAGTGAAATATAGTAGATCAGAATGGAAATATATCACTTATATAATATTCTGAAGCATTGTAGTGAAAATGTGCATGTGATTTTGTTATCTCAAACATTAAGAAATAAAGAAGTTACTCATTGGAGTAGTTTACCTTTGTCTGGTTTACTTATAGTTAGAAAGCTTTTAGATGAGATGAGTCTTCTCATCTTTGCAGAGGAGATGGGATCATGAAGATATTAGCAGAATAAAAAGTCATCAGTCAGAGAAAGATTAGAGAAAAATTACATATTTAGCTTTATATAAATCACCTACATATAGTTTATAAAATTGTCCTTATGTACATAAAAGCTTAGAAGGAAACAAGTCTGACCTGCTGGATGAATTTGAAGAGTCTGAAGAACTTTAGCTATGCAATGATAGGAAGTCATTCCATGCAATTTTTAAATAGGAAATCTTATATTCAAGAATTTTCTCCTGACTGCAAATTATGCTTGCATTAAAGGTCCTATATCAGAGGTATAATTTGGATGTGTGGTCCAGAACTCAGTATATACAATAAGTCCTGGTTCATAATCATCTGATAGCATATACATGAATTCACACGTCATAAACCATTCTATACGTGAAACCTTGTAAAACTATATTCCATCTGATAAATGTTTTCTAAACTTTGAAGATGTTGACCTAAACGGTGTTACTTATTTAGTAGACATTTTACTGTTCTTATATAATGTGGAGAAGTGAAGGGAAAGGGATCTAAATTAATTGGGATAATTAATCCCAGCTGCCACTGTAGTTCCTGAAATCTCAGTAACACAATGTTAAACAAATATTAACACAATAAAAATGTATTCCTCCTTTACATTGCAGTCCTGTGTGTATCATTCTTCTCTAACTTGCAGCTCTGCCATTGGAAAAACATGGTCTCCAAGGTCACTGTGAGGGGGGAAGAGGGAAAGGACAGGAAAGGCACTAGCTCATAACTACCTCAACCAGAAGAAACATGTTTCACTTCCACTCACAATTCACTGGCTAGAACTCATTCCTATGGGAGAGACTAACCACAGGGGAGGCTTAGAAATGTGATCTATCTTGTTTGTGATCAGGAAGAAGAAAATGAAATGAGGTATGGTAAATACAAAACATTTTTTTTCTGACCTCCAGAGAGCCATATACTTCCTTTTTCACATCGCATACTGTCCCCTTCTCCTTAAGGGAGAAAACCCAGTAACTGCAGGCACCTCCAGTTCCACAGTCTTACCAAAATACACAGCCTTACTCATGAGGTTCAGATATTTTTCTTCTTAGTCCAGCAATTAAGGAAATAAAAGTATAAGCTGTCTGTCTCCTCCCCTCTCCATCACATGTATGCCTAATATAAAATGATTGATAGAAGAGAAATGGAATGAGGCGACTTGGGAAAAAGGTATAAATGGGAGAAACATTAGTCGTTGGTCCAAAGCAATTCCAAAATTCCACTGGGTATTATGAAAGCTCCCTCCTCCCACCTAGTGGTGAGATACAATTGTTGTTGAGCTTTTGATTTTGTGTTCTTCCTCATCGCCCCCCGCTTTTTTTTCAGTGGCTCCTGGATCTGCCATTTAGGGGTAGAGATGATCACTCACCTACTATTTCCTCAATCACATCTGAAGTGGGTATTTGGAAATATGCTTTCCTTAGGGGCTGCACAACTTTTTCAGTTCACATTTTCTCATGGTGGCCCAGGGTTTAAAAAGAAAAGCAAATTCTTCAGCCAATTTCTCAATTAAATAAAAATTCAAAAATCTCATGTTTTTCCCAGAAATTCTGGCTTTCTTATCTGGGCTCATTATTTTTTTGGTGATATATGTATCCCTAAGATGTACTGGTGAAATGTGTCTTAGTAGGCTTCTAATCTATTTGCTTCTAGTCAGCAACTCGTGCTAACTATGCTCAATGTTCTTTTGAACTCAGTTAACTCAAATAGTTCTCAAGCCTGTTTTATTTCTTTTGCTTTCTAACACCTACATTCCCTCTCCAGCCAACTAATCATAGCTACCTTGAGCCCCACCCTTAATATGGTCTTTGCCCTAAGTTTCTTTTATCAGCTAAGAGGTTTCATTAGCCCTTTGTCATTCTAAGTCTTTTAAAATTCCATCTGTTACCATTTCAGATCAAGAAGCAGTTGGCTTTTTTAACCCTTCAAAGCCCCAAACTTTTGGACTCTCCTTTTTTTTCTACTTGCAAACTTGGCAATTCTCTCCTTTGATCATCTCTTCCAAAAGCAGCTGTATTCGTTACATATTGTTGGGTAACAAATCGATCGAAAAGTTAGCAGCTTGAAACAACAAACATTTATTATCTCATAATTTCTGTGGGCTGGAAATCCAGGAGCTGGGTGACTCTGCCTCAGAGTCTCATGAGACTGTAACCAAACCATCAGCTGTGGCTACAGTCTGCGAAGAACTGACTGGCACTGAGAGTCTACTTCCAAGTTCACCTACATGGTTGTAGATGTTGGCAAGGGTCTTCAGTTTCTCACCTTGTGGGACTTCCGGTAGAAAAGCCCCAGGGCTTCTCATAATGGGGTTTCCTTGGGCATCTGTTATCCCAAAACAGTGAAAGCCAGTGAGTGAGCATGACAACACCCAAAACGGAAGCCACAGTCTTTTGTGACCTAACCTTGAAAGTGACATGCCATATGATATTGGTCACTCATACCAACTCTAGGATAACATGGGTACAAGTTATGAGCATCAGGAGATGAGGATCACTGGGGATTATCTTTGAGACTGTTTTCCACAGGCAGCCAATAGTAGCAAACGCAAAGTTTTTGAACTTCTCTTCAATCTGCTTACTCGGTTAAGCATGTAGCCTAACTCACAAGTTAATAGAGGTGACAGTTTTACCAACTATTTTGCTGCTTCATATCATAGATCATAGATCTAGTTCTTAACTGACCACCAACCTTTCAGTTTGCTCACTAATTAACCACTAAGCCAATATTCCGTTTAATATTTTTGTTCCAGCAACGCTTTGGTACTGATTTTTTATTAGCTGAGATATTTAATAGTAGCTGTCACAATAAATGTTAAATTATCCTAAATGTTTCTTATTTCCAGGCTTTCTTGCAATAAATCCTTCCTCTGTAAAGTGACCAGAATTTCCTCTGTAAAATACCTGTTTGAGCATATTAGTCTAAATAAAAGCCTTTTGGCTCTGATACCTTCAGGACAAAGTTTATCTTATTATTGCTTCCTACAAGGCCCTTTACAATCTGACCCTAAACTGTATTTCCAGCTTCATTTCCAACTGTTCCCCATACATAATCTAAGCTTTGATCACAAGACTGCTCACCATCTATGGAATGTAAGAAGCACTCTTACACCTCTGTGTTTTGTACATGCCAATCACTTTACCTAGGATTACATGTCCTCCCTTCAAACCTATATAGAACCCTGATGTCACCCTTTCACTCATTTTACCATTGCAATGTATGCATAACTTTACTGTAACAGTCTTTACAATGAATTATGTCTACTGCACTATAGTGTGTACTTCTCAAAGGAGCTACACTAGAAATTACTTACCATTATTATCATTGGGGCTTTATTAATCTTACTTTCTAACTGGATTCTTAATATTAATACTAAGTACTGCTATTTACTAATTAGTATACTATTTAATTTTTAGTAATATGATAAACATTCATTGAATCCATAAATGATTAGATAAATAAATTGACAAGGATCATTCATTCATTCTTTTTATTCTCACCACATAGCTAAATCCCTCACACTTTGTACCTATAGTAGACTCTCAGTAAATATTTAGCAACTATAAAATGGAAGAAAATCACTGATTCTTTCTTATTGTACCTGTTCTCCTTGGATGCTCTTATTTTAGCATACATCTAGCCTAGACCTATATCTTGAGTTTAAGGCCCATATATCTAACTCTTTCTTTGAAGGAAATCTCTATTTATAATTCCCAAAATAAACTTGATTTTAATATGTAGAAAATTTGAATTAATCATGTTTCCCATTCATATCCATTTTTACTCCTGATTTTTTTTCTTTGTGAATAGCACCCCCATTCAGGCAAGCCAGAAGTGTGGGTGTCATCCCAGACTCTTCCTATTTATTTGCTCCCCATACCCAGCTTGATTCTAAGCTGTGACTTAAATATCTCTGGAACTGTTTTTATTTCTTGATTTTTTTTTCAACTTGGTATTATGTCTCATTTAGAGTACTGCAGGAGCCTCTTAACTGGTCACCCTACCTCCTCTCTAACATTTCCTCAGTTTATTTCCCATAGTGCTGTCAAATGATTGTTCTATAGCACAAATTTGCAACCTCTATTTCTGTGTAAATGGCAGCAATAATTTCCCATTGTCTCTTAATGTTAACATTGCCACTTTTGTGCCAACATCAAGAATACCCTGTGGTTCTGCCATTGCCTATCTCTGAAGACTCATCTCTTGCCCGTTCTCCTTCTTCCTGCAGGCCCCAGTGTAGGGAGCCATATCGTGTTAATCATCTGTGTTTTCCACTAGGCACTGTCCTCTCATGTGTTCTGCCCTCCCCTCTGTGTGGCTCTTTCTTTGACTAGATGTTAATTACTTATTTTGGAAAATCTTCCTTTTAGGCAGACCTTTCTGTAAATAGTTGTTGGCTCAATGTGTGATTATCAAAAATCTTAATACTGAGGGGCATAAAACCAAAAACTAAAATGTACTTTTGTAATTTAGTAATGATTATTATTACTATTATTATTATTCTGAGACAGGCTCTCATTCTGTTGTCCGGGCTGGAGGGCAGTGGTGCAATCATGGCTTACTGCAGCCTGGACCTCCTGGGCTCAACCTATCCTCTCACCTCAGCCTCAAGTAGCTGGGACTACAGGTGTGCACCACCACACCAGGCTAATTTAATTTATTATTATTTTTTTCTTTTAGAGATGAAGTCTATAGTGCTTAGGCTAGCCCTGAACTCTGGGTGTTGAACAATCCTCCCCGCTCAGTCTCCCAAACTGCTGAGATTACAGGCATGAGCCACCATGCCTGGCCATTAATTTCTTTATTGACACTGCTAAATACCACGTCAAATGTTAAGATTTTCCTGTCGTGACCCAGATGACCCATATCATTTTCCTTTTTGCGTCTCGGAAAGACAAGTTTTTAACTTGGTGTTTGGTTTTTCTTGTTGTTGTTGTTGCTGCTATATTTTGGTATTGGCAGGGGCAGCAAAGAAGGAGTGAGATATGGAAGTTGGATTTTCCATAGCATTACTTTTAAATTGAATCTCAACTGACCTCTCTGGCAAGCTATTCATACTTTGCCTTAGACTGGATTAAAAAAAAAAAAAAAAGTCTCCATAGGCAATGATTGGTTAAGACCGAGAGAAGAGATAACGGTACACCCATGGGAGGAGGCTGAGAAAAGCAAAGACAGTGACAGGCAGATAAACAGAAAAAGAGGAAGTGATTAAAAATAAAAATAAAAATAAATCTCAGGTACTTGAAAAGCCCTGGCTGAGACAGTAATGGAGATAAAAAGAGAAAGAGGAGAAATACAATCAGCACTGCTGGTAACTGGAGAGGCTGGAGGAATGGGGGATGGAGGCTCAGAGACTGAAAGAAAAGAAAAGAGAGAAAATGCACAATACAGGGGAAAAAGGAACATAAGAAAAGGTTTTTAAAAACCTGAGAAACTAGTCAAAGAGTGTAGAAAATGGGAAATTGAGACACTGAGGACCTCTTGGGTCCTACTTCAGCTGTTTTATTAACTTTTGTACCAGAAGAATCTTGGGCAATTTGAGGATTTCCCCTTTTTATTTAAAATAAACAAGTAAATACATATTTAAATAAAGAGTCTGTATCTTATGAGACTAAGTTCAAAATCAGTGTGGACTAACAGGCATCCAGATGATTTGGAAGCTGTTACTAAACTAGGAAGTTAGAGAACTTGGCAAGGAGTCGTGCCATCTACATTTCTTACAATCACCACCCATCCCTGACTTTCTGCCTGTAAATATCTCCTTCATACACAGTTCAGTCTCAAACTTCCACCAGTTGTATAAAGGTGTTATTCTCATTCATCAATAACAGCTGATGAAAGCCTTAGGATGTCTCAACTTTATCCTTTCTCTATCCGTAGAATGAATTGATAGTGATGATTAAGTTTTATTTTATACTTCCTCCTTCCTTCAAAGATAAATAAAATATGGAGGCATTGATGTTAAATTATCTAAAGAAAAACATTTTGACCAAGAAGCATACAAGAGATTAAGATGGGTGCACTTTGGACCTCCAATTTAGACTTTTCCATTGTTAGTGACTCTTGTCATTTTTGCCCTTAGACACCTAGTCACACATGGATTGGGCTTATTTAGGTAACTATGTAAAGGTTTTCTTGTGAGACCATTCGAAGGAAGGTGGCATAAAAAGAATAATGTAGCTTTCATAGCTGGAGGCTGGAAGGAAACAAGGGCCCTTGATTAGAATTCTGATGTGTGGATTTGGTTGTTTTTTTGTTGTTGTTGTTAAATAATGCTCTCAGAAATCAGGTCTGCAAGAGAACATGGGACAATATTGACTAAAACACAAACAATTCAGCAAGTGACCTTCATGCTTCTGAGCAACTAGCCAATCAGAATTCATGGCCAGTAGATGCCATCCACATCCAATCAGTATTCATTTCATGTGACTAGTAACCTGCTGATGTCAGAAAGTGGATGAAAGGCAGCATTCAGGTATGTAATATGATTATAAAATAATAGGTCAGAGTGCATTTCTATAAAAAATACAAGGTTAAAGAGGATTGGAAAATGTATTTTGTAGCTTTCAAAAGATACAATTTTTTTTTTTTAAGATTGTACTGTCAACAATAGGGAAAAAAACAGAAGCTCAAAGCCAACAAAAAGGAATTCACAACACCTGTTGCTTTCATTGCAAAAGGTCTAGCTTTACATGAATATCTAAGGACTTGCCTGAGAAATAATTTTACTATAAAGGTGTAGTGGGTATTAGTTTCCTGACATCTTTCTGAGAACTCAGCTTTGGAGGGCAGGACCTTTTAGCCCTATCCAAATTTTCACCCTGATTGATCACTGAACTTACTTCCTTTTTTCTTTTTAAGTGTATTTTCCATGATGCAGCAACTTCTTATGAAACAACATTCATTTCACACCATGAATGCCATGTCATTGCTGGGTTATAGTTTATGAAGTTTAAATGGGAAGGCAACACTGGCATTATGACCCAGGGTTGAAAACAACTAGTGGAAGTACTCCCCAAAGCTCTGGTTATCACCAGCGAAATGACAATTCACCTCTCTGTTTTCTTTCACTGAAACTGACACTGTAAGTTAAAAAAAACGTAGTGAGGTTTCAAAGAAAGGAAAATGACCTTTAAATTTTCTGAAGCATAAAGGCTACTTCATGCAACAGAGAACAGCAAAAGATATATGACCTTAGGAGGTAAGTGAGATGACTAGATTAGGAGATAAAAGGGGAACACAGCTGGGACCTTGGGGCTTGTCCTTTCTGAAGTCATAGGACCAAGGTCCCCTTTAAATGGAAAATAGAAGTGGATGAATCTCAAAAGACTCAGTACAGGTAATAACCCAAATATCTCAATAATTATTCAAAGTATCTAAGTGTTCCAAAATGGATTGCCAGCTTGCTGTATTTCAGTATTTTCCATTATACTTTTATAAAATCACAATCAATTGAATATGTGGGAAAATTAATATAGAAATGTTTTCTGCTATCTATAATCTCAAAGTAGAAGTTAAGACTATTTTCTTTTTACATTAACAGACAGAAACCAAACTCCAAACTGAGAGATCACCATAGGGCTTATTTTCGTTTTACACAGAAAAAAGATTGAGGAGTTGGAAAATAGTATCTATTTTGAAGTTCTGGAAACTGAAAAATTTCAAAATTATAAAGAGAAGACGTCAACAGCTAAATTTAACAAAAAAACTTACGATCTTCTTTAGTATTTTTATGAAACTCTAAGTAACAAATCTACAGTTTAAATTAACTGATCATTTGTTAAGAGGGAAATGAATTGACAGAGGATTAATAGTCTGAAAACTTGAAAGAATATTTTACTTCATGCATGTTAAAATATCTTCTTCCAATTCTAGGCTAAACTCTCAGAATGTAATGGGGTATCTTAAGTATTTTTTTAATAATAAATGTAACTTTAAAAAAGTTATGTGAATTGCATGTACTAATCTTACTGGAAGTTCAAATACAAGTTGACTTTAGAGTCAAAAAGTATGTTAATTTAACTTAACAGACTATGTAAAGAAATATGCTAATGATTAAAGGGCACCTTTAAGCAGAAAAATTATAAGCCTCACTAAAGTATCTCAATCTGTCCAAAACCTATTTCCATTTAGAATTAGTTAGCAAACACTTATTAAACAACTACTATATGCGGCTATAAGTATTTGAGTCAATGGAAGATGCACCATGATTAGAAGGAATAATCTCTGTTCTTTGTTTAGAGCAGAGAAACTTGATGTATGGTGATCAGAATTATTATTCATGGAACCATAGTACTCCAAGGGACCTCATATTCTTTGAGATTTTAGGCAATGGAGATTCCTCAATCTCCCTTGGAAGTTCAATCCGAGGTTACATGAAGAAACTATGTTCTAAGCCTCTAATCTGAATACTAGCCACTGTCTAATTTCTGCTTATATTTCTGGACCCAAAGGTACTTCTAAAGAAAATCATAGAACCATCAAAGCCATGCTTTCTCATATCAACTGAATCCTGCTGCTAAGCAATACTTGTATCTCTTTCTGAATATCTCATATATATTTCATAATGGATATAATAAAAGTTTTGCATTCTCTTCAAATTGGTAAATCTCACAATATTGTTGTTCTTCTCACGTCCTTCCATATAAACTAGAGCCCTTGGACATGGGCATTTTCACCTTTCCTTTTCTCCTCTTTAAACTATTCCTCCTAAAACAAATACTGGTGGAAGCTAATTGTTCTAGGGTTGATGGAGAAGCTTCAATACGACCAACTTAATCTGTTTTCTTCCCTCTCCCCCCTCTTTGCTCTTCTTCCCCATGTCTAGTCTCTCTATCTGTGCACTCCTTTAAAAAAAAATCTTTAAGATACTCCACATCTTCAACCCTTAGATACTGATCTCCTTTTGCCTTTTTCAATATCTCTTTATTCATGCATAGCTCTCTGCCTTAAATATATAAAACTCAGTTTTATTGATTTTTTTTCTATTTTACAATGTTTCCCACTCTACCAATAAATAAATTTCTTATTCCTTTAGTGCCAAATTTCTCAAGAAAGTTGACTTCATCTCCTTACTCACCTCCTTTTGATTTCAATTAAAGTTGGCTATCACTGCTTTCTTCCTAACTGCAAAATCAAATAGTCTTGGCATCATCTTAATTCTCCTTTTATCATGGTAGCACTCAACTTCTCAACCAAAGCCTTTATCAGCAAGGCCACTGATAGGCCATAAGTTGATAGCCTGCCCTACTTTTTTCCCCCACTTTATCATTTCTGTCAACTCCTTAACTTTTTGTTTTCATTGATTATTTTCTTAGTCTCCCATCTATGAAATAAGATGGGATCTGTTTATTTGTTACCTTGGAGGTACTCACTGTAGGATAGTTTGTTTATTTAGTAGGAATACTGCTAATAATACTGCATTTCTGAGCTTGTTTTCTCCTTGTAATTTGTCACTATCATTAACAAAACACAAAATTTCTTGCTTGACACCACTGTTATTCAAACATTCATAGTAAATTACTGATGAATAGTTTTTGATGTGGTGGGAAGAGTACTGGATTAGAATGTTAAAGATCTTGGTGGTGAAGAACAGGTAACTTAGCCTCATTTACCTTGAGTTTCCTTACCTGTAAATGAGGATTATAATGTCTGCCCTCCCTTATTGTCATGTTTATTTCAATCTATAATCTCTTCTTACTGGGAACCAATATTAAGTAGATCCATATATTACCAAAGTTTTCCTTTACTTTTCTGTTTTATAGAGGGCATAGATTTTGCCTCCGCTATGAGAAGGAAATAACTACCATTTCCTTGCCTTAAGAAAGAAGTCGCTGGCATGGTGGCAGGTGCTTGTAGCTCTACAGGCTGAGGTGAAAGGATCACTTGAGTCCAGGAGTTCGAGGCTGCAGTGTGCCATGACTGCACCACTGTACTCCAGCAGGGGCAACAGAGAGACCATGTTTCAAAAGATAGAAAGAGAAAGGAAGGGGAGGAAGAGAGGAAGGAAGGGAGACAGGAAGGAAGAAAGAAAGAAAGACTATGGGGTTTGTCATAATATCTACCAATTTTTTAATAACAGGATAAATTTAATTTATTCAGTTCTTCAGTGCCATAAAAACTATGTCTTCTGTCTGTTTTAATTTGCCCTTCTTTCCTTCCTTCAAAATTGGAACCTGCTTTAGTCAACTATTCGTATTTAAATCTGAAAGAAAGAAAAAGAGAGACAGTGAGAAGAAAAGACAAAGATTTTTTTTTCCGGTGTTCTGTTTTATTCATTCCTGCTCTGCCATTTAATGAATATTATACCCAGCTTGGACAATAGGGAGGAGATATTTAAGTTGGGAGACATTTAGTAAGAAGGAGTCATTTAGATTGGACTTGCAAGAATCAGTACAATACCAGCTGGTGGAGTACGTGAGCATTTCAGGCAAAGGACAAAATCTGAGCAAAGGAATTGAATTGGGAAGATGTAAAGTAAACACAAGGGACAGTGACTAGCCATGTCTGGCAGGAACCTATGGTAAATTATAGTGTTTGGGCCAAATCTGCTTTAGAAAGGTACATACTAGATTCTGTGATTTGGGTAACACCCCAGAGATCATGTGGATCAATTTCTACTCTTGATACTTGAATTAACCCTATAATATTTCTTCAGAGTTGTTACTCAGAGTAAGTTTAAACCTATGATGACAGAAAACTTAACCAGTGACTATGAGAATTTTCTTTTCTACATTGAGCATGAATCTATCTTCTTTTTATCCATTGGTCTTAATATGCTAGTCTGGGCCATACTGAAAAAGGTAAAATACCATTCTTCTTGATCATTCTTAATATATGTAAAAGGCATCTTGGGTCATTCTAAATCTTCTCACTTTCAAGCCAAATAGTATTCCTTTATTCAATAATATTTCATATAATATGAAATAGATTTCATTTCTTCCGCTCAATGTTATGCTACCTCTCCCAAGGCTGTTCCCCAGTTGTTCTGTCCTAAAAGATAATATCTAGTACAGAATGAAATGCTCACTGTATTAGTCCATTCTCACATTGCTACAAAGAACTACCTGAGAGTAGGTAGTTTATAAAGAAAATAAGTTTTTAATTGACTCACAGTATCACAGGCTGTGCAGGTGGCATGACTGAGAGGCCTCAGGAAACTTACAATCATGGCAGAAGGCAAAGGGGAAGCAAGCACATCTTCAGATGGCAACAGAGGAGAAAGAGAGTTAAGAGGGAGGGGCCACACACCTTTAAACCATCAGGTTGCATGAGAACTCACTCACTATCATGAGAACAGCAAGGGGATAATCCGCCCCCATGATCCAATCACCTCTCACCACATTCCTTCCCCAACATTGGGGATTACAATTCAACATGAGATTTGGGTGAGGACGCAGAGCCAAACCTTATCACTCACTATGAATCCTGACCAAATGGAATAAAATAATACTGTACTATTTGTCTCCTGGAGATCATCTTTTTAAAATTGCTTCTGAAATCTTTTTCCTCAGACAAATAGAAGTCCCTTCACAGTGATGATGACCTCTCTTGTTTGTTGTTTATGCTCAGCCTCTTTTGATTCAGATTGAGTTTATTGTCGTGTATATATTATGTCTCCAAAAATATTAGCGATTTATTTTTGCAGTTGCTAAATCGGCTTTTTCTGTCCACTCCTTTCCATCTCCCCTAATCTTCTCGTTGTGAATTTAATTGTTTTGAATTCAAAGGATTGTTTATTCTCTGGAAAAAATGGAAATATTTTATGGAGAATATTTACTGAAAGTATTATAAGTTTGCACTTAGTTAAGTAGACAGTGAAACTCCACTGAAAATTTTTGACATGATCCAAATTCTCTTTAAGGAGACTAATCATGCAGCCACAAATAGAACAGATTAAAATGGGAAGAAACAGGAATGCAGTTTGGAGATTTCAATTGCCTCCTGGAGTGGTGTCAAAGAAAATGGAGAAGGGTATTAAGCATGGTGAAAGAAGCTGAAGAACTTATTAATGATTACCGTGAAAGAGCTGAGAAGAGTAAAGTTCCCTGTAAGGTTTCAACCTGTAGTGACTGGGAGAATGGTAAAACCAAGGAGACATGTTGCTCTGGAAAGAGGGGGCTGTTGGGACATTTTGAGTTTGAATGTCAGGTATACGGATGTGAAAATGGCTGTGTAGATGGTTAGAAATGATAGGATGGATCTCAGGAAAGAGACAGGGACTAGAAACATAGACATGTATCTTATTTACACAGAAGATTATTGGTTAGAGATTTTCAAGAGGTCAGTAATGTAAGATACAGGGAAAAAAAAATAGTCAATGCTTTGGTGGTTTAGAAATCTCTGTGGTTAGAAAAGTAGGATAACTTGGAGGGCACAGAAATACAGGAATCAGGAGAGTGAAGTGTTTGTTTTTGAATGAGTCATCTCCATTCACCATCCCCAAACTATAATCTCCCCTCTCACTTTCTTGAATAACCAGCTGCCTGCCCTTACAGATATTGAAACTGATTTCTCAGAAAATAACTTACTGTCTGTCTCCTTTGCTTTTTGTTGTTGTCTTCTAACTGCAAGAACACCCCGAAGCTCTGTCCCTGCTTCGATCATCTGCATAAATTGGGAAAATGCTAAAACTTTACCCCAACCTCTTTCATTAGTTCAAGACCTGTATTTACAGGCTAAGTGCCATAAAATCAACTTGGATGTCTCTCATGTTTTGTTTTTTTGTTTGTTTGTCAGGTTCTTTTAATTCTATTTTTTTTTTTTTTATGAGATGAGGTCTCACTGTGTTGCCCAGGCTTGTCTCAAAATCCTGGGTTCAAGCCATCCACCTGCCTCAGGCTTCTAAAGTTCTGGGATTACAGGAGTGAGCCACTGTGCTCAGCCAGTCTCTCATGTTTGCATCTCACACACAAAGTATCCTAAATAGGATCCATAATCTTCCAGGACAATCTCATTATTGGCTTAGGAACACTCCAAGATGTCCACGTTGTAAACCTCCAACATAGCTTTGATTTGTTCTTCTCTTGCCCCTTACTGTTGAGAAATAAAAAAAAAAATCCTAAGCCCTCAACTGACTGAACAGATCCCCTCTTGGCCAAGGGGACCCCAGAGAAACCTTGGAAGCTGAGTTCCCAGCCATGACAGGTTGAGAGGTTGGACACGCCTCATTATAACCACCTCCCTCCTTAACCACCATTCGACTTTTTTTCTTAAGGGCTAAACAGAATCCAGCCCTTTCAAAAAACTCCACACTGTTAATATCTACTACTAGCTTATCTTCCCAGTACAAAACAAAGACAAGATGAGATTCATTTTTCCACCCCTTCCTGAGACATCTGCTTCCTCTATTCCCCTTGTCTTCAAAGATTCACCTTATTCTATGTGAAATGAAAATTTGGGCACTAACTAAAACCTCATAAATACGTAATCATTGTCTCATTGCTGCCCTTACTTTTAAGGAAAATGTGTAGATACTAAACCTGCTGAGAACCTATTTGTAAAAATAGTCACAGATGTGTCTATGATTCACAATTTTTTCTGGGTGCACCCTCAGGCTGGCTCAATACAGCTCGATTGATTGGGACATCTGCCTCAGTCACTCATTTTAGTTGTCACTATCATCCATTTCTTTTTTATTTCTTTTTTCTTTTAATCTTATCATTATTATTATTTTTGAGACAAAGTGTATCTCTGTCGCCTAGGCTGGAGTGCAGTGGTGTGGTCTCAGCTCACTGCAACTCCTTCTTCCCGGGTTCAAGCAATTCTTCTGCCTCAGTCTCCTGAGTAGCTGGGATTACAGGAGCCTGCCACCATGCCTGGCTAATTTTTGTATTTTTAGTAGAGGGGGATTTCAGCATGTTGGCCAGGCCGGTCTGGAGCTCTTGACCTTAAGTAATCTGCCAGCCTCAGCCTTCCAAAGTGCTGGGATTACACTACCCTTCATTTCTAAGGCCAAATCTTATCAATTTTACCCACAAAACATATTCCAGATCCATACCTTCAGCATTATATTTTTCACAACTACCATCATTCCTATTCAAGACCTCATTGTTATTTTACAAGTGGTACAGGTTGTGCATTCCTAATCCAAAAATTCAAAATTCGAATTTTCAAAAATTCCAAAGTTTTTGAGCACCAACATAACATCATAAGTGGAAAATTTCACACATAAGTACTTAACACAAATGTTGTTTTGTGAACAAAATTATTTAAAATGTTGCATAAAATTACCTTCAGTCTCTGTATACAAGGTGTATATGAAACATAAATTAATTTTTTTGAGTTGGAGTTTCACTCTTGCCACCCAGGCTGGAGTGCAGTGGCACCATCTTGGCTCACTGCAACCTCCACCTCCTGGGTTCAAGTGATTCTCCTGTCTCAGCCTCCCAAGTAGCTGGGATTACAGGCACCCGCCACGATGCCAGGCTAACTTTTTGTATTTTTAGTAGAGACGGGGTTTTGCCATGTGGAGCAGGCTGGTCTTGAACTCCTGACCTCAGGTGATCCACCTGCCTCAGCCTCCCAAAGTGCTGGGATTACAGGCGTGAGCCACTGTGCCTGGCCAACATAAATTAATTTTATGCCTAGACTTGTATCCCCTCCCCAAGATATCTCATTATGTATATGCAAATATTCCAAAATCTGAAAAAAAATTCAAAATCTGAAACACTTCTGGTCCCAAGCATTTTGAATAAGAGACACTCAATCTGCATTATTCTTCTAGATGGACTTCTCACATCTAACCATTCTCATCTCTAATTTGTCTTTATAGACTGCTGCCAAATTAATCTTTCTAAAGTACAATTTAAATCATGTAATTCTACTACCCCAAAATGTTTAATCACTTTTTATTACCCATTGAATAAGATCCAAACTCCTTAAAATAACGTTTAACACCATCACCATCTGGTGATATTCCATATTTCTGGATGTATCTCCCATTTCTCCCTTTCAAAGATCCAATACTGCATTTAAACTACATCATGTCCTTCTCTTGTCTGCCTCAATCTCTTCATTCATTGCACTATTTTTGCCAGTAATGTCCTTTCTTCTCACTCTTCATTGTGAAGGCTTTTTTGATTGTCCCAGCAGAAAATATTAATAATATATAATTCAAAACGTATTGGGCTAATATATTAAATGTGTTACATGCATTGTCTTGCTAAATCCTCACAATAACTGCATCACATATCTTCTATTTTCTATATTTTAACAATGAATAAGCTACTGTTTATACGGGTTTATTTAGCCAACAGTATCATAACTTGTAGCTTTCCATATTAATCTAATCTCAAAGTCAGTGTTCTTAACCTTAATTCAAATATTTTTAATTTTATCTTTACCCCTTAATGTAGAACAATGAGTTTCTTGGCTTTTCTGAAGCCATAGTAACAGGGCTTCAGTAATTTGAATTTTATTTGAATGCAGATAAAGGAAAGTTTATTCCCTTGACAAAATGGAAATACTTTGTGGGGAATATTTTAAATATATTAAAAATTTTAAACATTTTAAATGTATTAAAATACAAAAATTTTAATAACGACATTAGCCACTAATAAAAATGTCTTTTTTCTTAGTCATAGTTTATTGACATAACTTACATATGGTAAAATCCATGCTTTTTAGTGTACAGTTCTATTAATTTGGTCTTTCTAACTTTATGCTCTCTTTTTAGAAGCAGATAATTTACTTACGCAGTTCCTTTTCATATGATTTAGTTGCTATAAATTTTGGCTTTCCTTTTATCCTACCATTTCTTTGGAAATGCAGCATGCTATCAATATTGTTTTTAGTAATTCTCTGAATCTTCTTTATGAACTCAAGCTTGTTCATAGAATAAAGAGTTTAGAGTTTGTTCGTGGAAGGAGAAGATGTCTATAATTATAGCCAGAGTTTATAGATTTTCTTCCATTAGAGCTTTTCTATTAGTGTGCTAAACCTGATGAAATGTATATTCTTGAAAATTATTTTCTACATCTTTAATAGATGTATAGGATTTGTAGCCAAAAACAATGTGGAAAATGTGCCTTCTCAAGTGACAATTGAATGCAATAAAAGAAAATAATAGAAGAATGGAATCTACTTTATCAGAAGGTATAATATATTTCTTCTAAGCCTATAAAATTAATTGATTTCTTCATTCCTTCATTGAATAAGCTTCATTTATTGAGCTCCTACTGAGGTGAAACTTCCCCTTAAGCAGCTTACCATCTACAATCGCTTAATGTTATATACAGTAGGAAAAGGAAATTTCCATGGTGATAATCACCTTATCAATAGTTAATGGCTAAGTTATTTAAGTATTGGAGTTACCAAACGATAGAGAAGTCTTTACGATTTTTACTAACTTTTAGGAAGAGTTAACACAATAATATCTGACATGTCACTGATGTTCAGCAGCAATGAAATAATAATTAGGTTTCAAGCCAAGAATGGTTTCAAAGCTTCATAGTATTAGGTCAGTCAGTGCACTAGAAATAAGAGGACTCTTTTTATATAAAATCAAGGGTCCTTCAGTATTGTGAAGCAAAAGAAAAAGTATTTTCCTTGTGGGCTTTTAAAAATAAGATAAAGCCCTTTTAAAAGCTTTCTCATGAAGCAAGTTTTCCTTGCCAGTATAGTCAAAAATACATCATCTTGTTTTGGATCTCTGTTTTATTATGAAACTTTTAATGGAACAAACGACAACATGTACAGGCATATCTAGTCATATTGTATTCCTCATTAATTGTACAGGCACAATTTTTGAACTTTTTAAAGGAAGTGTAAGAAACCTGTTTTATAGCCCTTTCATCACTCCAGGATCACAGTTCCACAGCTTCTCCTCCAGCCCTATATGCACTGCCTATCTATGCTAGGATTAATCCTTATGCCTCTGAATAATCTGAATCAGCACTTGAACTTCCTCGCCCTGGCATGCCTTGGAGAAGCTGAATGAATTGTTCCCATTACTCTGTCTGTCACCTTCCTCTCTCCCATCCTCAGCTCCCGTAACACGTCATTAAAATCAAAAGGGTTAAATGAATTATAATGTACGGTGTTTACTATAAAAAACCCCTAACACATATCAATAATAGGTCTCATGACAACATATATGTCACAGAATTCGGCGGAAGAAAAGTTCTCTCGTGCACTCCACCTGCTAACCAGCATTACCAAAATTACTGTTTTAATAAGTAGGTAAATATCCTATTTTTAAAGATTTTTTGCAAGTACGAAGTGTCACATCTCCACCCTAACAATCTGAACTTTCACACCCCGTAGAAATTTGTACACATATCTGTGATATATACATTCAAATGCATAGTTAAAATATTCAAATGTACATAATAAGTCTAAGCAAGAGCTTCTTCGTTCTGACCTAAAAGTACCTCATTAGCACAAATGTCCAAGATAGACAGCCCCAAGTACACTAAGGTCCAAGGGCATGAAAGAGCCCTCACTTTTGTAGACTAACAAACAGATTCATGCAAATTAGTGTGTGAACTTGAAGATATTATCCTGCCAAGCTGATTGGTACAGACATACTGCCAAGGGGAAAACACCAGCTAGGCAGTATTATTATTACTGTTATAATTATTGCCAAAACCATAAGACCTTAAAGCTTTCTGGCTGAAAGTCTTGCAAGGGAAATACAATCTATCCTAGGGTTCGCTCTGTGGACTTGAAATTACTTTTCAACCTTTTCTTCTTATTTATCCAACTCATTTCAAAAGATGAAACACCTATTCCAAGGTGAGGAAAGAGGCTTCTGGGGAAAAGAAAAAATAAATTCTTTAGGATGTTCTTATTATTTTCTGTTCATTCTCCTGATTCTTTTTCTCCCCTTCCTGCCTATTTCCCTGGTTTTAATTTGTCTTACTCTGTTTCTGTCCTTTCACCCTCAATTTTTCAAAATGTTCTGCATCTTTTCTCTATGTCTCATCTTCCAACCTCTCAGAAGTATTGTCATTAATCAGTTATATATTCAGTCTGTTCTTTTGCTACTACTCCTTTAAAACATCCTTATGAATATTGCTTTGGAGAATTCATGGTACACATTATTGTCACTGAAGGGGTGACGGTACAATATATGAATTTGAAATTAGGCAGTATGATGTGAGGTTAAAAAGTAACATTTTGGACCCCAGCTGGTGTGCATTTGAACCCAAGAACTGCCATTTACTAGCAGTGATAAGGCTAGTTATTTCACTTTGCTGAGCCTTACCCCAGAAGATCTTATGATTAATAATATCTAGCTCACTAGTTGTCGAGGATTAATAAAGATAATAATATTAATAAAACACTGAGTAAAATGTCAGAAACATGAAAGCATTTAAAACAAACAAATGATATCAAGATGGTGGTGAAGGTGGTAGCAGTGGTGGAAGCAGCTGTAATTGTGGTGATTATAGACATGAGCTTTCAAAGAATTTTTTTGCCAGAAGGGGTGGGTCACCTTCATCCATTTGGATTGCAAGTATGTGATAAACATCATGTATTTAAAAGCAGAGGAAGAAGTGCTCTGCTGTATCAATTGTACTTCAATATGAAGGTTATGATCAGGCTTAAATCTCTTCATGTTCCTAGAGACAGACTCACTTCACACACACATACCAAACTCTAAATGCTACTCTGCCCTGCCTACTCTTTTTCCAACTATTATTATAAAATTATTCATACATTCAAAAGAATACTTAAACATACATGTGAGGGGAAGTGGTGAAAAATGGCTGAATAGAAGCCTTCACCAATTGTCCTCTCCGCAGAAATGTCATATTTAACAACTATCCACACACAAAAGCACCTTTATAAGAACCAACAATCAGATGAGCAATTACAGTACATGGTTTTAACTTCATATCACCGAAAGAGGCACTGACACAGGTAGGAAAGGCATTCTTGACTTGCTGACACAACCCCTGACAGTGGTTGTGTGGGCCAGAGAATCTGTGTGCTTAGGGGAAGGTGAGCTCAGTGATTGTAGGACTTTGCATTAGAACTCAGTGCTGCTTGTCACAGCAGAAAGCAAGACTGGGTAGACCCAAGCCAGTGCTGCTGGAGGGAGCATTTAGATCAGTCCTAGCCAGAGGGGAATTGCCCATCCCAGTGGTCAGAACCTGAGTTCCAACAAGCCTTGCCATTGCAGACCAAAGCACTCTGAGGTCCTAAATAAACTTGAAAGGCAGTCTAGGCCACAAGGACTGCAATTCCCTGGCAAGTCCTGGTGCTGCGCTAAGCTCAGACCCACTGAACTTGGAAGACAAGAGACCTAGTGAAACATCAGCTGGGGTGGCCAAAGGAGTTCTTGCACCATCCCTCCCCCAACCCCAGGCAGTGCAGCTCACAGCTCTGGGAGAGACTCCTTCCCTCTGTTGAGGAGAGGAGAGGGAAGAGTAAAGAGAACTTTGTCTTGCAACTTGGATACCAGCTCAATCACAGTAGGATAGGATATCAGGTAGAGTTCCGAGGTCCCCATTCCAGGTCCTACCTCCTTGATGACATGTCTAGACACACCCTGAGCCAGAAGGGAACCTGCTGCTTTGAAGGAAAGGACCCAGTCCTAGCAGGATTTATCACTTTCTGACTAAAGAGCACTTGGACCCTCAATAATCAGCAGCAATACCCAGATAGTAATTGCCATGGACCTTGGTTGTGACTCAGAGGCGAGCTCACTTCAGGTCTAACTCAGCCACATTCCCAGCTGTGGTGGCCACAGAGAGGGAATCCTTCTGCTTGAGAAAAGGAGAAGGAAGAGGGACTTTGTCTTGCAGCTTAGATACCAGCTAGGCCACAGTGCAGTAGAGCACCAAGCAGGCTCTTGGGGTTCCTTATTCTAGGACATGGCTCTTGGATGGCATTTCTGGACCTGCTCTGGGCTGGAAGGGGGGCAGATTCCCTGAAGACAGAGTCTCAGGCCTGGCAGCATTTACCACAAGTTGACTGAAGAGCCCGTAGGCCTTGAGTGAACATCAGTGGTAGCTAGGCAGTACTCACTGTGGGCCTAGGATGGTGGTGGCCACAGGGAGGGACTCCTCTGCTTGTGAAAAAGGGAAGTGATGTGGTTCGGCTCTGTGTCTCCACCCAAATCTCATCTTGTAGCTCCCATAATTCCCACATGTTGTGGGAGGAATCCAGTGGGAGATGGTTGAATGATGGGGGTAGGCCTTTCCCATGCTGTTCTTGTGATAGTGAATGAGTCTCATGAGATCTAATGGTTTTAAAAATGAGTTTCCCTACAAAGGCTCTCTCTTTGCCTGCCACCATCCACATAAAATGTGACTTGCTCCTCCTTGCCTTCCACCACGATTGTGAGGCCTCCCCAGCCACATCAAACTATAAATCCATTAAACCTCTTTCTTTTGTAAATTTCCCAGTCTCAAGCATGCTTTTATCAGCAGCATGAAAATGGACTAATATAGTAAATTGGTACCAGGAGTGGGGCGCTGCTGTAAAGATAAATGGAAATGTGGAAGCAACTTTGGAACTGGATAACAGGCAGAGGTTGGAACAGTTTGGAGGGCTCAGAAAAAGAAAGAAAAATGTAGGAAAGTTTGGAACTCTCTAGAGACTTGTCAAATGGCTTTGACCAAAATGCTGATAATCATATGGACAATGAAATCCAGGCTGAGGTGGTCTCAAATGGAGATAAGGAACTTCTTGGGAACTGGGGCAAAGGTGACTCTTGTTATGTTTTAGCAAAGAAACTGGCAGCATTTAGCCCCTGCCCTAGAGACTTGTGGAACTTTGAACTTGAGAGAGATGATTTAAGGTAGCTAGTGGAAGAAATTTCTAAGCAGCAAAGCATTCAAGAGGTGACTTGGGTGCTGTTAAAGGCACTTGGTTTTAAAAGGGAAACAGACCATGAAAGTTTGGAAAATTTGCAGCCTGACAATGCGATAGAAAAGAAAATCCCGCCGGGCGCGGTGGCTCACGCTTGTAATCCCAGCACTTTGGGAGGCCAAGGCGGGCGGATCACGAGGTCAGGAGATTGAGACCACGGTGAAACCCCGTCTCTACTAAAAATACAAAAAAAAAATTAGCTGGGCATGGTGGCGGGCACCTGTAGTCCCAGCTACTGAGAGAGGCTGAGGCAGGAGAATGGCGTGAACCCAGGAGGCGGAGCTTGCAGTGAGCCGATATTGCGCCACTGCACTCCAGCCTGGGCGACACAGCGAGACTCCATCTCAAAAAAAAAAAAAAAAAAAAAGAAAAGAAAATCCCATTTTCTGAGGAGAAATTCAAGCTGGCTGCAGAAATTTGCATAAGTAATGAGGAGCACCTAGATTAAGAAAAATAGAACCTTACCTATATCTTTAAAGTTCTGGTTATGCCCTTCCCTGGTTACATCCCTTTCCCCTTCCTTCAGGATGCCACCAGGGAGGGGCAGAAACAGAATTTCAAAGATGTTGATAAGGTTCTATTTTATTAATCGCTATCCTGAAATTTATGTTTATTATTGCATTGCTTTTACTTATAAATTGCCTATATGTATGTAACCTCCAAATAATAAATTGTTTAAATTTTCTTGTTGTTGTATTTTTATTCAACATTATGCTTATGGATCATATTATGCTTATGGTTTCTTCAGAGATTGAGTTTATTCCTAGCTCCATATTAGTAGTTCATCGGATAAAAACATAATGAAATTAACTATTCTTCCATCCATGGATTTGGTTATTCCAATATTTGATGTTAGAACCATGGTGTTATGAACTTTTTTTTGTTTCCTGATGCATATAAGGATAAAGTTCTTCAAGGCATATACTTAAGGCAGAAAACTGTGGGACTATAGAATTTGCACACTTTTAACTTTATGGAAGAATGTCAAATCTTTTTCTAATGAGGTTATAACGGTTAAGATTTGTTGAGGCTGCTGTGGCTAATAAAAATTTCAGAATCACAGTAGTTTAAATAAAATAGCCATACATTTCCATCTCAGGTTCAAGAAGCCTGGAGGTGGTTATTCCAGAGATGGTAAGGCACTCCACAGTGTCGAGATCAAGGCTTCATGTACTGTGTAGGTTACCTTGTACGAACAATTTTCATTCGCAAGTTTACCTGTCAAGATCGAAAATGGTTTCTGGAACTCCAGCCAGTGTATCCACATTTTGGCTGGCAATAGGAGAAAGAATCAATAGGTGCATAGTCCCCTCCTTAAAGATGTACAGAACACTTTTATTTTCATCCTATTGGTCAGAATTTACATGGCCATGTGGTTACATTTGCCCCACACGGCAAACTGGGAAATGTAGTTTTCTGCCAGTTTGCCATGGAGCCAGCTAACAATAGAGAAATCTTATTACTGAGAAAGAAGAGAAACACCAATTTTAGCAGATAACTAGCAGCCTCTGCCACAGTGATTCTACTAATTTATATTAATTTATACATACATACAACTAAAGATAATTTGTGTTTCTCTGCATACTTTCCACACTCAAAACTATCAGCCTTTTAAAGGTTTGTCAAAATGCTATTTATAAAATATTACGCCATCTTAAAAACTTGTATGCCTTTGATTAATAATAAAGTTTCATCTTTTCATAATTATTATTTTAATTTTTAAATAAGCTACCTGTTTATATTTTTCGTTTTTGTGTTGTTTATCTTTCTTTTTTGGACTTTAAGAGTTTTGTGTTCATATAGAAAATAACCCTTTACCAGTTATATAAACTGCAAAAAAAAAAAAAAAAACCTAAAATACAAAAATCTTCTAGTTGATATCACAGCTTTTTATTTTTTCAACTGCTGTTTGATGAAAAGAGATATTTTGCTTATTTACTTGAATTTATTAATCTGTTCTATTATGATTTAAACTTTTTGTATCTTATTTGAGAAATCCTTCTCCACCCCATGGTTATAAGATATTCCTATGATTTCTTCTGAAAGTTTTGATTTTTTTTGCATTTCAATGAATTAGAATTGATATTTCCTGTACATTTTGAGTAAGATTACAATTTCATTTTTTTCCCCTCTGGAAAATTAAAAACTAATAGTCTCAGCACAATTGTTATAGTTTAAACATTTACCACTTATCTGCAATGCCAACTCTGTAATATTCAAGTTTCCTTTCTTTGTAGATATCTGTTTCTGGGAAGTAGTAATCTATTTCTATGTCTATTTATACTTTCTCTGTATATATTAAATATATACTTGCCTAATATTTATAAGTAGGTGTGCTATTTAATAAATCAGGACCCTCTCTCATATCGTATTTTTTGCCATCAGGTATTTCTTAGTTACTCTATGCTCTCTGTTCATGCACATAAATTTTAGAATCACTTTTTCAAGTTCAACAATAATTTAAAAAGTCACACATTAAATCTGTTGGTCAATTTGAGAATAACTGGCATCTTAATAATATCAGGTATTCTTACTCATGAATATGGTACAATTTTCATTTGTGGAGGTCTTTAATGGCTTTCAATAATGTTTTGTGATTTTATGCCTAAAGGTTCAGCATATAGTGTTTTAGATTTATCTCTACATTTGGTATACTATTGTTACTATTGTTAATGTTACCTTTTTAGAAATATCCCCATTCAAGCTAAGTTTTTGCTGCTATCTAGAAATGCATTTGATTTTTGTTTCTTCATTCTGTATTCACCCAATTTTCTAAACTGTCTAAATCCCAAAAATGTGTGGAATTTTTTGGGTTTTTATATAGACAATTTTATCATCTGTGCATAATGAAGGTTTTGTTTCTTTCCTGCTAGTTTTTATACTTCTTTTTCTTCTTGTCCTATACTACTGGTTGGAACCACCAGCCAAATGCTGAATAGAAGTAGTGATAGAGGGCATTCTTGTACCATTCTAATTTTAAAAGAAATGCTTACTAACCCTTCACCATTGAGAGTAATTTTCATGTAAGTAAATTAGGTACCTACATGGATGTACTTCTGTATATATGGCTATTGCTGCATTTATATAGTGACAGCTGGACTGTACCATAACTCATTTGTTCAACTAATATTAATTGATTAATCATCACACCCAAAGCTTACTCTAGTTGATATGTGAGATTCAAACATGAGTAAGACACATATCCTACTCCTAAATAATTTACTACCGATAAAAGGTGATAACTATTTAAAACCAAATACAATAAAACACAAAAAATAAGTGCCATAAGAGTTCAAACAGGATACAATAAAAGCTATTAAGAACAGAGCAAAAACTGTCAATTGAACACTATCAGGAAAACTCTAGTAATTGAGATGGCGTTTAAACTAACACTAAAGAAGGCTGGGTGATGTGGCTTACACCTGTAATCCCAGCACTTTGGGAGGCTGAAATGGAAGAATCACTTGAGCTCAGGAGTTCAAGAACAGCCTGGGCAACATAGGGAGACTCTGTCTCTACAAAAAATAAAAAAATAGCCAGGTGTGGTGGTGTGAGCCTGTGGTCCCTGCTATTTGGGAGGCTGAGGTGGGAGGATTGCTTGAGCCCAAGAGGACAAGGCTGCAGTGAGCTGTGATTGTGCCACTGCACTCCAGCCTGGGCAACACAGCAAGACCCCATCTCAGAAATAAATAAACAAACCAACATTAAAGAACGGGTAGAGTCTTAATTGAAAAAACATTCTGGGTATAGAGACAGCAAGAACTAAAGCTTCTACCTCTTATGTCTGTATTCTAAGTGAAGTTAAAACCCTCTTACATAGATTTCAAGTAGTCATACCCACCATTCCCTCAAATTCAATCACATACTGGAGTCACATCTAATGGTCAAAGTTTTGTCTTAGCATGATCTATCCCCTCATTCAAGCACATGGGTAATGGGATGAGTTCTTCAACTGACCACAAACAGGATTATCCTGCTTGATTACCTCCCTTAATAACCAGAGTACAATACTTTCAAACTTCTTTTAACTGCCTCCAAATTCAAATATACTCTCAGAGAACAATTTGTCACCTCTGAGAAGATTCAAAAGAATAAATAAGCATGTGAAGGCAATTCTCAAAGGATTCTCTAATTTGGGGTCATACACAAGTGTAGACATTTACACAATGGCAGTTTTGAAGTAACCAATCATTTGGATTAATTATGGTACATGTGTTAAAATTCTAATCACATTATTTAGTAGTTGTACTTATATATGATTTCTGGACCCCTTGTTACAATGAAACACGGAGATCCTGTGGTCCCACACAATCAAGTTGTTCAGAAATTTTTAGGATAGAAAATCAGAAGACGAAAATTGAGAAAAAAAAAAAACATTTAAATATATGAATAACCTGAACCCTTCTCTCATCCTATTGCTCAGTAGTAATTTGGTCCCTCGCTAATGTATTACTCATAATTTATTGCAAATTTATTAAGCCTCAGTAGCTCAGAATATAGTAGCTTATGGATGATCCTCCTCTAATTAGTGGAATTAGAGGATGATACTGTTTCCTTTGATTAATTGGCACATGTGGAGACTGGGTGCCCTCTGAGGCCTATCATTTGCATATTAAGTTACCACATATCAATGTGCTGAAATCCAAAGGGCTGGGGGCTCCATCTACCCATGCGAAGGCAATGTCCTGTGGATCTAATTAAATCACTATGCTCTTGGCCCTTTCCCATTTCTACTCACTTTGGCACAATTTTCCAGGGAGTAACCTAAAAGTTGAAAAGTGAATAAACAGCTTATGTATATGTAGCAATTTACCACTTAGAGATTCCTTTCACGTATATTATCCTGTTTAACTCTCTCACAACCCTCTTGAGCATACACAGTTTTATTCCCGTTTTGCAAATAGATAGTGAGATTGATAGGCCTCCCTATTTACAAGGTAGTAATTGATCAAGCTGGGACTCACACCTGGATCTTCATTCTCCAAGGTCAGAGCAATCTTCACTATGCCACGGTGTGTCATTAGAGAATTATCTCAAATTGTATAATAAAAGACATGAAGAAAATGTTTCTCTTCCAACATTGGCCCTGTTTTGTATAAAGTACTATCATACTCATTGCCTCTGGAGAAAGCAGTCAGTTCAATGGAATTAGTAAAAACAGAGCCTAAGTACATGAAGGAAAAAAATGGTGGTCAGTGACAGCCAGCATGCAGGAGATAGTAACTTCTATAATTCTTCATCCCAGGATTTCTAGCCGAGACTGAATGGCCATTTGATTGCAGTTCTAATTCAAATGTCAGCTGTGCAGTTGGGCAAGTCGATCATTAAGGTCTCTTTACTGTTTATGTGATTTTGAAGAAAAAATAGCAGACCACTTTGCTGGGTCAAGAAAATGTGCAGGCCATTGTTTTTGCTGGTCATTTGTCAGAGTCTGGACACAAGTAAGGGTGTTATTTTAGACAACAGGTAGTTCCAGGACCCAAAAGCTATGCAGCTATCTTTTAGGCACCTGTCACAAAGCATATTTTCTCTGCTGGATAGAAGCGAGAGAGTATATTTGAAACGATTTAATAAAGGTTCTGAAGGACCCTCTTGGTAGAAATGCCGATTATTGTTGTCAGTGTTATTTAAGAGCAGCAGGAGGGAGGCATTTCAAATAGAAGTTTAGCTTCTATTCCCAGAAGCCCCACCAGATCCAGAATTACTGTGGTCTTTAAGCAATCTGTGAAACTGGCCTCTCAGAAGAGAGTGGAGGAAGGAGGCTGAGCTGCCCCACGTGGTGTTCTCATTGCCACCTCAGGGAATTGATTGGGGAACTGTTTTTCGGTTTAGTTACTGAGTCATTTTTCATTTTGTTCTCAGTGCCAGAGGCTTATGCCCTTCATTGGCAGCACTGGGGAGAAGGCTAGATCAGCTTCCCTAGTGGTGATATACACTGTGAATATGCTTCAAGCCAGATTTGTCTAAGAGGGGAAAAAAACAAACACAAAAACTTATGCTTTTCTTCGTGCTTCTTGCCACGAATTCTAAAGGAAGCCCCAGACCTAAAGTTGTATCTCATCCTGGGAGAAGAGGAGAATTGGCAGTGTCCTCCAGTTTCTCCATAAGATAAAATTGTGTGAATGTGGCCAGCTTGCTATGATTTGGTGCTTCCTAACTCTTCTCCCACTGTCTCTTCTGACTTTAGGAGGCTGGAAAACACATTTGCATAAAAATGACAATATGAGAAGATCTTATGAGAAAAACTCTGTTGCTTAATGGCCTATATCTAGCTTTTCTCCACTTCCACTCCTCTCTCAGCTTCTCCCAGTCCCTCTGAAATAGCATTTGCCTCTTGGTGATGCCAGCTCCCTTACCTCGTTAAGCTGCTGCTGAAAAGCAGACCCGGGGATTGATGGCAGGCAGGTTTAATGTGGCTTGCACAGAGCAGTCAAGTTGGGCGTGTGGGAGGATGCTGGGGAGATATTACCGCAGGCACAGGCACACCAGCTGATTGAAGTTGCTGTGAACTGACAGCTAATGGGGGAGCTTTCTTTGATAGCTGTTTCATTTTGACTGTGCTGGATTTTTAAAGAAAGTTCTCCATGGGGAAAAAAAATTAACGATTTTTTTTTGTTTGCCTTTTATTAACAGTTGATTTCAGAGTATTCCAGGGGCATTATTTTGGCAGGCATTTTATTATCTGATATAAACCTGAATTGATAACTCTTTTAAGTCCTTCTTGTAGGTGGTGAATATGCCAGGTTCCACAGTGCAGGTGGAAAGCCATGCCAACCATGTGCTAGAGAGGCCATTACAATTGCTCAGAAAGGATAGCAGTGGCGGGGAACACCAGATGAAACTCTGGCGGAAAAAATTAACATGCTGACTTGGGGGATGCCTAAAAGATGACAACATGCACCAGTTGAATTTTACTTAGGAAAAAAGAAGAGCAGAACTGGAATTTCAAAGGAGTACCAGGCCGTGGTGTGTTTTCTCTGCATTTAGATTGGTAGAGAAAAGCCTGTTTTCTGAATTAAACTAAAATTTGAAATCTCCAAGGCTGACATAACAAAATAGCACAGACTGGGTGGCTTAAAGAGCAATGTATTTCCTCACATTCCTGGAAGCTAACTCTGCTTCACACCTCTTCCCTTGGCTTGTAGGTTGTCCTGTGTCTTCATATTGTCCGTCTTCTGTGGGCATTGTGTCCAAACCTCCTCTTTCTATAAGGAAACTAGTTATATTGGATTAGGGCTCACCCTAATGGCTTCATTTTAACTTAACCTCTTTACACACCTCACTTCCAAATGCAGCCACATTCTGAGGTACTAAGGGTTGAGACTTTAGCATATGAACTTGGGGTGCAGGGGACACAATTCAGCTCATAAGAGTAAGGGACACAAATCTTCTGTTTGGCGTAAGGGATGTTCACCAGTCAGCATGGCCCAGACCCCAAGACACCATCTCCCCATGGACTCTCTCTATATTCCCTTTGCCACCAGAACATTTCATATTCCCTTTACATGAGTTGGGGGGCCTGCCATTCACATTCAGATCATTGAAATCCCATGCCATTCTACCTAAATTGCAAACTAGAAAAAGGCAATAAATCCAAACTTTGGAATAGATCTAACAATAATAGCAAAAATAATAGTAATAATGATGATAAAATTATAACAGCAGCTACCTTTTAGTGAGTGTTTAGTGTGCCAGTCTCAGTGTCAAGCACATCCATATATCACTTCATTTAGGCCTCATTACAAACCTGTGAGATAGGTGCAGTTACTGTAGATAGGGAAACTAAAGCATAGGGAGGCTAAGCAGGTTATCTGAGGTCACAAGGCTAGTTAGATGCAAAGTAAGATTATTCTTATAACCAACACACATGCTCCGAACTACTACATTTTATTGTATAAAAGCAACCATTTCCTAAATCAGGCTATTAAAAGTGTCTTTCATTTATAAAACCCTCAATTTTTCCAGCCAAGTTTTACATTAAACTCTTATACAGCACAGATTTACAACATATAAGAAGAGAAGAGGGGTACTGAACCTTCCCTCTGCAGCCTCTTTGCTTCCCTCTTCTTGGTGGATCCACCAATTTGAAAACCACCACCCTAAATCATGCCTAAAATTTTGGACCTTTAGACTCTATGCCTTGAATGCATTGAGCTCTGTCTCCTTACAAACCTGATACTGCTGTGTCTCCCAAGAAAAAATCTCAGGCAAAAATCCACAATAACTTGCCCAATGTACTGAATGAAGCCCTTAGTGGCATCTAGTAACAGTGAGAAAAGACAGTCTTATTAAGAACGTAGAATATTGCAGATTATTGCTAAAGAGGATAGAAACATCTAGATCAGGAGACAAATCTATAATTTGTGTCCTAACTATAGGGTGTGGTTTGCTGAGGAAGGAGAAGGAACTAGCATTTATTAGGCACTCCTCCCTCTAGGCACAATTCTGGGGCTCTGCAAGATCCTGATTTATTTTTTACCATAGCCTATGGGTGGCCTACAGTCCTCCTGGCCCCACTTCCACCGGCTTCCCCTGACAATGAATGCCCAGAAACAGATCTCATTCGAGGGGAAAAGTTGTATCATTTGGAGACAATTTTTTTTAAGTGCTTAACGCTTCACTTGCTGAATCCTGTGCAGAAAAACAGCCTTTACATCTACTTGCCTGGAGAAATGAATCCTGCCACAGAATATTATCTTCTCATCCTCTCTGCCATATGTTCAAGCAATCTGTGTTTCAGTCTATATTAATACACTGAGTCAGAGGCAGTGGGGTTCAGTGGGCTAAGCAACAGCCTGGAAAATTGAGGGGTGTGAGTTCTAATTCCGTCCTTTTCCCCTCGCTTGCTGGCTGACCTTTGGGCAAGTTATATCAACCTCATATCAACCTCCATTTTCTCCTCATTTCTCACACAGGATTTATAATGTCTGAGCAAACTGAAGAAAAATACTAAGGATATTGGCATAGAATTTCACAAACATCTTTGAAACTTTTACAGTTCAAAACCTCTACTTAAAAACACAGTTGTAAGGCTGTCAAAGAGCCTTAAATAAATGATCTTTACCCTATAGTCATTTGTAATCTAGCTGGAAAATTGAGCATATATTTGGAAAATTTGTCAAAATTAGCATCTCAATAATTATAGACATTTTCCCTTAAAAGTTCAAGTTATATTAGTCTTGATTAAGAAGTTCAATTTATATTAGTCATAATTAAGAAGGCATCAAAATAGGCACTTTGCAACCCCTATAACAATGTTTTTATGCGACACCTCAAGTCCTTCCTAAAATGAGCCAAACTATGTGCGTATGTATGTGTGCATGCATGAATAGATTTTTTTAAATGTAAATATGTTCATCTAAAAAAATAACAGGCTCACAACTAGTTATGACTACATTCCTGACAAGAGTGGGAGTTTTTATATCCCCTTTCATTTGGGGCCAGAAAACCTTCCACCTCTCTTACCCCACTCCTGGGAAACCTGAGCAGCAAACACCTGGAAATGTTGGATAAAAAATAGAGGTGGTATAGAGCTAGTAGACAAAAAGCCTCTACAACAAGGTGATAACTCACAGTTGGAAATCCTATGGTTTGAGAAGAGCATGTTTTGGATAACTGGGTCACCATGTCTTCCAAAGAAAGGTACAAAATGGTCTTGCTGTATACACTAAAACTACAATAATGGTACCAGAGCTTTGAGATGGAAGCAAGAGAATCATTACAGTCATTGAAATTATACCATGCAGGCATTTTGAGGCTGATGTGGAAAATACAAATTTCCTAGCTCCTTTGTCTTAGCTCAAAGCATACAATGGTGACATACTTATCATAGATACCAAGAATACTGATAAATTAGCTGTTGTCCTAATGTCCCTTTGAGGATCATGTGTTTCCATTAGGTTGCCACAGCTGCACTGGGGTTTAGGTCTTCTCAAATAAGGGATTAAAAAAAAATTAGGTGATGGGGCCTCAGGCTGGTCAGGATGAAGTTTGGGGCAAGGACAGTATTGAAAGGCATCATTAAATATTAGTATATGGTCACAACGTGCTTATAAGGGTTTCCTAAACAAACAGGCTCTGTTTTTCAACACAAGCCATTTGTGTAGTGGCTTTAGCCCTTGGAGATGGATGTGGTATGAAAGGGACTTCTACATCTATAATCAGAGGGGCTTCCTGAGTGTCTGATGTAAGTTTTGACCTCTATGGGTACTTGATTTCTTCAAATGAAAATGCCAGGATTCTCATGCCTATCATAGATATCTTTATTACATAAATTATTCAGTTGAGTTAAACTCTTATAAGATATTCACAAAGAGGAGTAGAGATAGAATCAGAGTACTTTCATTAAAAATGTGACAAATATAAAAGTTTGAGGTATTAGTTTTGACCATAAATCATTGTTGGGGTATACTAAATGGGTCCTCACAAAAAGTCAAAGAAAAGCTAGATTTCAGGTGCTTGAAGCCTTCTGGCACCTGAAGAATGTTGGAATGATTTCTTCAAGAAGCCTGTAAGGGGAGATGAGGGCTGAAGAGATGAAGATCCTAAATTCAAGAAACCTTTGAACATCCTTAACATGCTAGGTTATATACAATAAATCGTCATTTAAGGTTGTTGATATTGAGGACTTTTGATATGCTGATATCTCTTATTTGGAAATAGTTAAATAATTATAAAATTTTAACTATATAAGCTTCCAATTTTTTCTCTCCTTTGTTGCCTTTTGGATTTTTATCTTGAAAATAAACTGACATAAACCTAAATCCAAATCTTTAGTGAATTATTTTCTGGGTGGTAAGTACACTTGCCTCAGCTCTCAGGGAGGACATCTTTAAAACATAAGTATCTTCTACCAAAGAATAGTCTGAACTAAGAATAGAGGTGGGCAACCAACTGGATATTAAAAGTCAGTTGAAGTCCATGGTACAGAAGGAGTGGATTTAATAGGGGTAGATTCTCAGTTGTGTCAATCTGCCATGTCAGAGTTTTTCTCCTCTATGGGGATTAAGGTCACTGAGAAGTGACTAGATGGACTACAGTTGGAACTTCTCTCTTCTATAATTGTTTGGTCAAAGTGATGCACAGCTGCTCATTCCTGGATGGAAGGCCTATGAGATCAGATCTGTCTTGCAGAACTCCCAGCCTGATAACCTCAGATACCCTAGTGCTTTCCCAACTCTTGCTCTCTGGTCAGACTGTAAGTTTCCCTTTACAGCTATATGGAGATAATAATCATGGGAGAGCACACAAGCTCTAAAAGTTATCATAAAGAATAGTATGTCTCTAGGTGAAGTTTTGAGCAAAGAGGTCAATCATGGTCTTCTACATTTGAACTGAGTCACATTTTGAACTGGTAAGCCTCTTCTATGGCTCAGTTAAAGTTTTTATCCTTGGCAGTAGCTTGAATTTTCTATAAAAACTCTTTAAAAAAAAAAATGCCTGATGCTGGCCTAATGAGGGCTTTGGGAGTTTATTCATAGGACTTCACTCCTTTCATCTGCCCAAATGTTTAAATGAGGGATGCCACTGACCTTCTCAGGACCAATAGCATTCATGTTAGAGATTTTTGATGGAGGCAACTCTATAGACTCATGAGCTCCCTGCCTAGCTAAGCAGGTAGGGTTGTGGATGCTGTAAGAATAGCAACCAGAGAGGTTTTCTTTTGCTGCTGTCTATTAAAAGTACCTGGGTAATTCTGACTAAACGTTTTATCTGATAACACACAGGGCACACACACACAACTACCTGCTGGGCTAGCAGACTGTTCTTTACCCATGAGCAGTTAATACAATGGCTTGTTTAAATACCTGTCTCCTACATCCAGTTATAAGTTCCCTAAGAAAAAGTACCATGCTGATTTTGTTTATGGTTATATCCCTAGCACTTAGTACAGTGTCTAGCATATAGTAGGTGCTTAATAAATACTTGGAAAGGAATGAATTAAGTCTAATACCACAACTACTTTCATGAGAAGTGAACACGGTCTGCTGAGATATTTTAGTAAAGACACTATCAGGACAATATCAGGAGCAAGGGAAAAACAAATTATAATTCTAGAGAAATATGAAACCTGAAAAATCCTATTTAGGATGTAAGGATTTAGCATGAGGTTTAGGTTTACTAACAAGTTACAAATAAAATATCAAAAACATGGCCAGGCACGGTGGCTCACACCTGTAATCCCAGCACTTTGGGAGGCCGAGGCGGGTGGATCACGAGGTCAGGAGATCAAAACCATCCTGGCTAACACAATGAAACCCCGTCTCTACTAAAAATACAAAAAATTAGCCGGGCATGGTGCTACTCGGGAGGCTGAGGCAGGAGAATGGCGTGAGCC
>NW_026652279.1:45835659-46048299 GCF_009828535.3 Hylobates moloch
AAAAAAAAAAAAAAAAAAAAAAAAAATCAAAAACATTAGGAAGCAAATAGGTGGAAGGGTGGTGTCAAATTCAAGTACAGAAAGCCTGGCAAAAATTACCAAAGACTAAGGGGACCCATGGGCTCAGGAATCCACAGAAGCCAATCTGGAACAGGATCTGGTGCACTGAGAAATAAATAATAATGGAGCTATTTTAAAAGCCTGAGCCAATATCTTCCTGATTAAAAACTACTAGAAAAGTGGCATCTAATAAATGTTGGGCTCTAGAGAGAGAACGCCTTTTCTTTGCCAGCCATCTTAAAATCATATATTTGGTTAAAAACACATTGCTCTTTTATTCTAATCTATATTTGGCCCCAACATTGAAAGAGCTTGGCTTTAGTGCAAATGAATGCTCTATCTCAGTGCAGCAGCTGATGTATCAAAGAGGAATGTATCAGACTTTTGTACTTTTTCTGTCTCCATTTGCCATGTCCATTTCAACTTCTCTATCTTCTTGCTGAAAAAGTCCCTGCAAATTCAGAATTTAATTTTTCTTGCTCCCTATGGTAGTATCCCTGTACCTGTCTATCTAGAGGAGTAGATGGGTCAATTTCATCTCATCAGATGATCTCACAGAGCTAAGTGCATGAATGGCTAAGCATGGAGATATGGAGGTAGGGCCTGTCCTTCAGCAAACAGCAGACCCAGTGTAGGCTATCCACAGTAAAACTGTGCTCCCAGGCTTGCTGTCCATAGAAGCCCATATGCCAGAGATGAATGAGGGAAAGTTGCAGATATTCCAAATAAGCAGGCCCAGAAAATATAGTAAAAAAATAAATAAGTAAATGGATATAACATAACAACTGGGAATCAGGATGAGGGAGTGGGGAAGAAGGCAGAAAATAAACAGTTAAAAAACAAATAAACAAGATACTCTCAGATCGTCATCTGTGATGGAAAAAAATTAAAATTACTAGGATGTCATAAGAGGCGGTCAAGAGTGCAGGGGCATTTGCTTTAGCTAAGGAGGACAAGGATGGCCTCTTACAGAAGGAGACATTTGACCTGAGAAATGAAAGGTAAGAACCAACCAACCAGGGAAAGAACACGGCAGAGCATTCCAGGCAGAGGGATCAAGAGGACCAAAGGGGTCCTAAAGCAGGAAATGACTAAAGAAATGGAAAACTGGACAATGTGGTTACAGCACAGTGAGAGGACTCCCTCTTATAAAAAAGACTTTGGAGAAGTAGGCAGAAGCCAGACTCTGCAGGGTAGAAGAATGTAGCAAAGGTAAAGAATTTTGCAAATTTCAAGATCTTGTTTTGTTATTAGGATTCCTTAAAACCTTGCCCTTTTAATCTCCAAGTTTTCTTCAGATCACGTTTATGGCAGCATCTCTCCTGGTCACCAGCATTTTGCTCAGTGCATCACTCAGCTTAGTTATCCCGATGAGGGAAAAGTTTGGGGAAGGAAAAGCATGACTGCAGATAATATTGCAGAAAACCCCAAATTGCTGATCTGCAAGGAATTTTTATTTGGTTTATTTTAGACGTGTGTGTGTGTGTGTGTGTGTGTACGCACACTACATTTTGTGTCATCCCATTAAATTTGTTTCACTAATCAGTTTTGCTAACTAACATTGGTCTGATTCTACTACATACATACATTCATGACTAGGATATGTAGAAAATGGCTCAAAATGAGAATTTGCCTTGGAAAATCACCTAAATAATCAAAGCTGGTTATACTATATCAGCAAAAATTAAATTAAAAAATAGGTGTACATGTGGAAAAACTGGGCAGCAATTGGATGAGGAGATCTGAGATGCAAACACGAAGGACATACCCCATGGCCATCTCTTCTTGATGAGGTGCAGTGGCTGAGAAGAAGCTCTGAATCAGACTGAAAAATGTTCAAGCCTCAGTTCTACCACTATCTCTTATGACTTTCAGCAAATTATTTCCTCATCTGTAACATGGAATTAACATTGCCTTTGCGTAGTGTTTTTGGCAAGGTTAAATGAAATAATAAAGCACTTTACAAAGAGATGGTATACAATAAGCCTTCTGTAGTTATTTTTACTATTACAATAATTTTTCTTACATCTCAAACTGATTTTTTCCTGTTGTTCTTTACTTTTACATATTTTGATATCACTTTATCCACTTCCCAAATGTTTTCTGCAATAGATCAGGCGCTATACAAGCTTATTGAGCCCAAGAGAACACCAGGACTTCTAGGTTTTTATTTCAATAGTTTTTGGTTACATGGATAAGTTCTTCAGTAGTGATTTCTGAGATTTTGGTGCACCCATTACCTAAGCAGTGTACACTATGCCCAATATGTAGTCTTTTATCTCTCACCCTCCTCCCACCATTCCCCCTGAATCCCCAAAGTCCATTGTACCATTCTTATGCCTCCCTGTCCTCATAGCTTAGCTCCCACTTATGAGTACATATGATATTTGGTTTTCCATTCCTGAGTTACTTCACTTACAATAATGGTCTCCAGCTCCATCCAGGTTGCTACAAATGCCATTATTTCATTCATTTTTTATGGCTGAGTTGTATTCCATGGAGTTTGTATACCACATTTTCTGTATCCACTCGTTGGTTGATGGGCATTTAGGCTGGTTCCATATTTTTGCCATTGTGAATTGTGCTGCTATAAACATGTATGTGCGAGTGTCTTTTTCACATAATGACTTCTTTTCCTCTGGGTAGATACCCAGTAGAGGGATTGCTGGATCAAATGGTAGTTCTACTTTTAGTTCTTTAAGGAATGTCTATACTGTTTTCTGTAGTGGTTATACTAGTCTACATTCCCAACAGCAGCGTAAAAGTGTTCCCTTTTCACCACATTCATTCCAACATCTGTTTTTTTTTTTTATTTTTAAATTATGGCCATTCTTGCAGGACTGAGGTGGTATCTCACTGTGGTTTTAATTGGCATTTCCCTCATAATTAGTGATGTTGAGCATTTGTTCATGTTTTTTGGGCATTTGTATAATCTTCTTTTGAGAATTGTCTATTCATGTCCTTTGCCCACTGTATTAGGGTTCTCTAGAGGGACACAACTAATAGGAGATATATGTATGTATATATATGTATATAGGACTTTATTAAGGAGTATTGACTTACACAATCAGAAGGTGAGGTCCCACAGTAGGCCATCTGCAAGCTGGGGAGCAAGGAAGCCAGTCCAAGTCCCAAAGCTGAAGAACCTGGAGTCCAATGTTCGAGGGCAGGAAGCATGCAGCACAGGAGAAAAATGTAGGCCAGAAGACTAAACCAGTCTAGTCTTTCCACGTTCCTCTGCCTACTTTTATTCTGGCCACACTGGCAGCTGATTAGATTGTGCCCACCCAGATTGAGGGTGGGTCTGCCTTTCCCAGTCCACTGACTCAAATGTTAATCTCCTCTGGCAGCACCCTCACAGACACACCAGGATCAATACTTTGCATCCTTCAATCCAATCAAGTTGACACTAAATATTAACCATCACACCCACTTCTGATGGGACTATTTTTTTCTTGCTGATTTGTTTGAGTTCCTTATAGATGCTGGATATTAGTCCTTTGTCAGATGCATAGTTTGTGAATATTTTCTCCCATACTGTGGGTTGGCTGTTTATTCTGTTAATTATTTCTTTTGCTGAGCAGAAGCTTTTTAGTTTAATTGGGTCCCATCTATTTATTTTTTGTTTTTGTTGCATTTGCCTTTGCAGTGTTGGTTATGAACTCTTTGCCTAAGCCAATGTCTAGAAGAGTTTTTCTGATGTTATCTTCTGGAGATTTTATGGATACAGGTCTTAGATTTAAGTCTTTGATCACCTTGAGTTGATTTTTGTATAAGGTAAGAAATGAGTATCCAGTTTCATTATTCATCATGTGGCTTGCCAATTATACCAGCACCATTTGTTGAACAGGATGTCCTTTCCTACGTTATTTTTGTTTGCTTTGTCAAATGTCAGTTGGCTGTAAGTATCTGGCTTTATTTGGCTGTAAATATTATCTTGGGTTTTCTATTTTGTTCCCTTGGTCTATATGCCTGTTTTTATACCAGTACCATGCTGTTTTGGTAACTATAGCCTTGTAGTATAGTTTGAAGTTGGACAATGTAATGCTTCCAGATTTTTTTTTTTTTTGCTAAGTCTTGCTTTGGTTATGTGGGCTGTTTTTTGGTTCCATATGAATTTTAGGATTGTTTTTCCTAGTTTTGTGAATAATTATGATGATATTTTGATAGGAATTGCACTTAATCTGTGGATTGTTTTTGGCAGTATGGTCATTTTCACAATATTGATTCTACCCAACAACGAGCATGGGATATATTTCCGTTTGTTTGTTATAAATGATTTCTTTCAGCAATGTTTTGTAGTTTTCCTTGTACAGATCTTTCACCTTCTTGATTAGGTATATTTCTAAGCAATTTATTTATTTTTTGCAGCTTTTCTAAAAAAGATTGATTTTTTCATTTTGACTTAATTCTCAGCTTGGTCGTTGTTGGTGTATAGCAGTGCTACTGATTTGTATACACTGATTTTTGTATCCTGAGACTTTACTGAATTCATTTATCAGATCTAGGAGGCTTTTGGATGAGTCTGTAGGGTTTTCTAGGTATATGATTATATCATCAGTGAACAGCTCCAATGTGACTTCCTCTTTACCAATTTGGGTGCCCTTTATTTCTTTCTCTTGTCTGATTGTGGTGCCTAGGACTTCCAGTACTATGTTACATAGAAGTGGTGAAAGTGGGCATCCTTATCTTATTCCAGTTCTCAGGAGGATTTCTTTCAACTTTTCTCCATTCAATATAATGTTGGCTGTGGGTTTGTCATAAATAACTTTTATTACCTTGAGGTATGTCCTTTCTATGGCAATTTTGCTGAGGGTGTCTATCATAAAGAAATGCTGGATTTTGTCAAATGCTTTTTCTGTGTCTACTGAGATGATCATACGATTTTTGTTTTTAATTCTGTTATGTGATGTATCACATTTATTGACTTGCATATGTTAATCCATCCCTGCATCCCTCATATGAAACCCACTTGATCGTGGTGTATTATCTTTTTGATATGCTATTGGATTCAGTAGTATTTTGTTGCTAATTTTTACATCTATGTTCATCAGCGATACTGGTCTGTAGTTTTCTTTTTTTTTTTTGTTATGTCCTTTCCTGGTTTTGGTATTAGGGTGATACTGGCTTCTTAGAGTTATTTATGGAGGATTCCCTCTTTCTCTATCTTTTGTAATAGTTTCAATAAAATTAGTATTAATTCTTCTTTGAATGTCTGATAGAAACTTCAGGTGTGAATCTATCTGGTCCTGGACTTTTTTGGTTGTTGGCAATTTTTTTTATTAGTGTTTCAGGCTCACTACTTGTTATTTGCCTGTTCAGAGTTTCTATTTCTTCCTGAGTTAATCTAGGAGGGCTGTATATTTCCAGGAATTTATCCATCCTTTAGATTTTCTAGTTTGTGTGCATAAAGGTGTTCATAGTAGCCTTGAATGACCTTTTGTATAAATCTAAATAAATAAAACAAAAAAACTATTTTTAAGAGATAAACAAAATTGATAGACCATTAGTGAGATTAACCAAGAAGAAAAAAGATCCGAATAAACTCAAGTAGAAACTAAATGGAAGATATTATAATAAATATTATTTATTTATTTAGAGACAGGGTCTTGCTCTGTTACCCAAGCTGCAGTGCAGTGGCCCAATCTTGGCTCACTGCAACCTCCATCTCCCAGATTCAAACAATTCTCGTGCCTCAGCCACCCAAGTAGCTGGGATTACAGGCATGCACCACCATGCCTGGGTAATTTTTGTAGAGACAGGGTTTTTCCATATTGGACAGGCTGGTCTAGAACTCCTGGCCTCAGGTGATTCACCTGCCTTGGCCTCCCAAAGTGCCGGGATTACAGGCATGCGCCATCATGCCTGGCTAATTTTGGTATTTTTTGTAGAGATGGGGTTTTACCATGCTGGCCAGTGGGGTCTCAAACTCCTGGCCTCAAGTGATCTGCCTGCCTCAGCCTCCCAAAGTCCTGGGATTACAAGTGTGAGCCACCATGCCTAGCCTTCATTTATATTTTGTATTACTATTATTATTTTTTGTTGTTGTTGTTTTAATTTTATTTAGTTCTGCTCTGATCTTTGTTATTTCTTTTCTTATGCTGGGTTTGATTTTGGTTTGCTCTTGTTTCTCTAGTTCCTTGAGGTGTGATGTTACATTGTCTGTTTGTGTTTTTTCAGACTTTTTGATGTAGGCATTTAATGCTATGAACTTTCCTTTTAGCACTATTTTTGTTGTATACCACAGGATTTGATAAATTGTGTCACTATTATTGTTCAGATAAAAGAATTTTTAAATTTCCATCTTGATTTCATTGTTGACTTAAAGATCATTCAGGAGTAGATTATTTAATTTCCATATATTTCTATGGTTTTGAGGATTCTTTTTGGAGTTAATTTCCAGTTTCATTTCACTGTGGTCTGAGAGGATACTTGATATGATTTCATTTTTCTTAAATCTATTGAGACTTGTTTTGTGGCCTATCATATGGTCTACTTTGGAGAATGTTCCATGTGCTAATGAAAATAATGTATATTCTGCAGTTGTTGGGTAGAATGTTCTGTAAATCAGGACTTCTTAAATAAATAGAGAAGAAGGGAGGCAGAAATGAACTGGAAACCAAATGAATGAAATCTTCATTCAATAAAATCATGTCTTTTTCATATGATGTTACTTATGAGGATGAGTGTATCTGGAAATTCACATCATTTCAACTAGGGCATGTATGTTATTTAGACCTGATTCAGAAGAGATTGAAATGTTCTTGGACTTTACTATTTTGTCCCCAGATTTTCTTTATTGCACACTCTCATGCTAGGGTAATAAGATTATCACCTTTCTGCATAGCTCAAAGGTTTCACCTATACATGGATGTACTTTATTTCTGAGTTTGTTCCTTAACATTCTCTCAAGTATGCAATTCTCAGACCCCAGAAAGTGGTCCTCCCATCAGCCAGCTACCTGGTTGGAGGTGCCTAAGGAAGCTGTTATATCACAAGAATGCACAGAAACACAGTCAATAATATGTTACCCATGAGGCTGGCTCATTCAAGTTCATCCCTCTCTTACTCTTTCATCAGCTCATGCACAAACTTGTATCACATTTAATTGCCAGTTGGAGTCTTTCAGCATGGGTTATATAGCAATAATTTATAAATTATTTTTGTAAACTTTTTTATTGAATTATAATGTGCATACAATAGAAATAAAAAATCTTATAATCTTGATGACTTTCCACAAAGTGAGCATGCTAGTGTCAGTTACTACAATCCATGTCAAGAAATAAAACATTACCAGAAACCCAAATGCCTCCCTTGTCGTCAGTATCACTTCTCCCAACATAACCATTATCATAAATACTGTCACCATAAATAGGTTTCCCTTTTATTTTAATATAAATGAGATTCATAGTGTGTACTCTTTCGTATTTGACATCTTTCACTCAGTAGTATTATGTATATGTTCCATGCACAGCATCATACCATCTGCAAATCATGGGAGTTTCAGTTCTTCCTTTATAATTCTCCTAATTTTCACTATTTTTCTTGCCTTAATTCATTATTTGAGAGTTTCAGTATAATATTATTAGAAGCAGATATCCTTGTCTCATCTCTGATTTCTAAGGGAAAACTTTCAACATTTCATAATCAAATATAATATTTACTGTAGATGTTTGGTTAATCCTCTGTATCAGATTGTGGAAATTCCTTTCTATTCCTAGTTGTTAAAGATTTCTGTCATTAATGAGAATTACATTTTAATAAATCCTTATTTTGCATCTGTAGAGAAAAATCATATTGTCTTTCTTATTTATTCTGTTAATATGGTGACTTACATTTTTTTTTCAAATGCTAAGCCAACTTTTTATTTCTTAGGAAAGAATCTAACTTTGTTTGACATGTTACCATGTATATACAATTATACATACCTATATATCTAAACATATATATTTGACATGCTAATATTTTAGTGTCTACATTTATAAAAGAAATGGGCCTGTTATTTTACTCTTTATTTTATTTGTATTTTTTTGGTCAGGCTTTCTTATTGAGATTATAGTGACCTCAAAAAATAATTTTGGAAATGATTCCCTTTTTTTTTGTATTCTCTAGAAGAGTTTTTGCTTCAGATTTTTATTATTTGCTTAAATGTTTGCAAAAATTTTCCAATGAAGGGCTTGCAGTTTACTTTGTAAAAAGATTTTAATTACGCATTAAATTTTGTAACTAGATATTGGGCTATTTAGAATTTCTGGCATATCTTGTGCCAATTTTGGTAAATTGTTTTTCAAGGAATACATTATTTTCACTCAGGTTTTTTAATTTACTGGCGCAAAATCTCTGTTTATATTTTCTAGCCTCTTAGCAGCTGTTTTCTGCCTGGCTTCTTGGCATCTTGCCCTCACATAGACATCTTGGAAATTGACATCTGCCTATAGGGAAAATTTCTTGTAGATCCCAGGATCGCAGCCCATGCCTTGGCTGCTTTGGTAACACTCCATTCCCTTTGTTCTGTTAGTCTTTCTGGCCAACAGAAAGTTTTTATTCTTTTACCTACATTTCCCCAATACTGCCACCCTACCTACCCACTGGGCCCTTTGGTAACCATCATTCTACTCTCAGTTTCTATGATTTCAACATTCTTACATTCCACACATAAGTGAGATCATGCAGTATTGTATTTTTTTAACCCAGCTTTTATAATTTTCATCAGTGGGAGGGTTAATATAATACCAATTACTTTGTCATACCTAGAAATGGGAAGTCTCCTTATGGTATTAATTTTTTATATTGACTGTGATACTTTGTTCAATCAAAATGTGTTAAATATGTAAGCAGACTTTTCAAGGGATGTTCTATTTAAGAGTTTGACTTTAAAAGTCTTTCTTTCAAACTCTTATTGTATTTAAAAACTTCAGTTGAAATGGTAGCTAACTTTGCCTTAACAAAGGATTTAACTGAACTAAGTAGGTAATAATGTCAATAAGAACTCAAAAGCAAAATTTGTTCTTGATGATCCATCTGTGAATAATTGAGAGGTGTCTAGTTGAGCAGAGTTCTAGTGACAGTACAGTCTGTTAGATGGAAACTTCTTTTTAAAAGCTGTTAAACAATTTTTTTTCTTAAAGCTGAGGTCTGATCTCCTTCAGTTTCCAGTCACATTAGAAGGGAAAAGTGGTTGGATGCTAGGACCAGAAAAATTGATGACAAGATATTCTAAATGTCCGTCGTCATTCTGTTTGTGTCAGCATGATGTAGTGAAAAGAATATTGCAGGAGTATGAAGGTGATCTGAATTAGTTTGGTGGCCCTGAACCTTCAAAGTTGTGTGACCTTTGGTATTTACTTTCTCCTACCTCCCATTTCTCACCCCTTTACAATATCTGCAGCCTTGTAGAGCTCAGAAACTCGTATCACAACCCTCTGTCCTTCACATCGGAGACAGACCTATAATCCCAGGCTCCCATATGTGAATACCTAATTAGGGCAAGTCCTTAGTCCAAGCTCTGACCTAGATTAATCCTAGGAATGCTTCCAGTGAATTACATTGCATAGATATTTTTGAGCACCTACCCTATGGGAAATATTTGATTTGTCTTTTGGGAATGTATGTAAGCCATAATTTGAAAGTTTATGTTGAATAGCAAAGTAAACAAAGCAAATATGGGAATGTATGTGAGCCATAATTTGAAAGTTTATGTTGAATAGTCCAGAAAACCAAGCAAATAAGAACCCTATGAGTATTATGGAAGGTACTGAGATTACTCAAAGATGGAATCCGTATCTGGTTAGAGGGATGTAAAGAAGAGGAAAGAAAAATTAGAATAAGCTTCCTAGAAAAAAAAAAAAAATGGTACTTAATATCAGCCTTGAAGCAACATATAAACTTTTTATAGACTGATATGGGGAAGGAAAGGAATATAGACAGAGAAACTATTTGGGTGGCACAAATAACCTGAGCAAATGCACAGTGGGAGGGAACATGGATGCCCTCCCAGTAGACTGGAGAGAGGCACTATACCACAGAGGTTAAAGAGCTCTGGCTATTGTGTTAGATATCCTTGGGTTTTAATTCTAGCTCAGCCACCTCTAAGATATGTGACCTTGAACAGGATCTTAACTCATTGGGCCTCAATTACTTGATTCATAAAATGTGAATAATGATAGCTAACACAGAGTGCAATTGCAATTAATAACTAAGATAATTTATAAAATATTTGCCACAGTAAAAAGCATACTTAGTTTTGCTCCATAAAATGGAGTAAATGGCACTTACTTCATAAATGGTAGCTAAAATTATTTCAGAATTGGCAGAACAAGTTACACTAGGACCTCGGAGACTTTCAAACCCACCATTTGTTTTTTCCATCAGGAACAATTAAACTATAAGAGGATGGAGTTTCAGGGAGCTAATACTTAACTGATGTAGTCCCCTTTAAAGATTTCAATCGACAGTCACCCAAAGGTTCAATGTGAAACATGAGGCTGAATTTCAAATAGGCAAAACTGTCATGTTATTGATAACAATGCATGTATCCAAAGAGATTGTCTTTAATTGCCTAGGGTCGATATGTTCTTACTTTCAATGAGAGCTAATACCTCACTTTCAGAACTTCATCTCCTCAGCATCAGCAAGGACATTCCTACTGAGAAGAGTTTAGCAGAAATTCTAAATGTCTTAGCTAGCAGCAGCTTTCTTCCCTAGAGAGTCCCTGGCAAGAGTATACAGTCAGAAATTTATCATTACCACCAGCCATCATCCTCATTAAGTACTGTGGGAAAACTGCATTGATGATTGTTTTTAATGCTGCATTGTAAATCTGTGGATTTGGTTATGTATCATTTTCTTCTTAAGGAATCCCTGGATTTTGAGCCACCAGGATAGCTTCTGGGGACTTGTTTCTAAATCAGCTTGTTACAAGATGTATTTTTCCACAGGGTGAGAGAGAAGCAGTTCGAAAGCAGTTGGAGATTTCCCCAAAGGCTTGTTTGAGGACTGGTTCAGCTGTTTTTGGTGAAGTAGTATCCTCTAAGAGATACTCATAACCCAGGGTCCTACCAAAGGCTCTCTGGAGGAAGTGATGAGGACTGATGAAGAGCAGGAAGCTCTAAATCTCCACATGTACAGTTTAGTTCCTGTTTCGGATTAGATTTGAGAAGGTGAAGTAGCATCTCTCGGGCAAATGCCCATTTAAGTGACAATAGCTTAATCAGGACATGGAGATGTCTATTAGTTAAAGGAAAACTCAGTAGGAGTTTAAGGAAGTCAGATCACAGGGAATTGAGAACAGACACCCTGTCAGGCATGTGCTCATGATCTCCCTGATTATAGGAAAAATTAGCCTAACTATAGGAGCAGAGCAGTAAGAAATCAGCATCTATCTTATTCTCTAATTGAGGGTGGTCACCTCAATGAAGGGGAAGAGAGGTGCATTTTGACTTCCCCATGAAAGAGGAAGGAACTACCAGCTCCCCAACTCCCAAGAAATATGTTTCTAGCTGGTCTCCATGAAGAGCCAATCTGGATAAAGCATTCTGAAAAGAAATGAGAGCCAAATCAGGAGAAATGAGAATAGACCCATAAAGTAACTCAGCCCGGAAGACCTCCCCAGGCTCTCTTCCCAGTACTCTCTGACACGAGTCCAGTGCTGCTGCCTAACTGGCTCATCGGCTGCACCACAGGGTGAAACCTTCTTCTTCCAGATGTTTATTCATAGTTTTGTTACTGAAATGTGCCCCCCTCATAAATGCTCATCTTTTAAATCCTATTTCCTTATAACTGAAAATAATATTTTCTTCATCTGAGTTCTTCTTAACATATGTTGTGCATCCATGCAAGTCACTAATACCTTTTTATTGCATTGTATTGTTTTTATTTGAGCCTAGCTCATCTCCCTCTACTACACTATAAAATTGATCTGTTAAAGCACTAATGTTGACAATTGAATGTGAGCAGTCTGTTAAAGCCATGGATGCTTCCATGATTCTGTTTTCACTGTTAACATAAACCTAAACATTCAAGATAGGTTTTTATCCAGCTTGCCAAATGTGGTCTGCAGATCACTTGCATGAAAATTTATTGGCAGGCTTTAAAAATACGTATTCCTAGGCTTTCCCATAGACTTACTGAATCAGAATCTCTAAGGATGTGACCTGGAAATATGCATTTTAACAACGTTAGCACATCAGAGATATCTAGTACATACTAAAACATGAAATGATGGAATCATGTTTATGCTCATAAAATGCACAAAAAATATGTGAATGAAACTATAAACACTGCAGTTCAAATTTTAGAGAAAGAAACTCTTTTCTCACATTTGTAGTCTCTTAAAGTACTTATTTTCCACTCCACAGTGTTTCTGTAACAGTGAGAGATAATTATCAGCTTAGAGAGGAGAAACTGACCCAGTCATCACGGTCTGGCTTTGTCTGATGACAAAGTTTTTACAAGTAGACACCTTTTGCTCCTTTGAATTATGACCGTTGGTGATGAGAAATACTTGCACTTTTAAAAGGGATACAGGTTTCTATATAAAGGAGAAATCAGCAAGGACACACACTTGAAGCTGGGCAGCATTTATGATGGAACTCAAAAGAGACACTACATTTGTTTGCAAAGCTATTTATTTCTTTGTTTTGCTTCCTTAACTTCTCCTTTCATTTTTGTCTTTTTATAGCATGTATCTATTACTTTTTCCTTTATTAACTAGCCAACTAGCCAGATTACTGATTCCCCTTTGTAATATATTTCTTTTAGTAAAATTTTAAAAACAATTGTCAAGTTATTGTACAATTAATAGAAAAAATATAATTAAAACAAAATAATTATTTTAAAATATCTAATTGACAAAGATTGTACATATTCAAGGTATACAATGTGGTGATTTTATGTATTTATACATTGTATACTGATTATCACAATCAAATTAATTAACATATCTATCACCACCAAGTTGTGCATTAGATCCCCAGAACTTGTTTATCTCATATTTGAGTTTCCATTCTTTGATCAGTATCTTCTCATTTCTGCATGCCCTAGCTCCTGGCAACCACTGTTCTATTCTGTTTCTATGAGTTCTACTTATTTAGATTCCACATGTAAATGAGAACATACAGTATTTGTCTTTCTGTGCCTGGCTTAGTTTACTTAGCATAATGTCCCCTACTTTCATCCACGGTGCTGCAAATGGCAGCATGTTATTCTTTTTTATTGGCTGAATAATATTCTATTGTGTGTGTGTATCTGTGTGTGTGTGTGTGCCACTTTTTAAATACATTTATCTGTTGATGGACATTTAAGCTGTTTCCATATCTTGGTGATTGTTAATGCTGCAGTGAACATGGCGGTGCAGATATCTTTTCAAGGTAATAATTTCATTTCCTTTGGATACATACCAAGAAGCGGGATTGTTGGATCATGTGGCAGTTCTATTTTTAATTTTTGAGAAACCTCCATACTCTTTTTCATAATGGCTATACCAAGTTACATTCCCACATTGTGCAAGGTTCCCTTTTTTCCAAACCCTTTTCCACACTTAGTTTTTTTAAGGATACCCATCTTCATAGGTGTGAGATGATATTTCAGTTTGGTTTTGATTTACATTTCCCTGGTGATTAGTGATGTTGAACATGCTTTCATATACCTGTTGATCATATGTATGTTTTCTTTGGAAAAAATGTCTATTCAGGAGGTTCTTTGCTCATTTCTTAATTGGGTCATTTGAGTTTTTGCTATTGAGCTGTATGAGTTCCTTATATATTTTGAATATTAACCCCTTATAAGATATATAGTTTACAAATATTTTCTCTCATTCTGTAGATTGCCTATTTGTCTTGTTGATTATTCCCTTTTATGCACAAAAGCTTTTTAGAGAAAAAGAAATGGAACTAGAAAAGACCTTGAATAGCCAAAGTGATCTTGAGAAAGAAGAACAAAGCTTCTTTGTATCACACTCCCTGATTTCAAACTATATTACAAAGCTATAGTAATCAAAAATATTACAAAGGTATATTAATCAAAACAGCATAATACTGGCATGAAAGCAGACACATAGACTGGTGCAACAAAACAGAGAGCCCAGAAGTAAACCCAAACATATGTGGTTAACTAATCTTTGACAAGGACAACAAGAATACACTATGGGGAAAAGAAAGTCTCTTTAATAAATGATGCTGGTAAAATTGGATATCCATGTATAAAAGAATGAAATTGGACCCTTGCCTTATATCATATACAAAAATTAACTCAAAATAATTAAAGATTTAAATGTAATATCAGAAACTGAGAGGTAAAGCCAGCTGAGCTTCCAGGTTGGGTGGGGACTTGGAGAACTTTTGTGTCTAGCTAAAGGATTGTAAATGTACCAATCAGCACTCTGTGTCTAGCTAAAGGATTGTAAACACACCAATTAGCACTCTGTAAAAATGCACCAATCAGCACTCTGTGTCTAGCTAAAGGATTGTAAACACACCAATCGGCACTCTGTAAAAATGCACCAATCAGCGCTCCGTGTCTAGCTAAAGGACTGTAAATGCACCAATCAGCACTCTGTAAAATGGACCAATCAGCGCTCTGTAAAATGCACCAGTCAGCAGGACGTGAGTGGAGCCAAATAAGGGAATAAAAGCTGGCCACCCCAGCCAGCAGCGGCAACCCACTCGGGTCCCCTTCCACCTGTGGAAGCTTTGTTCTTTTGCACTTCACAATAAATCTTGCTCACTCTTTGGGTCCGTACTACCTTTAAGAGCTGTAACACTCACTGCGAAGGTCTGTGGCTTCACTCCTGAAGTCAGTGAGACCACGAAACCACTGGGAAGAACAAACAACTCCGGACATGCCACCTTTAAGAGCTGTAACACTCACTGTCAGGGTCTGTGGCTTCATTCTTGAAGCCAGAGAGACCAAGAACCCACCTGAAGGAACCAATTCTGGATACAAAACCATAAAACTCCTAGAAGAAAACAAAGGGTTTGTAATCCCAGTGCTTTGAGAGGAGGAGCAGAATGATTGCTTGAGCCCAGGAGTTCAAGACAAGCCTGGAAGAGCTAGCAAGAACCCCATCTCTACAAAATAAAATAAAACAATTGATCAAGTGTAATAGTGTGTGCCTATAGTTTCAGATACTTGGGAGGCTGAAGTGGGAGGATCACTTGAGCCCAAGTGAGTCTCAAGGCTGCAGCAAGCTATGTGGCACTACTGCACTCCAGCCTGTCTCCTAATAGAAAAGAAGGAAGGAAGGAAGGAAGGAAGGAAGGAAGGAAGGAAGGAAGGAAGGAAGGAAGGAAGGAAGGAAGGAAGGAAGGAAGGAAGGAAGGAAAGAAAGAAAGAAAGAAAGAAAGAAAGAAAGAAAAGAAAAGAAAAGGAAGGGAGGGAGGGAGGGAGGAAGAAAACATAGAGAAAAAGCTCCTTGACATTGATACTGATCATGACAGAGTCTTTGAGTATAACACCAAAAGCACAGGCAACAGAAGCAAAAATAAACAAGTAGGACTACATCAAACAAAAATAGTTTTTTAAACAGAAGTAAACTATTACCATTTAGGCTGCCATCTAATGTAGTGAATAAAGTACAATGCTGCGTCCCTAGATGAGATCAATGCCTACTTGGTTTGTTCTACTTTAGGTTATATATTTTCCCCTTTTTTATTATAAAATAAAAAATCTTCTTAAGGTGAAGAAACTAAGACTGGAGGTTCAGTGAAAAATTACATCTCGATGGTAAATTTATTTTATTATTTATTAGAACCTGCTTTTTATTAGTTGGACTTTTCTACTCGTATACAATAAACTAATCTTGTGACAGGTATCAAGTGATTTTATAACTTTCAATACCAGTTTCTAAGGTCAAAATGCATTCCCTTTGTTATTATGTTCCTACGTATTTCAAAAGCCATAGACCCAACATCTGAAAGCCAATGAAACACACAGAATAAAAACTATCAGGTCCTATATTGTTACAGTAAACTGACATTTCCTAAATACCTGCTCTCTGGTGCTAGGGATTCAACAAAAAAAAATTATGCATAGTACTGAAATGGATGAATTCCTTGTCTTTTAATGAAGATATTTACATAAACGAAAAATGCACTTCAGTTTGAATGAAGACTTGTACAAATGCTTGTTTCAGTGGCCTTATGCAACAACATGACTGCAATTGTTGACATACTGAAATTCACTACTTGTCCTTCTATATTGACATGTCTACATTTAATAAGATTTTATTTAATTTGTGCATTATGCATCTTCTTTCGTACCTGAATTTTATACAAGGGAAGTTTTTCTTAAAACTCCTCTAAATCAAAACTCATGTTATTCAGGATTAATTCTACCAAAGATGGAGTGGGTTGGTATTTTGCTTAGTTAAAAATTGTACTTCGATGTTATAAGGTCGTAAACATAGTTTACAATTTATTCAACATGTTATTTCTGATAAATACGATGCTTAACTTTTTTGTTAAATACTTTAGGTGATACTCATTAAAGAAGGAACTCATTATAGAAAGAATGTAATGGGAAAACTAAATGGTTAAATGTTGGAAAAGTCATTTCAAACATGGAAATAATAAAAAATGTATTCCGTAAACATTTCGTTATTTCAATGTAGGCAAATGAGTGTACAATGATATATTTATTTTGTGATTTAGAATCAAGGTAATTTTGGCAAGTATGGGTCTGCTCAGTAGAGTTCTGGGTCATTTTTCTCTCATAAACCACACTCATAATAAATTATCTATTCATTTTCTGTTTTGGACTTTTTTGAATGCAGTGAAAATCTAAAGACCTTTGTAAAATAATATGAATGCAGTGTTTTTATCTCTTTTTAGTTGTTTTCATTCTTTTACTGTTGTCTTGCCCACATTCAATGCAAGAGTACTTTTTAAGCTACTTGCCTTTAATGAATGCTTTCAAAATATTGACTATAGTTTAAATAAAAACCTTTTCTTCCACACATATATTTCAACAGTCCACACAATACTAAATTAAATTACTTAATTATAATTAATAGTACAACTGTTAGAAACAAATTTCATAGTAAACATAACCAGATCATAGTAAGTATACATCTTCAGTGTGGAAGAAGTAGCTGGCCATACAGGATTAGCCAATATCATTTAGCATGCTGCGGGCTTCCCTTTTAACAAAGGAATAGTGTGTTTGTTAAGTTAGCATGTGTAAAGAGATGGACCACTGTACTTTAAAATTTTTACATAATGCAAAGCATTTCTTTTTTTCTTTTTTCTTTTCTTATTTAGACAGGGTCTCACTCTGTTGCCAGGCTGGAGTACAGTGGTGCAATCATGGCTCACTGTAGCCTCGAACTCCTGGGCTCAAGCAATCCTCCCACCTCAGCCTCCCTAGTAGCTGGGACCATGGGTGTGCACTACCATGTTTGGCTATTTTTTTTTATTTTTTATAAAGATAGAGTGTCACTTTGTTGCCCAGGCTAGTCTTGAACTCCTGGGCTCAAGCAATCCTCTCACCTCAGCATCCCAACATGCTGAGATTACAGGTATGAGCTACCATGCCTGGCCAAGACATTACATTTCTATGCCACCATGTTTTTATTTTTTAAACTACAATCCGTATAAAATCTTATTGCCTTGACTATATCCTTTATTCATTGTGCCTGAAATTCTAGAAGCTGACACTAGGTGCTGCTGTTAATGGTTTGGTTGATTAAATGGTAGGTTCTCTTCAAAGAAAAATTTTAAGTATAAAACATAAAAAGTAGCTAGCTGGATAGATAGAGCACATGTTTTCAGGTTAAATTATACTTTGTGATCTAAACAATGTATTTTTTTATAGGACCTTGTGATGCAACATATAAATCTTAAAGAATACTACAATTTTAATGGTACCTTTATTATAATTCATGAGTATATGAAAGCAATATAGTACAATGTAAAGACAATTTTAAAGCAATGAAAATAATATAGTTAATGCACTTAACTAAATGAAAACTAATATTAATTGCAGCTCTATCTAAATCTGAAGTTACTCAGATCTAGTCTGTGCATTTCTCCAAACTTCCTTCCTAGAGTCAGAATTCTGTTACTTTCGCTGACTTTAGTGTGGCTACTCTACTCTTTGCTCCATTATATGTATTTCCAGCACCCACAACTGTGCCCAGAATATTGCAGGACCTTAATCTCAAAATGTTTAATGAATGAGTTGAAAAAATGAACTTTGGACATGACGTCTTCCTTGGCTTAAAGATTCCCTCCAGGTTCCCAAAGGCTAATATTGTTTAGATTGCTGCTTCTCTTACCACCTAAATGTCTCACTTTTCCTCCTTAACTCAGGTATAGTGATAGGTCTTTGTCACCTCCCTGAAAGGTCCAAGTAAAAATGACCTTCTAGCATTACTCCCAGAGTCCCACAATCATTATATGGCCAGTCCAGGATTCTCTTTTTATGACACCTCACTCTGTCTGCATTTTCAGAATGGATTAATAAATAGTTAAAGAAAAAGCACACCAAAGTAATAAAAAGTAATAGTTAAAGAAAAAGCACACCAAAGTAATAAAAGCATGACGCAATCAAGGTGAGGATTTATTTTGTTCTGAATTTCTGAAGTGTCAGAGGCAACAACCCAAATCCACGCTAGTCTTTACTAACAATTTAAATACGACTTACAGCATATTTGGCAGGATACACTCTCCCTGCTCAAATAAAGATCCACATGAAATCTAGTCCCTTAGCTATTCTAGCTACCAAAGAATACTGACTCGCTAAAGCAAACCTGAGATACTTTAAATAGGAAAACACCGAAAGATAGTGGAAGGGTTGCAAGAAAGTGTGGTTCTCTCAGACTTCCAGATTGATTTGCTTGTTTAGAGAGGTTTGGATGTCACTTATAGAGAAGGTTAAAGACCTTGGCTTATGGGTGTTCAAGAAATGTTAACTGAACTGAATTGAATTGAGACCCAAGTTCAAATCCAATTTAATACCAAAATAGCAGAAGTGTGGTCAGATCATAAAGTCACAGCTGACAGTATTGCCTGAGACAGGTATTACAGCATGTGTGGTGGGAAGGAAAGGAAGGAGATTGGCAGGACGTTTCAAATTTCGTTCCAGGTTCTGAAAGAGTGCTATTTACAGCCAAGAAGTGTCATGACACCTTGCTAGATTTTACGGACACTAAAACATTTTGCTATTTCTTGGAATTGTCATGATATGAAAAATTTTTGTCTCTTTTCTGCTTCCCTGAAGACATACCCCCATCCTGCCACTCTGAGATGAGAGTTTCTTTTCATCTAAAAGACAAAAGGTGCAGAAGCATGTCTCAAACCCAGAAAGAAATAAGGCAGTGACTACCCAATCAACTCCCGTAAGATAAGACTTTTAAATCATTTCCCAGGAGAATAGAGAACAGGATGAGATAACTCAGTAGTAAATAGCAGAGCCTCCGATGCCTAGTGAACTTTCATTCTGCTGGGACGAGCAGCATGTGAAGCACGCACTCAGGTTCTGTCCACTGTCCTCAAGGACCATAAAGGCAAGATTGTGGTTTGTCTTTGTCTGTAGTTCATTCCACTTGACTCTCTCAAGAGCCTCTTTATCCCACACCACTCTCTCAGAAAGCAGAGAAGTCATCCTTAGGGCTTCTGATCCCTCAAGTTCATTCATCATCCTCAGGATCAAGCCTTCCTTCCATCTAAAACTGAGCACAGTACAAAACTGCCTGTACTAAATGAACTTTACTGCCTCTATCCCCTCTATTTCCTTCCTTTCGTATTTTATTCCTTGAGTTACCTTTTTCTTTCATTTTCTTGTTCAAGATTATATTTAACATTTCAGAAGCCACCATTATCTCTCCTTTTTTTTTCATTATTTGGTGAGTTTTTTGTTTTTTGTTTTGTTTTTTGTTTGTTTGTTTGTTTGTATTAGGTCTCATTCATGCCCTTCCTTTATTTCCCAATAAATAATTTAGTACTCAATTTTGAAACATTTTCTTGAAGCTTGACCAATATTCCAATCTTACCCATCACTTGTACACAGTGTTTTTAAAATCTTCCCCAAAATAGAGCTAGAGCAAGGAAGGGAAGATACATAACATTTCCTAGATGTAATATGCCTAAGAACTTTTCAAGTCTGAAACTTTGATTTTTAGAAAATGGCACAGAGGCCCAGAAAAGTCAATTAATTTTCCCTAGGCTTCAAATCTGGTCAGTCACAAACACAGAATCATTCTTCTACATATGGAGTCAAGCTGATATAAGCAATCCGTGTAGAAAAGAAAATAAATTTTCTCATTTAATGTCAAAATACATGTTCTATCTACTCAAACCATTAGTTCATCAAGTACTGCTATCTTACATAATACAGTGTCCATTTTATCATGATCCAGAGGTTCAAATAAAATATAGTATATATGTATTTTACATAAGATTTTTCTTCAGCTCCATAACACTTTTAAAACACCATATCAAGTACAAGGCTGAGCATAGTGGCTTGCACCTGTAATTTAGCACTTTGGGAGGCCGAGGCAGGTGGATTGCTTGAGGTCAGGAGTTCAAGACCAGCCTGGCCAACTGGTTTCACCAACCAGAGTGGTGAAACCCATCTCTACTAAAAATACAAAAATTAGCCGGGCATGGTGGCGGGCGCCTGTAATCCAACCTACTTGGGAGGCGGAGGCTTGAGAATTGCTTGAACTAGGGAGGCAGAGGCTGCAGTGAGCCAAGATGGCACCACTGCACTCCAGCCTGGGTGACAGAGTGACACTCTGATTCAAAAAATATAAAATAATAAAATAAAAATAAAAAATAAAACACCACATCAACTATACATTTGAGAAAACCATTTGAGGAAATTATTTTAAGGTAAATAAATTGAAGCTTTTGAGTTGCAAGGTCCCTTTCAAAACACATTGATAGAATTATGTTTTCCATAGCAAAAACTTTTCTTTATCAGTGCTATTTCCTCAAGTCACTAGTCAATCCTTCTCCTTTCCGTTTAATGCCAACATTTTTAAAAGAATGAATTACATTTGTTGCCTCTGGCCCCCTGTTCCGTGTTAAGTCTAACCTGCTGACTTCTATCCCAAACACTCTACTATAGTATTTCCTTCCCAGAAGACTGACAACACCAGCAGGCACATTCTCGCTGATGGCACTGCAGCTTTGACTCTGCTGACTCTCCTCTGTTTGTTTCAATAACATCTCACTAAGGTTCTACTGTTTCCTTAGATGGCTGATCATTTTCTTGTCACCACAATATGGAGATACTCCTTACGTTTCTGCCACTGATCTTTTCTCTACACACTCTTCCAGGGGTGCTCCTATGCTTATACAGACCAGCGCTTAACAACAGGCTGTTCTGAGCTCTAGATATAAGTATTTCTGCCTGCTGGCCATGTTATTTGGTGCCTGCTCATGTTACAGGTCTCAATTTCAACATGGCCAATAGAACTTCTAATTTTGTGACAACTAGTTTCTCTTAATGTTAATAATTTTTCCTCTACTCATCCAGCATTAAGTTGATTTTTTTTCTTCTTTATTCCCTAAATTTAGTCATTCACAAAGCCTGCGGATCTTTGCTCTGTAACATCTCTCAACCCATTCATCCTTTGCATTGTCACTATTATTACCACTTACCTGAGCAAATGCTGTAGACTTCCAACCAGTCTTTCAAATCTCCAGTCTCTCCCCTCTTGAACCATTCAAAATCACCACTGTAATGTTTTTCTAATGCTTTGCTAGTCTCCTATTGTCACTATCCTATGAACCACCTTCAATGGGCTCCCAATGCCTTTTTAAAAGCTTGACATTCCTGGCCACAACAGGGTCTCTCCATACATGTCGAGTGAAACCACTCCCTTTTGCAAGGTCTATGCTCCGGCCTTCCTTGACTACTAGCTCTCACTTCGCTTATTCCATTTCCCCACTTTATTTTCTCTTTCTCCCCCCTGAAACATTATTAGTTGATGCTCAAGAGCTAGTTCAGTTTCGCTTCCCTCCTCTAACACCCAAGTCACCACCTCTTTCCACTGCGTGCCCACTGTTCAGCATGAAGAGATGTTTCTGCCAGTGCGTTCTCTTCATTTGGATTATATATTCCTTGGCCATTACTCTCTTATTTATTGAGTTACTTGAACAGCACTAGGAATTGGAAAACAATTGAATAATAATTGAATAATATTTCTCTACTAAATGAAGTCATTAGATATATATCATTTTTTAAAATGACTACCATGTTGGAAAAGACTAGTAAAAAAAGAGTAACTAAAGATAGTCAAGAGAGCCATTCCATGGGTTATAATTCTTCCTTCAAATTGACTACTTTATGATTTTTGTAATGTATAAGTTATACTATACCTGCCAAAAAATCTATGTGATTATCTTTTCAGCTTTAGCTTTAGCAATGGACTGTTTCTCTTCTCTTCACATCATTGTCTATTCTGTGATTCTGGAATCCACCTTGCTATCCTATCCCTCTGTACCTCTGCACACATTTTTTCCACTACCTGGAATGACATACTCCCCTTTCTCGCCAGAAAACGTTTTTATTTTTTTTTAAAAAGTATCCATTCATGTCTAACTAAAATTACAATTTCTCTATAAAATAGTTTATTTCACTGACAACCATTTAGTGTAATGTAAAAGTTAAAAGTGCAGGTTCTGTGGTCAGAAGACAAAAGTCCAAATTTCCTTTCTCCCATTTTCTTAATGATTTGGAGTAAGACACAAGTTCAGTATCTATAACATGGGAACAGTCATTGTATCTTTCTTATAAGTTCTTGTCAGGTTTAAAATAATGTAATAAATGATAGCTATTTTATTATCATCTTACTCTCACCTTAATGTTATCAAAGCATTTTTTTATACTCCTACCATGGCATAACGCTTTTCACATTCTTTTTTAATATATAATTTACGTTAATGTCTGCCTCAACAATTACACTGTAAACTGCTCGAGTCCATAACATGGCCTGTTTCATCTTTGAATCCCCCACATCGCCCAGCTCAATGCTAGACATCTATTACTTGCTGTATCAGAGGGTTGGGCTTATATATTTTGAAGATAGATTAAAAACTGGGTAAAAATCTCCCTTCTGCTATTTACTAGTCCTTTGTTTTGGAGATAGTTACTCAACATTTCTGAGTGACAGTTTTCTCTCCAATAAACTTGGAATAGTTAACAGTCTACCTCATGGGATTACTGTTAATAAGACAAGGTGTACAGGATGACTGTTATAGGAATGTATATATGATGAGCTAAGTGCTCCAAAGAATAGCTATACATATTAGATATTCCATGCATCTTTCTTGAAATCAATTTAAACATTTGCATGAGAGATCTTTTCCATAGTTTTAAAGATGGGTCATGACAAGGAGAAAGAAGAGACATGATGGGGGTGGAGACATGCTCTCAACAGGACCCTCTCTGACCCAACGGCTCATTTGTACCTGCAGTCTGACCCTGTGCCTCAGAGAATAAGAGTCACTTTGATCCAACCCCCTGACACTTGATTTCATTCTTCTCTTTGTGAAACAATCTCATTAGAGAAATCGTGCTGCTGAGAAAGCAGGTCACTCAGCTGGGGGCAGGCAAAGAAAGTCTTTCTCAGCTTAGTCATGACCTCCATGAAAAGTGAAGCGTTAGTCAGGGATCCTGGGATTTACAGCCTTCTATGGCCAAGGTTTTCACCAGAGGCTGCTGGGATTTTAGGCAGAAGGAAGAGTAATGAAGGGGTTGACTGAACTGCTGCTGTGGGTGTTGGCGTCAATTCTCTCCTCTGGATTAGTAATGAGCTCTCTCCCCATCTGGTGGGAAATCCCGGGTGGAAGGAGGAAGTGGGGTGCTGCCAAGGGTTACACTGGCAGTGATATATTTAGGATAAACACCCGACTGTATTGCTCATCATCTGCAGTCAACAATGACCTTATCACATTTTCTGTAAAAATAGAAGTGTTCATTAACAAATCTAGGACTGGTTTCAATTTAAGAGTATTTCTTTGCAACCAATTTATGTAATTTTTATCTTGTTTTTATAAAATGTGATAGAAAAAATAAAACTAAATATGCCATTAAGATTTTCAGGCTTAGATCCTCATCCCAAGGAAGACCAGATGATCTCCACAAAACAAGCCTGGGAAGCCCTGTGGTGTCAGGGTGTTAGGCAGAGGAACCTCTAAAGACCCAAATTGCTGTTAATCTCCTCTCATCTCCCAAAGTGAAAAATGCAAAGGTTAGCATTTGACCACTAATGAAGTACTTTACTGCATTTTAAAGTCATTCAAATCTAAAGATTTACACAGGTCCGTGTTTCACTTGGACTGTAGGCTGCTGGATGATCCAAAGTTAAGAAGTGATAATAATTAATGCTAGTCTCATTTGGTTGGAGTAGATTTTCTTCAACCATATACCTCTTCTTTCTACTTACTGTGGACTGGGTTTCCCAGCCTGATTTCCCTAGGAATATACTGACTAGGAGACTAACCTAGCTAAGAAAACTTATCTCCTTTCCCTAGTAGCAAGTTAGCCATGTTAGCCACCTCATTGTCATATTGTTACTGTTGAATTTCCCAGTATCCCTCCTCGAGGAGGGGCTCAGATAATAGAAGTGAAAGTACCTAACCCTGTGCCTGGCCCATAATCCATGCTTATTGGCTGTTTATTATTTTCTTTTAGCTGTGGAGCTACAGGTTAAAAAGTTGCATTCTGACTCTCAAAAATAAATCTGTAATTTTGTTGAAGGAGGTTATTTTGGTAATTCAATGTGCTGAGAAGAGCATACCATTGCCCTTCTTTATGGCATCAGAACTAACTGTAAAACAGATGGAGCTGGTATAGAGTTCCACCCAAGGTCACTGGTTATATAGCTAATCCTTTCCCCAGTCTAATTATCTGCCCATAGGCTTCAATACTTCATAAGACCTATCTGTTGTGTCAAAAAAAAAAAAAACAAACAAACAAACAAAAAACCACTCTGCTAAATTTATAGATCTGGATAATAAACATTTATTGTGTGTATCTATTATCTGTCAGTCACTGTCTCTTCCAGAAGTTTTGCCAGAGTTTTTAAGGTGGTCACTAAAATAGAACTATGCTTAATCACAAAAGATTGAAACAGAGAGTAGAACTCCAAGAAGCTAGAGGGTGCATGGTGGAAGGGAATGTCTCAGTTCTTTCAAGTTATTTTGAAATTTGCCACTTTTATTAGAATTAGCCCTGTGAATCTCAGGAGAGGCTCTTTTATGCCTTCATTACATTGTTTTTCTTTATAAACATATTTAGAATTTTATAGCATTTATGAGTAGGAAAGGAATTTACAATCCACCTATTCAACAGGTAAAATTTATTTAGCTAAGGTTAGACACTTGTTTAATGAGCAACTTGCTGCCAAGAAATTTTAGGAACAATATTCTCCCTGTTTGATGTGTATTTTCACCTGCCTGCTCAGTAGATCAAGAATTTTTTTTCTCTTTGGAGCTACCACCAAGAAACTAAAGAAGGGAATTTTCTTTATTTTCTCCACTTATGTACAGAATATACAATTTGTTGAAATACCACCTATTTGAGAATTGAGGATCAAAGTAGTGTCACAAGTAGAATTCCACGTGACCTTCTTAGCTTGCCTAGATTTATAGTTCTCACCAATCGTTTCAGACCTTTCCTGCCTCTTGAAATATCTATGCCTCTGCTCCTGGCTCTTTAGGATTAAGGTGGGGTTTTGTTTTGTTAGTTTGGAGTTTTGTTTTCTTGTTTGTTTTTTGTTTTGACTAGTCTTCCCATCTTTCTACTCTTCATTGCAGAGTTAATCAATTGCATTTATTTTCTTCATTTGGTGCACTAAAAGACTAAGATACCTTCCTGGTAGGCTCTAGGGACACCCCTCTATCTAGTAATACTTAGGGCCCACATTAATCAGCCAATATTCACATAGAATATTATTACAGCTAAGCGCTACCTAATTAGCCCTATAAAACAAACAAAAAACCTGCATGATAAGCCGTAAGTCACATAGAAAAAAGAAGGTATCTTAACATCCCAACATTCATGAAACTGGTCTTCTTCCCTATGCCCTTAGCATTTCAAATGAAAATACCTTAACATTCCCTCAGAATTCCCATTTTCTCTTAATTTCCTTTCACTGGTCTGTGACCTGGGATCCACGGTTACAGAATATAATTCCCACACCTTGGGGTTAAGTTTCCTCAATATTCTTGATTTATGCTCTTCTTTCTCTCACCCTTTTCCTTTATAGCTCCTCCTCACCCACCCTGCACTCTGTAAGACTCTGCAGTCTTTCCTGCCAGGGATCATTTCACTGGGAAATAAATCAACAAATCCTATAAAACATCTCTAGAGATTCACAATATGCACTTAACATTTTAAAGGAAGTTCTCATCTTCTCCCCCAAATCCCTGACTTCCATTAAGCCATTAAAGCTATTTTGTTTCTCACATTTACATTTTAGCAGAGGAAATATGGTGTAAGCCTTTTTTATAACCCACAGTCTTTGAGAAGGGACATTTTTATCAATGTCTTCTCTTCATATCCACATTGTGAACTACTAGGCACTGTCTTCTTTTACTTTTGCCACCTTCGCAAGCTCAGTGAGATGTTCTATGAACAGTGGTTTTAAATAAGAGCCTTTTGAATAAATTAATCATTGAAGAAGTGAAGCAAATATGAGAAGCAAAGGCAAAAGCTAAGGGGGAAAGGGGAAGCTAAAGTAAAAAGTAAAAAAGACCAGAGATTCCCAGGTGTTTTCATTTGAATTAGTGTTATTTAATGAATTTCTTCTTGATTTTATCTAATTTTGATATGTCATTTATTCATTTTGTTATTCAGCAAATTTTGTTGAGCATATACTATATGCTAGGCACTTTTCTGTGCATGGGGATTGCAATTTTAAACAAAACAAAAATTTTTCACTGCCCTCATAAACATTCTAGTGGTTGTTGTGGGAGGGCAGATAATCAATTAGACACAGTAAATGAAATTTAAAAGCATACTTATCAAGTAATAGTTCCTTGGAGAAATGAAAAATGTAGAGCATAGTAATGGTCTTGAGGCATGTGGCTGGAGCAAGTTTGCTCTTTAAATGGTGTTATCAAAGTCAGACTTTACAAGAGGATGAGATTTGAGCAAAGACTTGAAGCAGTGGGAGTGTATGGAGGGGACGAAGGGGCCAGGTGGCCTTCTGGAGAAAGGCCTTTCCTGGCAGCAAGTACAGCCTGTGCAAAGCCCTGAAGTGAGCATATGCCTGGCGTGTTTAAAGAAGAGCAGGAAGTCCAATGTGGCCGAAGCAGAGTGAGCAAGGGCAGGAGTACCAGAGGAGGAGATAGGATGCCAAAGAGTTAAGAAAAGGAGGAATGCAGAACCTTTCCATCTGAAATAAAATAATACATAACCATGGTTATGTGGGGTTGGGTTGTTTCTTCCTTTTGGAAAGAAGAAGGGCTTTCTGGGAATAGATGGCCAGGCCAGGCAGCAAGCTGCTGTGTGTGGGAGGCAGGTAGGAGGAGGAGGCATAGAAAGCTGCAGATTACAAATGCTCTCACAGATCCCTCAATGCACATCTGTTATTTCAGAGTGTGGTGAATATTTCAACAAGTCAGCTGCCATAGCCAGCTTCTCAGCAGGCTGTTTCACTCCATTGCTCTCTAGTTCCTTCTTAATTCTGCTGTCTTTTATGCCAAGTCTCTCCTCGTCTTCTTTTTTCACCATGCCCTATCTATTCTTTGTGGCCGGGAAACTTTTGAGATCGATGTCCTTTACGATGTGTGATTTCTCCCAAAGCACCCTTGCTTGGTCAGCAAGCATGGGGTTGAATATATTTCCCATAAAGAAGAGTACCATTCAATTTGTCAGTCAAACAGTCAACAAATAAGCAGTCATTCATACATTTATCTTCTCATTAATTTAACAAATATTTCTTAAGCATTTATTATTTTCCAGACTTCATTCTAAACACTGAATATGCAACGAAGGATAAGACAAAGTTACCGTGCTTATGGAGCCTATATTGTGGTGGCAAGGAGACCAATTATCAGATAGATGAATCGAATTGTAGATAAACAACGAGTACAAACCAGAGAAAGAAAAGTCAAGAAGAGATGGGAGATGGTCCTATTTTAGGTCAAGTGAAGTGAGAGGGTAAAACTTTCAGAAGCCTGGGGAATAATGTTCTTGACAGAGAAACAAATTCAAAGGTCTAGAATCAAGAAATTAATAAGCCTTTAGCATGTGCCAGGTCCTGTATTTCACAGTAGGACTGTGGTTCTCAACTCCCAATGCACGTCTGTATCCTTGTGGAGCATTTCAGTACTCCAGAGGAGCACACCCCCACAGGACTCCCAAATCTGAATTTCTCATGAGGGAAGTTGAGTATGCCTATTTTTTTCAAAAGGCTCCACCAGATGTTCATCCATGTTTGAGAACAATTGCACTGGCAACCCAACTGTGAACACAGCAAAAATTTTATCTGTCCTCATGACACTTTATTGGTGAGCTCTCAATGCTAGAAAAATGTTTGTGTATATGTTGATTCAAAACCATTTCCCTGTGATTTCCTGTCCTCTGCTCTTATGTTCTCTAAGACTACAAAGTTCAATCCCCTTGCATGTGGCAGTCTTTCGGGTATTTGAAGGCAGCACTTGTTCCAATGAGTTCCCTTAATCCCTCTGTATGAGAGATATCAGACATGTTACCATTCCATTCACTCTCATCTAGCTTTGCCCCATGTGTCCAGACTGTCCTTTAAGTGCCGTGCCCAGAATTAAGACAGAGGTTCCCTTTATGATCATGGAGGCAGCATGTGCCCATCTCCAGACACCTGCTTTCTGCACTTCTTCATACATCTCACATAACAGTTTAGCAAACTCCCTTACAAGTTTTTTTTTTCTTTTTAATGCTCTCTAGGATGTACTGTTATCCTTCTCTGTTATTGTTTCTTTGTATCACATGTAATCATCATTTATATTCTTCAATTCTCTTTCATTGTTTTTCCCTTTGGATCTGAAGTTCTCTCCCAAATAGCAAGGTTAAATGCCATTTTACAGTTTTGGTTTGCCTTATTAAACCCATTCCATTGATTCAGTCCATCATATTCCTGTTTTTCTGCACTAGGCATGTCAACATATTCTATCCATTAATAAATAATATTATTCAGAAAAAGGTTAATTGACCCAATTAACTGGAACACTCAATCAGTGGCATTCCACTTTTAGAATTAAAAATGAAATTTTAATAAATAAGCCAATAACTCAGTGTTTAATTCAAAAGAACGTTCAAAATGTGTTTCAGGGTCAGTTCATATTAGTTACACTCCAAAAACTTTTGCAATGCCTCTGATCCATCATTCTCAAATAATTAATTTTATTGTTATACAGTTTGCAATATCAAATATAGTATTTTTATAATATTTAATATTACCAAGACAGATAGGGCTTTCTCTAACATTTGTGAATCTTGGAGCAAAACTGCAAATGGAGGCCCATCATTTAATTGCCTCATACTTTAAAACTACAAATCAAGCTCAAAAAATTCTATCTTCTAACTTATAAAATTATTTCAAAATGGCATAGAAGTCAGGTTTGAATTTAGAATTCTTAGATACCTTTGAGTTCTGTGCCAGCAAGTGGTAGTGTTAACAGCTGAATTCTGAACCCTGGCTTGTAGTGATCCCTCTCCTCTTTTTACATTTGACTTTGTCCCACAGCACAAGGAGCTTTGTGAACACATGTGTGGACACCTTAGCCCATGTGTCCAAGCTCCCTCTGCACTCTGCACAAATAGCTCCCCCTTGTTCACCCCCCAGGCCTAGGAACACACACATACCTGGGATATGGCCCACCCCTCAAAGAGTGGACTTGGAAGGAAACCCAGGCAGAACCAAGGAGCAGACTATGAGCCCCACAGGCAGGGAGTTTTAGAGTCTCATATACCTAGAACATGGTCTAGAACATATTGTGGAGTGGGTATTGGCTATGGGAGGGAATGTCCCAATGGTCTTATGAATTTCTTATAAGAAAGAGCATAGCAAGAGAGAGGCCAGAGCAGGGCCTGTCAAAGTGTAGGGGATTTTCTAGCCTGGGTCTAAGTGCACTATAGTACTAAGGGAGAAGTAGGACCCTAGGTTTAGAAGGACTTTAGTTGCAAAGACTCAAATAAAATGGGCTTCTGATTATCCCCAATTTGACCCAACATTTATTTAAGCATAATTTTTAATGTAGGTATTTTTAAGGATATTGTATTTCCCCGTAATACCTTCTTTAAAAACTCAAAGAATTCTGCAGGACAACAAACTTTCTCCCTACTTTACCAGCCTATCTTATGTAAAATGAAATAATCTTTCAAAACTGGCTTCTCTTTTAAACATATAATGAAGCAATGTCTTCTCTGTCTCTAAACGTCCAAGTGATTTTAGACAAGTTTCTCTGTCCCTCTGGTAAGTATGAAGGCAACATTTGGACAATCTGTAAGGTCCCTTCCAATCAAACATTCTGTCTGTGACCCTATATATTCACTGTTTTCCTAGAGGCCTACAAAATAAGTCCATTGGCAATTGTAAAATTTAATGAAAGACACATGTAGAAGAAACACAGAAGAACCAGAAGAGAAGATGAAAATGGAAACTAAATGTATTGATGAACTTCTGATCCAAATAAAGAAGATTAGATGGCCGCAATGGAAGGGGCCTAAGGTAATTAGAATAAGGCTGCACAAATGGTGATTAAAAAGAGCAAGGAGCTCACCATTTCACTCCAGCTAAAAATTTGTTAAAGTCAAAAAATCCAGATTAGAAAAAAACAAACTAAAAAATTCAAAACTTTAGTATCTTTGCTAATGTGAATTAGGATCAGGTTCCTAGGAATTCAAGTTAAAGTCGCATAACTGCTCTACACAATTCACTCAGTAAACATTTAATAAGCCCTTTATACTGATTGCCTTGCTAGACACTGGACGAAAAGAAAAAAAAAATAGGCATCATGAATAGAAACAGATAAATTTAGGTGGTGCTCCTTTCCTGAAAATGTTTGGAGACACATAATGATAAAAACCTATTATAATACAATGTTATATGAATGCTAATATAAAAATGAAAAAAAGGGCTATGAATATTTTAGAAGGGGGAGTAATTCTCTGGTAATTCACAATGCAAGTGAAATTCAGGCTTGTTCTAGAAATCTAAGTAGGAGTTCACTGGGCAAAAAAGGAAGGAAAAGTCGTTCCAGGTAGGAGAAACAATAAAAAAATGGAAGTGTAGTGTATTCAGGGAATGATATACATTTTTGTTAAAGGAGAAGATGATTGTGATAATAGTAGTAGCCAATAGGATATACTAAGCAGATACTATATATCAAAAATATGTTAAGCATCTCACATAGATTATCTAAATTAAGACTTACATAGGAGTGATATCAACAAGATAGCAAAATAGGAAGTCCCAGTCTTTGTCTTCCAGAGAAACACTGATTTAACAATATATGCACCAAAATATCTTTATGAGAAATCCAGAATCCAGTTAAGAAGTTGCACCACCATAGGTGAGCACAAAGCCAAAAATAGATGCATTCAAATGGTCAAGAAGAGGAATTTCATCTTATATGCATCAGCCTTTGCCACAAGCCAACATAACTCAGAACCCCCAGGAGAGAACACACTGGCTTGCAATTTCTTCATCAAGGGGAAAAAGGAAAAGTGGAATTTGAGTCCAATGATCTGGCTTTTTGGAGGCTGCCCAAAGGATTGGTTTCTGTCTCATCTTACCTAGAGTGTTAATAGAACTGGCCTTGTTTGAGTGTCTTGGGCAACTGAGAACACAGAAGCATGGAAAGAGGGAGCTTGCTACAGCTTTTGTGGTCAGGAAAGAGAACACAATTTGAGGCTTCTCTTTTAAGAGAGAGAGAGAGAGGAATAGAATGTGTGTTCAGTGTTCAAGCTTTTCAGAGGATTTCCTGAGGAACTGATAGGTATACTGCCTCACTCACAGTACTGGCAGAAAGTCAGCATAATTTAGATGTTTGGTAGCTACTAAGAAAAAGGGAGAGCTTGGTAGTCTGCTGCTATAAAACCAGGGAACTTGCAGTGCCACCAACAGACACCAGATGGAGGAAGAGCTTATAAGCTCCTGCAAAAGAAACCAGCATACCTCTCTCCTCTTCACATGAGAAATTAAACTCACAAGCACAGAGAAGTGGCATCTCCCACAAAAGATTTCAGAGGCACCCTTAATCCCCAGTCTGACTGATGGGTGAGGATCTTCCCCAGTAAAAGCAAGTCTATAGAGACTGGGTAAGATGGCTGTCTTTTCAAATGTGTGGATCCAAATAAAAAGTTGTAAGACACACAAAGAAACAAGAAAACATGGCCCAAGGAAAGAAACAATATAAATCTTCAGAAATTAATTCTTTAAAAATGGAGGTATATGAATCACCTGACAAAGAATTCAAAATAAGCATCATGAAAATGTTCTATGGGTTCAAAATAATAATGATGAACAAAATGAGAATGTTGACAAAGAGATAGAAATATATATATATATATTTGAAAACCAAACAAATTTTGGAGCTGGAGAATGCAATAACTGAACTGAAATATTCATTAGAGATAGTCAACAGTAGATTTGACCAGGCAGAAGAAAGAATCCATGAACTCAAAGACAGGTTATTTGAAAAGATCTAGTTAGAAGAACAAAAAGAAAACGAGGAAATAAAAAAGTAGAGAAAACCTAAGGCACTTATGGGACTTTATCAAGCAATATAGGCATTATGGAAATTCCAGAAGGAGGAGAGAAGGAAGCAAAAAGCTTGTTTAAAGAAATAATGAATGAAAACTCCCCAAGTCTGGAGGAAAAAATCAGCATCCAGATTCAAGAAGCTCAATGAACTTCAACTAAGATAAATTCAAAGAAATTCACACTGCAATATTTTATAAACAAAAATTCACAACAAGGCATTTTATCAGCAAATTGCCAAAAGTCAGAAACAGAGAAAATTTTGAAAGCAGCAAGAGAAATGCAACATATCACATACAAGAGAGTAATCATAAGATTATTAGCAGATTTCTTGACAATAACCTTGCAAGCTAGAAAAGTGTGAGATGACCTATGCGAAGTACTAACAGAAAAAAATCCTATCAGTAGAGAATACTATATTCAGCAGAACTATTCCTTAAAAATTAAACAGAAATAAAGACATTGCATATAAACAAAAATTAAGGGAGTTCAGCACTGCTAGACCTACCTTATAAGAAAGCTAAAAAGTTCAAATTAGTTGAAGTTTAAGTTAGAGAATGCCATATAACAACATCAAAGCATATGAAACTATAAAGCTCGCTGGTAAGGGTAAATATATTAATAAATACAGAATACTGTAATACTGCAATGGCAGTACATAAATCACTTTTTATTCTGATAGAAGTTAAAATAAAATGTATAAGAATAATTATAATTATAAAAATACATTAATGAATAATGCTATAAAAGGATATAATTTGTGACATCAATAACATACGTATGTGTGGAGGGGAGAAATGAAAGTGTAGAGAATTTGTATGCAATTGAATTGTCAGCTTAAAATAGATTGTTGTAAGATGCTTTTTGTAGGCACAAAGAAAATATCTCTAGAAGATACACAAAGGAAAATGAGAAAAGAATCAATGCATGTCACTACAAGATCAATGAAACATAAAGGAAAACAAGAAGAAATGAAGGATAAAAGAGCTACAAGGCAGAAAACAATGAACAAAATGGTGATAGGTCTTCATTATCAATAATTAGTTGAAAGTTAATGAATTAAATTCACCACTCAAAAGATATAGAATGACTGAATGGATAGAAAAATGAGATCTAACTATATGCTATCAACAAAACATTTACTTTAGATTTAAGGACACATACAGGCTGAAAGTGAAAGGATGGAAAAAGATATTCCATGAAAATAGTAACTGAAAGAGAGCAGGAGTGGCCATATTTATATTAGTCAAAATAGACTTTAAATAAAAAATTGTCAAAAGAGACAAAGAAGAACATTATATAATGATAAAACTGTCAATTCACCAGGAAGATATAACAATTAAAATGTATACATATGCACCCAACATCAGAGAACCCAAAAATATGAAGCAAATATTGATAGAACAGAAGGGAGAAATAGCAGCACAGTAGTAGTACGGTACTTCAATACTCCACTTAAAATAATGGATGGGCCGGGCGCGGTGGCTCACGCTTGTAATCCCAGCACTTTGAGAGGCCGAGGCGGGCGGATCACGAGGTCAGGAGATCGAGACCACAGTGAAACCCTGTCTCTACTAAAAATACAAAAAAAATTAGCCAGACGTAGTGGCGGGCGCCTGTAGTCCCAGCTACTCGGAGAGGCTGAGGCAGGAGAATGGCATGAACCCAGGAGGCGGAGCTTGCAGTGAGCCGAGAGCGCACCACGGCACTCCAGCCTGGGCGACAGAGCAGGACTCTGTCTCAAAAAAAAAAAAAAATGGATAGAACATCCATATACAAGATGAATAAGAAAACAGAGGATTTGAAAGACACTATTGTCCAAATGGACCTAACAGACATATGCAGAATATCCTACCCAACAGCAACAGAATACACATTCAAGTGCACAGGAACCATTGTCCAGGATAAATCCCATAATGTGTCACACACAAGCCTTAACAAATTTAAGAATATTGAACTCAATAACAGAAAACCTGATTTAAGAAATGGACAAAGAACAGGAATAGACATTTCTCTGAAGAAGACATACAAGAAGCCAACAGGTATATGTAAGATGTTCAACATCACCAATAATTAGGAAAATGCAAATCAAAACCAAAATGAAACATTGTCCCACACTTGTTGGAATGGTCATATTAAAAAAGAGACAGAGAGAGAGGAAAAAATAGAAAATAACAAGTGTTGGATAGGATGTAGAGAAGTTAGAAAACTTGTGCACTGTTGGTGGGAACATAAAATGGTGCTGCCAGTATGGAAACCAGTAAAGAGGTTCCTCAAAACAATTTAAAAATTAAGAGTTATCATATGATCCAGTGATCTCACTTCTGAGTATTTATACAAAATAATTGAAATCAGGATCTTTAAGAGACATCTCTACTGCCATGTTTATTGCAACATTATTCATAATAGCCAGGAGGTAGAAACACCCTAAATATTCATTGAAAGGATAAGAAAAATGTGGTATATATGCAAGAGAATATTATTCAGTTACTGACAAGGAAGGAAATTCTGTTATAAGCTACAAGATGGTTGGAGCTTGAGGATGCTATGCTAAATGAAATTGGCCAATTACAAAATGACAAATGCTACTTCAGTTATATTGGTATCTAAAGTAGTCAAAGGGCTGGGCACAGTGGGTTTCTCATGCCCGTAATCCTAGCACTTTGCCAAAGTGAGTGGATCACCTGAGGTCAGGCATTTGAGAGCAGCCTGGCCAACATGGTGAAACCCAGTCTCTACTAAAAATACAAAAATTAGCCGGACATGGTAGTGCATGCCTGTAATCCCAGCTACTCGGGAGGCTGAGGCAGGAGAATCACTTGAACCCGGGAGACAGAGGTTGCAGTGAGCCAAGATCGTGCCACTGCACTCCAGCCTAAGTGACAGAGCAAGACTCCATCTCAAAAATAAATAAATAAATAACCTGTTTTGTCACACTTTCATATGCAGAAAAGAAAGATACAAGCAACGGAGATGATAATGTTCACATGCCAGACCCCCATTCACACTCATTTATACATACACACCATATTTACCTATGCACATACATGCTCAACCCAAAACTGACCTCTAGAATTACAGTGAAAACAAAGTGTTGGCCAGCAGAAGCCTGGGCTTGATGTAAGGCAGTTATACCCTCTTTCTCAGCTGGTATGGTTGAGCTGCTTTAACTAGTTGAGAAGCTATCTAGTTATTAAATCTTCCTAGACTATGCATTTATGAGTCTAGCAAGCACAAGAAAGGTCACCTGCAACTCTTTTGCCCTTAGGGCCAAAAAAGCCCAGGTGTATAGAAACAGGACTCTGAATGATCATGTTGGCATTTAATTTCTAGATTCAGGAAGCTAAATTTAGAATGTCCTATTGACAACCCAATATCGGGCAGGACAGTGAGGGTGAGGAGTCGCGAGGGAGGAAGCATAATTTTCCAAGTGCTGTGTGGTCTGCCCTACAGGAAGTAGAGAAGCATCAACTCTTCTAGAGCAGATATTGCATCTCTCTTAGTCCATCTCCCAAGAGATATTGTAGATAGTGTTAAGATTAGAGGTGTGAGTCCATTAGGTCTGAGTTTTCCCTATTCCCTTTTGTAGCCTCAGGCAATCATTTGGCCTCTATTTCATTGGATTGTTACAAGATTAAATGAGAAAAATACATGTAAGTAATTTAGCACAAAGTTTGGCACACAGAAAACAGTACGTAAATGATAGCGTTATCTGATCTGACCAAATTTAACTCATTCCAAAGTCTTTTTGAGACAGTTAAGAGTACCTCCCATCTCTCTGAGCTATAAGTACCATGAAGCAGGGACAAAAAAAAAAAAAAAAAAAAAATCTGTTCTTTTAGATTTTGTCCCTAATCTAAAAATGAAGCTATCGAGGGATTTACTCTGAGCAAAGCAGCCACTGAGAGCTGCAGTTCATCATCACTCAGCCAAAGCCACAGTCAGGGCCAGAATAATTGAGCTGACTGTGGGGCTGGTTCCTGTGCTTTCCATCACAGCCATGCCAGTGAGAGACTGATGTAGGTAAGAGTCTTGGCCAGAGAGATAACAAAATGCCCCCTTCTCCCACCTCAAAGAGGTTATCATGATTTCAGAAAGTGTTGCCTGAATGATTGAATCTCGATTTGTTTTACTGAAAGAACATGTAATATCATAACAGATAACATCATTCATTTCTCAGCTTTGGGAGAAATCCTGTACATTTCATTTCCCTTGGCTATTTTTTATCCAGGCCAAGAAGAATAATCCATAACCTTTGCATCATTTGGAATAATGTGATCTTATCCTAGATATGTGCTAGTAATCTCCCTATGTAAGAAGCTACTAATAGACCCAGGGTCTTAATGTCACTGGAAAAATAAAAATCCTTCTTTGTCCCCCAGTAAGAAGCAATGGCCAGTGACCTGAAGGATCAGAGGGCCAGAGAGGTCAGTAGATAAAAATGTGCAGTTGAACCTGACCTGACCCCTGCCCACAGCCACAGCACTGGCCCCGAATTCTGCTCTGCTTCTCATGCAACTTTAACTGAAGGGTACTTGCATTTTAAGGACTGTTTCAATTTGAAACAGTAGGTGCTTTTAGAAAATAATAGTAGGTAATTAAAATCTTTCTGAAGGACAGAGATAATTTTTGTATTTATGGAAGTTGGTGAGGCAGCAGATTTACTAGCATATTTGCAAGGTTAATGTACTATGCTCAATAAAGTGTTTTATAATTTTTCAAGCAAACTGTAAAAATGGAACAGGTAAAGAAAATCCCATTCCATTTTGAGTATCTAAAAGACACCAAATTAACCCATCTCCCTACTGGGGGGTGCTATTTTCCTCCAAAACGTATTTTCAGATATTTAGTAGTTATGAACTCAAAAAAAAAAAAAAGGTCATTAATTTAAAACAGGAAGGGATGGAATAAATTGGAAAATATTTAAATATATAATGACCTTTAGGGATGCTGAAAAATAAAAAGATGTGAGTTATGCAGTTTCTGAGAGTAGGAAAAAGTAAAAGGAAATAAGTTTTAAAAGTATTAGGAAGGAATCGGGGGTGGTAATGGAGCTACCTCTGGAAAAGTGATAAAGAGGAAATCACTGAGAGATGGGTCCTGTTGCTACAGAAGTTCTATGATCTCTGGACTGAAACATTTTGTTTCAGAAGGCAGCAACAATACAGAAGCAAAGGTACATAATAAACAATCGGCTAAAGTGGTAGAAAGGGAAAGGTTGCTTGCAAGTAAGAAGTATGGAAGCAAGTGTCGAGGGACTGCCCAAAGCTATTAAGCATTGTTTAATGTCCTAGTTCAACCCTCACCTTAATATTTTATTTTTCTCTTAAGTTTCCCAACCTAGGAAATATCTGAAACCATCTGCAGTAAGTCATTTTGTGCCTTGGGATGCAATCATTTCCTTCTTTCCAGCTGCAAGCCCCAGGCAAGTTTCAGGAACTCATTAGCAGAGGCCCTTGTTCCTCTACTTGGTATTTTGCAGAACTTTGTCCTGTTACTCAGACTTTTTAATAATATACACATTAGGGATCTCATTCATAGAAAAATGAAGCTAGCGCTTATAAGGAGACTATTACCACTTACTTTCCATCCTACTACTTTCTATTTCTATCCTCCCCAGGATTTCAGAAATATAAAGGCATTCATGCAATGTGTGTAATGCTTGGGTGACAGAGATAGAGAGACAGACTTGAATATGATTCCTGACCTTAGGCAAGTGACAAAATCTCACAGCTTTAATCTTCCCATCTGCAATAGGAGAATAGTATCTACTCGATCAGATTGTTATCATGAGAAATAAATGAAATTACATTCATCTCTTTCTTTACTCAAGAAATATTTTCAAGTTCCTATAGGCTACAATACCTGGAAAGTTGGATTTAAAATGAATGAAATAATGGATGGATGAACAAATGAGTGAATGAAATGAGTGCAAGAGAAGGTAAAGGTGACTACCACAAAACACCATGGAGATTTTTCTTAATTTGATATACCTTATATATCAGTATTATAAGTGATTGGGCCTCTTTTCTCTTGATCTGAGCTATACAGAACAATTGAGATCTGTTAAATGATGGGAATTTACACTTGAGGTGAAGGGGTGACATTTGGCAGATGTATTAAATTTCTATCTGCTTATTGTACATTTCATATGTGTTGAATTTCATGTCCCGTTGTATAAATGTCTGTTTGTTTTTATCTTGGCTGCTGAGCCCCTTGCAGCTCTCCATTGCTTTTCATTCTGAATCCCTCTACTGCTCACACCCCAGCTGATTAAGCAACAGGCTTTGAAGAGAAAAGGCAGGTGGGAGATATCCCCTAAAGTGGGGCCAAGTACTCTCTGTGGCCTTCTTTGTCTGCTTGCGTTTATTTCTCTATTGAATGATTGATGTTGGACTTAAGCTTTAATATTCTACATTTCAGATGTAGCCTATTCATCTATAAAGTAAAAAAATCTCACTCATGCTCTGCCAAATGAGTCTGACTGAAAACAGGATGGCCTTTGCAAGGCATTTCTGGTAACTTATATGTTAAGCACTGTTCCTTCTAGGCCAAAGTTAGCATAGTGTTTCAGGGGCTGTATCTAGTAAAAGATATTTCAGCACTTTGGGAGGCCACGTCAGGAAGAACACGAGGTCAAGAGATCCAGACCATTCTGGCCAACATAGTGAAACGCCGTCTCTACCAGAAATACAAAAATTAGCGGGGCGTGGTGGTGCGTGCCTATAGTCCCAGCTACTTGGGAGGCTGAGGCAGGAGAATCGCTTGAACCCGGGAGGCGAAGGTTGCAGTGAGCTGAGATCGCACCACTGCACTCCAGCCTGGCAACAGAGTGAGACTCTGTCAAAAAAAAAAAAAAAAAAAAAAGGATATTCCTAATTTCCATCCACAGATCATATCCCAAGACTGCCACTTAAAAGGCTGCAGCAAGTGAACTCAGGAGCTTTATGTACACTGATGGGAAGAAAATCCTGAGAGTGAGAAGTTACAGATTCTTAAACCATTCCAGCCTTTAGCTGCTGGGAGATCTAAGTCATATTGTTTCACCTCTCTAAAATTCTTTTTCCCATCTATAAAAAAGGAAGGAACTGACCTAGGTGATATCAAAGGTCTTTTCCAGAAGAAAAATTCTATAGTCAACAACACCTTTTACAACTAGGCAAGCAGACACTAGAGAAACTCCATCTCATTTCTCTACTTCATATTTATCACTTCAGTCATCAACAAGATATTGCCCAATATAAGTGAGCTGAGTTAGCCATCTTGAATAGCATGGGAGTTGTCTCAGAAAAGTTACAAATGTCAAACTTCACTCGAGTGTTTGGTCACAACTGAAGAAAACCAAAGGGAATGGAAAAGAAAACCAAAGGGAGTGGAAAGGTGCAGCAAATCCCAGGTGCCCCAATTTTAGTTTAACTTACGTAACAGCAAGGAAAGGGTAAGAGGACATCCCTTTTCAAACTGTTTCTATATCGCAGCAAGATGCCAGCCTCTGGCTGCTTTCTGGCTTCCAGGAAAATAAAAGAAGTACCTAACACACCCCTCCCCACCTTGCCTCTTTCAAGGTGATTATTCTTGCACCCCCTTTGGAGTCTAACCCAGGATACAGGCCTTTTAAGTATAAAAATGTACTTCCCAATTCCGTCTTTGCAGCAGTGCAGAAGAATCCTAAAAGGTTAGGAAGAATGAAGAAGCCTCTAAAATCTGTGTGCTTGAGAGTACTTAGCATCACATTCTTCCTGACACAACAGGTAGGGTTTTATGTGATATGCAGCTAAAAAGAAAGATCTAGGGGTAACAAGGAGCAGTTCTGCCTGTTTATGAGACAGATGCTTATCTCTTCAGTTTTTCTAACTATTACAAGTAAAAGAAACATAATAAGAGATGGATGGAGGAAAGAGGCAGCCTCTCTAGTCCACTAGTAAACAAAAAAATTATCCTGGTACTTGTTAAAACAATGTCAAGACTATTACAATAAGGAAGAGAGATTGGGCTCAACTCTGAATGCAACAAGAACAAGTGGAGATTTAGAGACACTGGGTAGAAAGCATGGTCAGTGTATGGAGAATTATTTAGAGGAAACACCAAGGATAGGGGGATTCTTGCTAAACTAACGTAACAGGATTCCTGCTGAAGGCAAGCCAGAGTGAACAGGTATTATGGTTGGGGTGGTGCGGGATGAGTAATTTGATCAGCTATTGAGAGTGATTGGACATTGAGGGTTAGAGGCTTCCCTCTAAACTGGCTTGGGAAGATTCTTGCTAAAAGTGATCTGTGCAAGCCCTGCAAGGGGAATGGGTTGTGGAGGTGGCAGAGCAAAGTCAACATCGATTCAAAGAGGGCTCAGAGGAGCTTGACTAAAGTATGGTCAAGGATCTCTAGGTCTTCCATTTTTTTGAGGGCCCATTTTTCTTTTAATCACTCTGACTTGTATCTGCAGAGCTGCCACAGTCCTATGATTATCTTAAGAAACTTATTGGTCTTAATGGTCTCTGGTTTCTGTATCTTGACTTTCCTTCTTTTCTTTTTATCTTTTTATTTTTTTTAAGATTTAATTATGCTTTTGGATTTACAAAATACAGTTCCCTGGAATTATCTTCTCGAGGTCTACACAGGGTTTAATACATGATTCATTTAATACATGGTTCATTCAGCGTGACATTGATGGATTTCGGCCCTTATTCTGTGCCAGGCATCATGGTAGGCACTTGGGACACATGCATGAAAAAGACATAGGTCCTCTTCTTATGGAAGAACCTCATGGGAAAACTCAGGTTTTGTCACAGAGCCCACATAACTGAGGCATTACTCTGTTTTCTCTTTCATTTCCATGTCAAAGAGAGATTCCACATCAATTAAGGTGAGTGTACTTATTTTTATTTTCTTAAGATAATACTCAAACCAAGCTTCAAAAGAACTTTGTTGAAGAAAGGCATTTCCAGGGCATTTTTTTCTAACCTAAAATACCTGTACACCCTTTAGCTCTCTGACATTCCTTGCCCTGGGGAGGCTGAGGGCCACAGTACACTGGCTCCTGCTAGTCTGCTAAGCACCCAGCAAAAGTCCCTACCCTGTGGGGCATTCAATAAATATTTGTAGCCTGTCAGAAGCTTGCAGGTCAAAAAGACCATGGCTTTGTCATGCAGCCAGGTGAGCTGGAGATGTCAATAAAACCAACTGCATGAAATAGACAAGAAACACTGTACTAAAAATGTAGAGGAATATGAAGTCAGAGAGAAACATAGTATCATTTACATTCTCTCCACTAGGTGTCATTATATAGGCAGATTATACAACTGATAAAGACCAGTTTTTTTTCTCTTAATCACCAACATTAAAATTCTGTAATTTATTGAAGCATCTGTCTTCGCTATAGACTTGTGCTATGGACTTTGAAGAGCTTATTAAAATAATTATTGCCTGCAAGAATAAACATCACATGTTTTCTAGACCATCAAGTTTTACTTAAAAATCTAACTTGGGGAAATCCACTTTTGAGGAGATGGAATACATATATTTGTCCCTATACTTCTAGAAAAACACAACTAAAACCCCTGAATATTCCACATAAAACAAACCCAAAAAGACTCTGAAAGTTGGAGAGAAGAATAGACTAGGTAGGGACCTCAGGATGTAAGGAACAGCATGACCATAAGTTCCCTGGGTGTTCTTTTTGTCTTGTATATCCCAGAGTTGAGGAAGCCAGCAACCTGAAAATGCCAATGGACACAGACAAAGGAAGCCTCAACAAAAGCCTGCTCTCTAAAGCCAAAAGACCAAAAAAGAGGCAGAATAGGAAGACATAAAATTTTTTAAACAATAACCACTCTAGACTAGCCAAATACCACAGGGGAAAACAAACAAACAAACAAAACTGGCTACAACTCCACTCATGCCAGCAAAGGTCGAGTATGGAGCCCAGACTTCTACACTCATGTGGCTGCAATGAGGCAGCACAGTATCCCTTGCCAAGATGGTGTCAGAGGAGGCCAAGGATGGAGCTGAGATTTTCATATCCCCTGACCAGTAAGGAGCCACCTCTCACTCTGGGTTTCAGTGGAGTCCACACGGAGAGTCTGGCTTTCCACACTCACCCAAGAGTAACAAGGGGCCCCTCCTCCTCCCAGTGGGGTTGGTGTCAAAGAGGTTTGCAGCAATTGGACATGCATGCGCAAAAAGAAAAAATTAAACATTGACCTAAGTCTAACACCTGGTACAAAAACTAACTTCAAATGAATCACAGTCTTAAATGCAAAGGTAAAACTATGAAACTTTTTAGAAAAAAGTCTTCAAGATCTAGGGTTAGGCAAAGTGTTTTTAGGCTTGACATCAAAAGCATGATCCATAAAAGGAAAAGTCAATAAATTGACTTCATCAAAATTAAAAACTTCTGCTTTGCAAAAGACCTGTGAAAAGGAAGAAAAGACAAGGTGCAGAGTGAGAGAAACTACATATCAGGCAAAGGAGTGATAGCCAAAATGTATAAAAGACTCTCAAGGCTCACCTGCAAAACAAAATCTAATTTTAAAATGCACAAAAGAACCAACCATTTCACTGACGAAGTTATATAGATGTTAAGTAAAAGATGTTTAACATCACTGGCCGTTTAGGGAAATGCAAATTAAAGCCGCAATGAGAGATCACCACACACTTATCAAAATGGCTAAAATAAAAAATATTGCAACACCAAATGATGAGAAGGATGTGAAGAATCTGAATAATTCATACTTTGTTGGTGGGAATGTAAAACTGTATAGCCATTTTGGAAAATAATTTTGGCTTTTGCTTTAAAACTTAAACATACAGCTACTATATGCTCCAGCAGTTGTACTATTGACATTTGTCTCAAAGAAATGAGAGAGTTATGGTCACACAAAAACCCATACGTAGGCCAGGCACGGTAGCTCACACCTGTAATCCCAGCACCCTGGGAGGTCAAGGAGGATGGATTACTTAAGCCCAGGAGTTAGAGACCAGCCTGGGCAACATGGTGAAACCCTGTCTCTACAAAAACTTAGCCAGGCGTGGTGGCAGGCACCTGTAGACCCAGCTACTCAGGAGGTGGGAGGATCACCTAAGCCCAGGAAGTTGAGGCTGCAGTGAGCAGTGATTGCTCCACTACACTCCAGCCTGGGTGAAAGAGTGAGAATCTGTCTCAGAAAACAAAAACAAAAACCCATACACAAGTGTATATAGCAACTTCATTCATAATAGCTATAAACCAAAAACAACCCATACGTTTCTCAGTGATTGAACAAACTGTGGTACATCCATTCCACAAAACACTACATTGCAATAAGAAGAAACAGCTGTTTATATTTTTACTATAGCTGTCATTTGTTGAGCTTTTACCATGTGTAAAATGCTTTATATATAATTTCATTTAATTTTACAACTCTTCAAAGTACATGTTCCTTTTAAAAATTGATACATGACATTTGTACATATTTATGGGATACATGTGATATTTTGTTACATGCATAGAATGTGTAAATGATCATGTCGGGGTATTTAGGCTATCATCTTCTTGAGGATTTATAATTTCTAAGTGTTGGGAGCACTTCAAGTCCTTTCTTCTAGCTATTTTGAAATATACGTCATTGTTAAGTATAGTCACCCTACTCTACTATTGAACGTTGAGTAGCTCATTAAGGAATGAACTACTGACAGATGCAGCATCCTGGGTGATTCTCCAGTGACTTATGCTGAAAGAAAAAGAGTCTATGCCAACAGTTGCATACTCTATAACTTCATTTATATAATACTCTTGAAAGGACAAAATTATAGAAATGAAGAACAGGTTAGTGGTTTGCAGCATTGAAGAGGGCGTGCAGACAGGAGAGAAGTGGTGTGGCTATAAAAGAGCAATATGCAGGATCCTTGTAGTAATGGAAATTCTGTATCTTAACTATATCAAGCTCAATATCTGCTTTTTTAATACTGAGCTTATGATTATGCAAGATGTTAACGTTGGGAGAACTAGGTAGAGGATACAGAAGGATCTCTGTATTATTTCTTACAACTGCATGTGAATTTTTGTCTTTTTTGCTGTCTCAAAATAGAAAAATTTAATTAAAAAATCAAATGGGGGTAGAGTAGTTAGCTAGAGGAGGCATTACTTATATTAAAACACATACTGATATATTATGGGAAGAAAGCAAATTTTGCCTGGTTTTTCAAAATAAAATATAAAACATCAAAGAAATTTTACATCTGTAACAGAACTTTCAAACTATATTCCAAATTTTTAGGAGCAAATATTTGCATAACTCTATTTCCCAGGTGAAAAACTTTGAGGAGTGCTTGGTGGAAAAAAGAGAAGATTGAGCAAAAGACCTGGATTCTACTTCTTACTAGCTATGGGACTTTAAACACTTTGCTTAATTTCTCTGATATTCTGTTTCCACTTTAAGTTGGGAATAAGAACAATGTTTTCTTACCTTTCTCCCTTGGTAACTGTAATGATCAAATGAGAAAAAAAATCCATAATCTGAAAAATATTGTTATTATTGAGACAAACAACACTGATACGAGCACATTGCATCAATGACTTATATGAATTTGCAAGCCCAAAATAACTACCATAAACATATTTGCACAAACAGGATAAATTTTTGTTTTCTTTTTAGAAGAGTGAAACACAGATATTTTAAACTTATGTAAAAGGAGCTAGATTAGAGCAAAATTATCTCCTCACTAATAAGGCAAACTTCTCATTAAAGTATATTATCCTGACTGGCTTCTTACTACTCCCCACCCAAAACTGACAGAGCACAGATTATACTATCTCTTTAGTTATTTGCAACATGTCAAGCTTTATCTTTGTGGCACTATTCCTCAAAACTCCAATAGAGGAAGACATTCAAAATATTGGCCTGATGCTGCCTATTTTAACAAGTGATACATTTCTTGATTTAAATAAAAGAAAAAAGAGGAAACAGAAACCCACAGATTAAACTAATATCTAGCAATAGTAGTTCCCAAACCAAGATGTACTGAACGGGGATTGAAAAAAGCAGGATTCTTACATTGCTGCTGAAGAAAAGACCAGAAATAATGTAAGCTAGGTGAATGATGATATGAAGGGAACAACAACAACAACCACAAAAGATACCTGAGCATTTGCCATTCATTTGGAGCTCTTCCAACTGGTTCTTATACTCATATCTCAAGACAGAGACGAGCATGAAAGGACTACTTGCAAGACTGTGCAGACTCAGAAAAGCCTAGATGGAGAACTAGCAGAGATGTGATGCCTGGGCAGGTAGGCAGAGAATCAAAACTCTAGAACCAAAACATGTGGAATTTCAGAAAGCATCTGGGATCCGAAATCTGTGTCTTTGGGATGGCTAAAGAAAGATGAAAGCTAAGGATGGAGGAGGAGCAAAGACTGTCTATGATAAAGCCGATTCCCAGTCCTAAACAGATATTGAACGGGACGGGCATTAGGACAGGGAAGGCAGTATAGCAACAACATAGGAATTCAGTTATTTTTCAGAATTAGGCTCTAAGTTGAGACTTTGAGAAAAAGCCAAAAGTTACGTTATCTAAATTTAAGTACATGGTCATGGGATACAAGACAAACAGCAAGGATGACTTGGTTTGGAATCCTAAAAAGTGACCTAGAACATCTTATGTCACTCTTGACTGAAGACAGAAGTGCCGGACAGAAGGTCAAACATCTAGAGAGGTTGGAGATGAAGACAGGCAAGCTGCAAATAAGAGAGGCTTTTGTAAAGAAAGCTGTAAAGTCTCTGACACATGTACTTTATTTCCTGCAAATTCCATGTCTAAGATGACTGAAAACTAATGCTTTTTGCACTAGAGGTATAATATTAACCACGATCAGAGTAATAATGCTACCTCTTGTGCTTTTCCTCCTATGTTCTTCCTTTGTGCTCTGATAACAGTAGGAATAAGTTCTATATAAATATCAGAGGCTGCATATCTGAAAAATCACAGAGTAAAAAGGTCAGGTTATAAGCAACTTCAGAATCAGGCTTTTGGAGGATCAGAACAGGACTCCACCTCATCTTCCACTTTGCTGAATACCAAGGTAGGTTCCTGTGTTCAGGTTTTTGCAAATCTGGCCATCTGCAAAGTTTTGTTCTGAGCCTTGCAGGTAGACAAGATATACTAAAGCTTCTCTGTTAGCTAGATAATAATAGCAGGATAAGATGTACTAAGTCTACAATTGAATAAGCTTGCTACAGTATTCTTTTGTAAAGTTTAGGGTAAACCAAAATCATTTGATTGGATATTGAGGGGTAGGTTTTGAGTGATAGGTGATCTTTTTCCATATATATATATGTATGTATGTATAGCAGAGCCTGCTACTCACTACTAAGCAAAGGTGAATATAGGAAGGGCAGGGAGAATATGTGTTGGTGGAGGAAATGAAACTTGTTTTTGCCAAAATTGAGAGGGAAGAAAGTAAGAATCTCAGCAAAGAATATATATATGTAGCTTTCTTATCTTCCCTGTATGGTCAAACACCAGGATTTCATACATTGGGCTCAAATCTCCCCATGATTTAAGTGTAGATTACTAGCACTATTTCAACATTAAAGATCCTACTTTAGACAGATGAAGTCATCTGTGACATGAGATGGGGCTATGTTGCCCATTTGGAAACTGCCCAGTAAGTGCCATGTTGATCTTCGTAATAAAAAGGCTTTGAGAAGCCCCTAAATGATGTCACGTTTTACTCAGCAATAGCTGGTGCATACAACTCTCTGTTTCTTCAGCAAGATACTTCACACAAAAATCTGTGATTTTACTTTGATTACAAACTAAATAATTTCAATGAAAACTTTTTATTTTTGAGTTTACCGTAGACTCATAAACCATTTCTCAATTATTTGAGAACTACTTTTTGCTATTTGGCTGTTCCTAAGTGAATTTTCTTTCATGCAGGGTCAGATGGGTCTGACTGGGGAAGTAGCCTGCAGTGAGTTTGAACAAGAGATCAAAGTCAGAAGATGAATATCTTAGTCTGTCTAGGGTGCTATAACAAAATACCTTAGACTGGGTGATTTACAAACAACAGAAATTTATTTCTCACAGTTCTGGAGGCAGGGAAGTCCAAGATGAAAGTACCAGTGGATTCCATGTCTGCTGCAGGCCCACTCTCTGCTTCATAGATGACATCTTCTTGCTGCATCCTTACTTGTGGAATGGGGCAAACAAGCTACCTCTTTCTTCATTAATCCTACTCATGAAGGTGGAGCCCTCACGACCTAATCACCTCCCAGAGGGCTCATCTTTTACTGCCATCATATTGAGGATTAGGTTGCAACATATAAATTTTATGGGGGACACAAACATTCAGACCTTACCAATGGATAGGCAAAATCAGGAAGAAAAACTGAAGCCAATGTCAGAAGTTAGACAGTAATTAGATCCAAGTGGGAACAGACTGGAAGCAAGCAACAAGGCTTGAGGGAGACTGTAGCAAATAACACTGGGTCTGCTGGAGTTGTTTGACAGTACAGGGTTGAGATGGAAAACCAGCTGACTGGTGCAGTTTTTAAAAGAAAGGGAGTTTGTTTTAAATATTCAAATTATTCTAGTATAGGACTAACATTAAGTTATTAGGATTGTTGTTTACCTCTTGGATTTAATCTATGTAGAACCTGACCAAGAATTCAAACAAAGCCCCAAAAGTTATACTGCTCATTCTCTGAAATTAAGCTAGCAAAGATATAATTAGCTGAGTCTAATTCAGTTTAATATGTAATACCTGGTTATTGGACCACATCTTTTCTCTGAGCTCTCTTAGCAAAGTATGTCTTAAAAATAGGAAACAAGATTTAACATTCAATGGGCACCTGCTGTGTGCCAAAAACTGTGCCAAACGCTTTATAGATAGCAATTTATTTAAAGCCTTCAGCAAACAAAACTATTAGTTTTACTTTGCAGATGAATAAATTAAGGCTTTGATGGTGGAAGTAACTTGCTCCTGGATATGCAGCCAGTAGGAAAGAGAAATGGGACTCTAAAGTTAATGCTTTGTCTGCTCTTCCTTTTTGCCTCCCTTCTTTGGATTCCAGAGCTGTCAACTGCCTTCTCTTCGAAGTCTAGTCTGCAGGAAACTAGATGTTGCAATAACCATGATAACAACTAATAATTAAGTTGGTCTCTTAGCAATACGTACACCCAGACAATATCTGATTCGTTTAAGTCATTTGCTGTCCAAAGCAGTATTATTTTTCCCAGGACTTACATGCAAAAACAATAAAAGAGAACTGAGGGGAAATCAAGTGTCATCTCAGCACCATGCTTAATAAATGCTGGTCTCAGATAGATGAAACGGCATAAATAAAAGTAGCATTAGTTTCTTCTGCTCTCCCAAAGTGACACATATTATAAATGGCAGAACTCCATCATTAAACGCATTTCTGGCACAATACTGAAGAAGAGAGCCACAGTGTGAAATTCCTCAGGCTGGTAACCTTGTCACCTTTTTGACATTGGCAAAAGCCTGTAGTCTGGATGGAAGCTCTAATTGCTTTCCATAAGGTTCCAGCACCTGTTTTCAAGGTCCAGTGGTCAGAAGAACAGACTGAATGCCAAAAGTCGTGTTTGCTGTTTCCAGTCTTGTACTAGTCTCATGACCTTGGCATTGTAGTGTCCCCTAGCCTCATCTCACTTCTTCAGCATTCTCCAAAAATAGGAATACCCAGTAATTTCCCGCTATCAAGACCCCTCACAAAAATGTCCTTATGTATTTTGAGTTCCTGATGCCCTAGAATGAGAGATGCTCCTGAGGAGCAGCCAGGATGAGACCCCCTCTTCCGCTGGGAACTGTAGGTACCAATGCAAGGGGAGGGGAATGAGCATCTTGGCATCTTTTATTGGCCTTATAAGGGACTTCTTTATGTAAGGCTGTGTTTTCTACAGCACATGTTCTCAAGTATGTCCTGTGCACTGCTTGTGACTTTAATAATTCTTAAAGCCTTTTTTTGGTTTTGTGTTACTGACTCAATAGCAAAGGATCAATTTATATTCAAGGCCAAATATTAAAAATTCTAGGGAGGACTCTGGGATATTATTTTGGATTTAATTGAAATCAGTGTTGTTCACAGATGAAAAACTGAACAGATACATTTTGGGGGCTTATAATGATAGTTCTCTATTGTGAAATGAAACTCAGCAGGGAGGAAGGTAAAACATTGATTTTTTTTTCAGGATGCCATGTGTCTGTGCACTAAATAATGTTTCCCAATATCATCGGTATCTCATATTAGAGCAACTGTGAGTTTCCTGTCTTTTTAAAGTACCTAGGAGAGAGAGGTGATGCTTTTATTGTCTCTCCATATACCAAACTAGTGAGAAACTTTTCATCACTAATAGAGACAGACTCTGACTTAGAAATAGGTTATATTCTAAAAGAGCAGTTTTGGCTGTTCATTGTAACCTGGAGTGTATTTTCCCACAGATACAGGATTCTACTTGATGATGACTGACAAGCTGTACAAAAGAGCATTTTATCCAAGATATGTCTGAAGTAGAGCATGTACCCCACCATGTGCCAGCCATGTGCTGGGCCCTAAAGACTCACAAATTCCTTCAAGGAGTTTAAAACATCATGAGGAAAACAAACTATTATAATAAGCAGAGTTCAATAAGGTGGGATAGGTATTGTGAAGACAGGCAAAAGTTCTCTATGGGTCCAAAAGAGGGACCAACAAAACCTAGTTTTGAAAGGCAGGAGTGTGAAGTCAGAGGACATGTAGGTAAAAATCAGAGGCATCTTTTAAAAACTGCAACAATAGCACAACAGGAAGTGGTAAATTATAAGGTTGGAAAGGTAGGCAGAGATGAAATGAGTGAGAAGACAGGTTACCAGTGGAAGGAACATTGACGTTTTGTTCTGGTGATAATGAAGAACCCCTGAATGTCCCTAAAGGACTGGCGTGATCAGATTTGCATTTTAGAAAGATCACACTGAGAGTGAAGGGTAGATCTGGGAGAGGTGAGAGAGGGGACAAGGACACAGGTTAGGAAGAAATTTTAATGTTTTCCTAGCCTAATAAAATAAGTTGTAAAGTGGTTGCTATTTTTATAAATGCAGGAGTTGTATGGTAAATTTGGATTGTTTTTATTATTTTTTCCTTCAATGTTGAGTAGAACTCTTCTATAATTTTATCTGGGACTGACGTTTTCTTTGTGGGAAGATTTGTATCCACTAGATCAATTTCTTAAGTTACTATAAAACTGTAAATATTTCCTATTTCTTCATGGATCCCTTTTTCTAAGTTATATTGTTTTAGAAATTAAAGTTTTTCATTTACATTTTTAAAAATATTTGACATAAGCATTTTTAATTTTCCAATAAATAATTCCTAAAATATGTTTAATGTTTAATAGCTCTTTATCTTTTTAATCTATAGTGCCATCCAATTTTTGACTAACATCTATAGTCATGTCCACTTCATAATTCCTATCTTTATTTGTTGCTTCACTTTTTTTGGCTACCCTCGACAGATGATTCATAACATCTTTCAATTTGTACCATTCACTAACATCTACTTTTGAGAATGAGTTTTATGTTTCAGATAGTGAAATTCAAACCACATCTTCAACTTTCTGCAGTAATGTGTCATTCATCTGGAATCACTCATCAGTGAGCTATGCAAACCCAAGACAGTTTTTCAAAAGAATTTTGGAGGGAAGCATTTATTTTTAAAAAACAAGTTATAATATAATGTCTTCTTTAAATATTAAGTACCATTTAAATAAGAGTTTCCCAAAGTGTGTCTTAAAGCATAGTAATCCCATAGGATATTATTTGATAAAATATATTGTATTGCCTAACCTATTAAAATCTGTTAAACCTATTAAGATCCTGTAAAATTGTTCCTTTTAGAGATACATTTTTATCAGAGGCTAACTTACCTTATCCTCTTTCCAAATAGCATTTCAATAAGGTAAAATTTGTACAGAAAAAAAAAGCTAATGTATCCAAGTGAACATCTCTGAGAAGAAGATATAAAACATCTCCATCCTCCTATGAGGGTTCTTTATGCCTTTTTCCAACAAATTCCATCTCTCAAGCCAACCACTTTGTTGATACCTTTTTTTGAAACTTTTATTTTAAATTCAAGGGTACATGTACAGGTTTTTTATATAGGTAAACTCAGGTCACTGGGGTTTGTTGTACAGATTACTTCATCACTCAGCTAATAAGTCTAGTACCGATTGGTGACTTCTCCTGATCCTCTCCCTCCTCTGACCCTCCACCCTCAGGGAGGCCCCAGTGTCTGTTGTTCCCCTCTATGTGTTCATGTGTTCTCATCATTTAGCTCCCACGTGTAAGTGAGAACATGCAGTATTTGGTTTTATGTTCCTCTGTTAGTTTGCTAAGGATAATGGCTTCCAGCTCCATCCATGTTCCTGCAAAGGACATGATCTCATTCCTTTTTATGGCTGCATGGTATTCCATGGTGTATTTGTACCATATTTTCTTTATCCAGTCTAACCATTGATAGGCATTTAGGTTGATTCCATGTCTTTGCTATTGTCAATAGTGCTGCAATGAATATATGTGTGCATATATCTTCATGATAGAACAATTTATAATCCTTTGGGTATGTACCAAGTAATGGGATTGCTGGTTGAAGGTAGTTCTTAGCTCTTTGAGGAATTGCCACACTGCTTTGCACAATGGTTGAAACTAATTTACACTCCTACCAACAGTTCATAGATGTTCCTTTTTCTCTGAAACCTCACCAGCATCTGTTATTTTCTGACTTTTTAATGATAGCCATTCTGAATGGTGTGAAATGGTATCCCATTGTGGTTTTGATTTGCATTTCTGTGATGATCAGTGATGTTGAGCTCCTTTTCATACGCTTGTTGGCTGTATGTATGTCTTCTTTTGAAAAGTGTCTGTTCATGTCCTTTGCCCACTTTTCAATGGGGATGTTTGTTTTTTCTTGTAAATTTTTTTAAGTTCCTTATAGATGCTGGATATTAAACCTTTGACAGATGCATAGTTTGCAAATATTTCTTCCCATTCTGTAGGTTGCCTGTTTACTCTCTTGATAGTTTCTTTTGCTGTGCAGAAGCTCTTTAGTTTAATTAGATCCATTTGTCAACTTTTGCTTTTGCTGCAATTGCTTTTAGCATCTTTGTCATGACATTTTTGCCCCATTCCTATGTCTAGAATGGTATTGCATAGGTTGTCTTCCAGGGTTTTTATAGTTTTGCGTGATTCATGGCCTTTTTAAGGAGTAAACTTTTAGTTAATTTTTATATTGTTTCCTATTGTTGTCTTTTCCAATACTGTGGGCACTTATCTTTATTATCATTTTCTTCCTACTTTCAATGAGTTTATTATAGAATAATAGTAATATGTGATACTATATATTTCTATGAGCTATTCTTTTGGTAGCTTCTAGAATGCATGAGTTCATTTTTAACAAGTATTTCTTTATAATATAAACACTTAATGTTATAGATTATCCACTAACATCTGCTTTAACTAAAATGCATGAGTTGATTTGTATGTTTTTATTATTGTTCATCTTACTTTATTGTGATTTTTTTCTGTTGCCTTTGAGTTATTTAGTTTCTAAATGGACAGGGTTTTTTCTTATCTAGTTAAATTTTATTATTGATTGCTAATGTAATTGCATTTTTACCAGAAATAGTTATCTGTAGATAACAATTCTGTTTATTGGTATTTGCTTTTTTATTTCTGAATGTGGTCAATTTTTGTAAACAACCCATATGTGTTTTAGAGAATCTATATACTTTACTTGTAAAGTATATTTTATATATGCCCAGGAATTAAATTTCATCATTCATATGAGATAAGATGTTGAACTAAAGCCTTGATAAGGGAGAAAGGAAGAGAATGTATTGGGGTGGTATTTAGAAGATTTTATTTGGTAATTAATTGGATGTTAAATATTATGGCAATTAAAATCCAGGATGGTTTAACAATATTCTGACTTAGGTTACTGAGTGGATTTAGATGCTATACATTGAGATAGGAAATACAGAGAGATACGCTGGTTTTGTGGGAGATAAACTGGTTTGTGGAAGTAGAATGAAAAGTTGGGTTTTGACATGTTGCTTTTGAAATGCTAGTGTGTCATCCAGGTTAATATGTGTAGGAGACAGTTGAAAATAGGTATCCGTAACCTGGACTTGAACACTATTTTGGGAAGCATCTACATCAAGGGAGTAATTGCAGCCCAAGTAAAGTAGGTAGAATGAGAAGAGAAGGCAACCAAGGACACACTTTGAAACCTACAAAAATGTATTATTATACATATTACCTCCTCACATGCCTTCCTATCTAGTATTTTACTGCTAAATTGTCAAAAGCCAGTGATTATATAAGTTGCTCTTGGCTGCCATAACTGACAGGTTAAGCACAGACTCTCAGACCCCAGATGATTCTAGAGGCAGAGCATCCAAAGGTCTGTCCAGAGCAGCTAATAGCAGAGAATGTATCCATAAGCATGCTCCTACTGCTTTACCTTCTATTACTCAGCTTGCATAGCAGCCTGCTACTCACTACCAAGCAAAGGTGAATATAGGAAGAGCAGGGAGAATAAGTGTTGGTGGAGGAAATGAAATTTGTTTTTGCCAAAATTGAGAGAGAAGAAAGTAAGAATCTCAGCAAAGAAGAATACTTCCAAATAAATGAGAAAATTGTTTATGCTGCTTTACACATTTCTAACTCCAGGATCTATAGCCATGAACCAAAATCAGCTGTTTTCATCCTGATGCAGAATCCACTGTGAGTGCCAAAGGCCCAGTAAGGTACCTGAAAGCGAATACTGGTTTTTCTCCATTTAACCGTTGTTCTTTCACTGTCAACATTTCCCTTGATGCTGAAGACAAGAGACAGGAAACAAAATAGATGGAGCAGCCAACTTCTCTCCTTTTGGTCGTATGCCTGCTCATGTACCCTTCCATCCTTTCATGATGCAGAACACTAGCAAATATTGAGAGTTCGCAAATCCCTGGTCTTTTAGCCTTAGGGTCAGAGTTTGTGGCAAAAGCTGGCTCTGGTATCAATTAGCATTTTTTTTTTTTTTTGGACAGTCTCACTCTATTGCCCAGGTTGGAGTGCAGTGGTGCTATCGTGGCTCACTGCAACCTCCACCTCCTGGGTTCAAGAGAATCTCCTGCCTCAGCCCCTCAAGTAGCTAGGGATTACAGGCATGAGCCACCACACCCAGCTAATTTTTGTATTTTTAGTAGAGTCGGGGTTTCACCATGTTGGCCAGGCTGTTCTTGAACTCCTGACCTCAAGTGATCTGCCCACATTGGGCTCCCAAACTGTTGGTATTACAGGCATGAGCCACCATGCCCAGCTCAAATAGCAATTTAAACTTAAGTGAAGCTCTTAGTTTTGTCCTGCTCCAGTTTCTTCATCTATAGCATTTGGACCTAGAGAATAATATCTTTAAGGTCACAACCCACACTGAAATTCTCTGATGTATTGAATGTAGGAAGACAGGTAAAGAAACAAATATCCTAAGAGCAAATAGTTAAGTGTAATTCTACATCCAAAATTATTGATCATGCTTACAGCACCACTGTGAGGACATGAAGGATTATAGTACATAGAGGCCATTCATCTTTTTTCCCTCACATCTTAAGAAAGCAGGTCATTCCTAATGGTCATCAGGAAGACCATCTTTCAATTTGGAAACTGGGTCTGTCCCTCTGAAATAAATTAGATGTGAATAAATATAAACTCCCATGCCATTTTTAGAGACTTCTGTTGTCGACAGTAAGCACAATTTAAAGCAGAGCCAGATGCCATGTCCCCTTCTCAGGATATTTAAGAATCTAGATTGTTGCTGACTGTGCAAAGTTGATGTTTGGACTATGTATAGAGTTAGATACAAAATCATTCTAATCAACAGAATAAAACAGCATCACATCTAGATTTTACGGCAATTTGACCTGGAAGATTTAGTGGATGTGCAGGATTGAGTTATTGGAAGAGTTAAGTCTACATCCCGTATTGAATACTCATTGTGTCCCAAGGACATGGTTTAAAAATAGGCATCAGGCAGTTACGTATACAAGGGTAATCACAGCTTTCATAATAATAGTTTTTTAAAGTACCTTTCTCTTATTCACCAAGGAAAGTAGACTTGGTGATTTATAGGAATTGTGAATGCTCTACACTGCCTCATCTTTCCAAACTAAAGCATCCTTTCTTTATGTAATTCCTTTTCTGGAGTGTTTCCTAGGAAGGCAGTGCCCTCTGAAACAAACAGGTGTTAAAGAAAATCTGATGCAAATAAGGACTCCTGCTGCCACAGAGACACATGCTTTGTACCTATATAAATGCATTTCTCAGAAAGCTCTCACTGTTGAAAAAAACTGTTTGAAAGGAAGCCGAGCTAGCTAAAAATGTTATTCTTTGTACCCTGAATACATCTGCTTCTGTTTCAGATTGGCTGCCTTAGTTATGTGTGTGTGTTTAACATATTAAAATGAGGCTTCTTTATCCTTTTCCATGATTTCAGCACAATTCTCTCCTTTGAGTTCTGGATACTGAACTGATTTGACTATATTTATACTATGGTGCCATCTGAGACACCCATGGCTGTACACGTTGATGCATGGCTTCAAATGGTCATTGCGTGACAGCCCCTTGGCCACTGCAACCCAGACTTAAGTGTGCATGCTCATAGCACCCAAAGAGAATTTACCACACACTAGTCCCTTTCTTCCTTTTCTCTAACTTCCTTTGTGGCTATGTAGTGGGTGGTCACCACTGGGGATGCCTCACAACCTTCAAACAAGGAAGCACCATGCTCCCATCCCCCATGTTTGAACTTTCTACTAAGTGAAGTCTGCCTGATTCAGTCACAGCCAGGGAGCCTGGACCATTGGCTAGGTACTAGGTGAGTCTCAATCTAATTGTACCTTGTTAAGATCAAAGAAATGTCTTTTGGGTGCATATATATATATGCATCTTCATGCAAATGAGGCAATCATATATTGGTACTAAAGTAGACTGAGATGCAACATCAATAGGTTGTTCAGATTTCAGCTGAATTCTCAAATCTACTTTCTTGGCTCTTCTGGAGATTCAACTCTTTCTAGAAAATCCCTAGGATGCCCAAAACAAAAAGCAAAATCTGTAGGTGGCCCCAGAACAGTGTTTCCCAAAGGGTGCCTTATGGCTTGCCCTGATGAACACTCTGTAAAACAGTTCTATAATCCAATAAATTTGGAGAACACACTGTCTTTATCTTTTGGAAATTTACAGCTCACATTAACATATGAAAGGTTTTAGGAACTCCTATAGTTGAAAAATAATCCGTTAATTTTTTTTAAATCCAGTGTTTCCTAAATTTATCTTGATGTAGAAACTATTTTTTTGCACAGCATTTATCATCATCCAAAATTTGGGGAAACACTAAACCCTTAACACCCTGAGAATGAGCCAAGAGTTCCCCATTGTCACAGGTTTCTGAATATAAATCCTTAAGCAGATGGTCTTTCTTGAGCTTATCCTAACCCCTAGGACTTCCTTAGGAGGGATATTATGGACTAGCATTTTGGATCTGGAGTGAGATTTGAATTCAGCGTGGAAAGCTGAGCTGGCCAGAGCTCACGAACTGCTCCCACATGAAGCAGTATTTTGCCTGCCAACATGGCTTCCTGACATTGTTCCTCTCATATACCAAATTTGCCCTCCCAATTTAATTAACATAGGAAATTGGAGGTGGGAAAGCCAGTGATTTTTGCCAGAGGCGCTTTTGAATCTATTCTAACAGGAAGTGAGTCAGTGCTCATCTTTTTATTTTAAAGAAAGTCCAGACACTCTTAAAACATGTTCTATTTTTAACAAAACACTATTAAACTGTCACACACCCTTTTTTCCGTTTTCTTGTCCACCGCTGCTGATGGTGACCAAGATATTTGTATGGGCATAAAAGCTGTCTTCTTTATATTCAACTGACATCTCTACTTCCCTGATATTATTATTTTGCATTTCTATAGACTTTGTCCTTCTGAAAGGCTTTACAATTATTCATTAGTCATTCCTCCCAGCTTCTTTATCAGGTAGAACACTGTGGTTTACCACTTTTACCATTTCATAGCCCTCCATTCAGTTCCTCTCCTCTTCTCTTCATGGAGAGAAGAGGGAGGTAAATAACCAAATAACTGAGGGCCTACTGTATGTCAAGCTTTTTAAAAAAAAAAAAATCATGTTAATCACCATAATCCTCCAACAGTAATAAGATTTCTTGATGGAATTCAGTGAGTTTCATGCTGCTCTGCTTTTCTCCTTCCAAGTTAGCTATAGAGAAAATTATATACAACAACAACCTTGGCCAAATAAGGGGAAAAATGAACAGCTTTATTAATAGCTGGGCGAGCATCTAAGCAATACCTCCTCCCTCGCCCTGCCACACACATACCATAGCTGAACCCTACCCAGTTCAGAGATTCTCTGGTAAGGGTCACCAATGAGAAGCTTAATCTTGGAATCATAAGCGAGGCTTCTTATTCCTTCCCCATCAGCTAGCCTTCACACCTAAATGTCTAGGACTGCATTTACCCATCACTGACAGAAGAAAGGAGTGGGAATAGATACAACCCCAAAGGGCAGGCCTTGCTCAGAATGTGTTTCCAAGGAGGACAAGAAGTTCTCCATGCATGAGCACATTGGAACTTAGGAACCCATGTTCAGGGCATAGAAATCCTGCACTTATAAATCATGACCATAAAAAAAAGAAGCCCTCTTCCCTCCAATTTGAAAGTCCTTTCACTGAGGATAACGATGTGTGGACCACATGTAAAAACAGTAAAAGCTGCATACCATGAGACCAATTTAGAAAAATGAGGAGAGCAGTAGAAATTATCCTCACTTCCTCAATACCTAAATCAATGGTATTGATTATCTACATTGTTTTGCAAATGAGAAAAGCAAGGCACAGTTTTGACTAAATGAATGGTACAAGTTCATAGATGCCAGCAAAAGACAGATCTCATTCTACACTGTTTTTGACAGTGCAGGATGGCCCCAGTATCTTGGATCCAGAATCACCTGCCTTGCAGCTACTGATTTCATCTTTTTCTACTCTGATAATTTTTATCTCAGATACCACTATATATATCCACAAGGAGTATATTACATCTCACTCAACTACCTGGGAGTTGGCCACCTTATAACTACACCTACCTGAACTGAGTAGCAATCAATTTCAGCTGAATACGTATGTGGCAAACTATTTTAACAGCTAAAGACCACTATTTTTAGCTATTAGTGTACTTTGTTCACAGAAACCCTGTTTGGATCTTAAATTGGGCATTTTTTTTTTGTTTACAAACAATCCTAAGAACTAGATTTATTTCCTTGCTGTCTTATTTATAAATCTTAGCAAGGAGTAGAGAATTTTAGAAAAATTAGAAAGGAGAAAGAATAACAGAATAGCTTGACTGGGGAGAAAACATAAATGACAACATAAAACCATAAACAACGAAAGCAGATGCAAAAACTTAAAGCTCCCACAAGCACAGGTACATTTAGTGAAAGGGCAAATAGCCCAGCAGATCCTTCAGTTAATTTTAAAGGTATCAATGTTGTACAACAATAGATGTTCATAATAATAACCTTGGCTCTTCAGGGAAAAATAATTCATAGCAGTGTTTTCTTTTTGAAATGGCAAGAATATATGTGTGACACATTTAAGAAACATTTTCATCCCTAGAAGTTAGAATGTAAAATGTTTTACTACTTAAAGAGGTAGCCCCTCAACAATTATGAAAACAAACAAAACGTTTCTCTCCGGAATAAATCATTTCCAAGGAGCCCTGGATAAATATGGTCTTACAGATACACTTTGTATTCTGCCAGGAATAAATACAATGAAAGGAAATCACAAATTTGTCACATATTCTTCTTATGTATTAAATGCACTCATCCCTCCTCATCATACTACTCTCCTTCCATTCCATAGATCCGTTCAAAGAAATATTTCCCCTCTTGATGCACTTCCAGCAAAGGGGTCTTATACTGAAAAATTATTTGTTTTTACCTGAAATTCAAATTTAGCTGGGCTGTTTGTATTTTTGTTTACTAAATCTGGAAACCACACTCAGGAAGTTCTAGTAATCAGCCAGTTTGTGAAACCAACAGAGTTTCTGCCATCCCTGTGGAGACCCTTGCTCCCAATACCCAAAACTTGCTAGGAGTCACCTGACCCCATCTGTTTGGTCCTTTAATGAATGTTTGGTCTCTTGATTGTCAGTAGAAGAGCTTTGACCAACAATACCAAAATGATACATCCCTAAAGTCTTCAGTGATTTTTCTATCCAGCCTCTAAACCCTTACGATTCACAGTCAAGAGATTGAACTGCTCTGATAACAAGAGCTGTGACTTGTGAAATAGAACAAAGAACCATGGAAGAACAATCTGATAGTTAAAGGACAAAAGTCTGCATTTATACCTGATGATTCTGGTAATTGTCAATGGGAAGGAAGCATAGCAAGAATTTTTTAATAGGCCGTGAATAAACGCATCCTTTTTTTTGTTTGTTTGTCTGACTTTAACAAGGTGTATTAACCCTTAATTTTTCTTCCTTTTTATTCTCTATTCTATTCATCCGCATTTGGTTCTTTTGAGAATAATGAAAGGAAATCAAAGTGCCTTTGTGAGTTTTGACAGCCAAGCGCAAATAGATTGATTAAAAACATGGTGTTTCTTTTTTAAAATTTAAATAAAGGAGAGATTTGTGGCTAATATGCATAATATGTGTTCACTGGTAACAAGCTAGCAGTGGGAAGAGGGAGGAAATATTGAGGCACCATCAGCGTTGTTCTGCTTTTAAGCACAAGATTGATTTTAAATTTTTCCTGCATGTCAGTTTCATTACAGGCAAATTAATTCTTCTTTCAGTGGCTTGAGATTTTTTTTCTGAACATCTCATAGAAAAAAATATGTTATCAATGGTTTTCATTGTTCACGAACAATGCATTAAATCTGAATGCTGAATTAGTGGTCTTAACTCAGAAGATGGTATTTCTGAATAAGATGGTCTGCCAAAGAAGCAGTTTTCTTACTTTATTATGTTTTCTTCATCCCCAAATTCTAGCATAAAGGTAGAGAGCTCAGAATGAGTTCATTCTCCTATCTCACTCACATAGTATTTTAATAGAAGAGTATTCTTTCATCCAGAGAGTACCGAGGGTCTTGGGCCAATTCATGCATTGTGAGCACATACTTTATTTCCCTTTGCCCTTTAGGTGTTGCATGTAAATAGGGACAAAAATGCTAATAGAAGGAAGTATTAGGATATAGGCAGTGGCCAAAGGCAAGGAATTGTTAGTGGTGAGTAAAATGTTAAAGCTCTATTTGACAAGTCAGAGATCTGGGCAAGGTTACCCTGGATGAAAATAGGTGCATCATAGACTTTTGTCCAACCAGGTTAGAAGACAGGTGGTCTAAATTCTTGCAGTATGGTTGATGGAATAAAGGATTATGCATATTTCTCTAATTCAAATAATACTGCAGAATAGGATTGTCTAAATTAAGAGTAAGAAAGTGAAAAGGGAGAAAGCAGACATGAAAAAGGAGAAAAGGAGGTTTGACCTGTGACATAGGAGGGGTCAGAAACTGAAAGGGGATTTGAAGTGATGACAATCTGTCTGCCAGGAGACAGCCTTGCAACTGGGTCACATGGCTATGGAATATGCATGTTGATTCCCAGCATGGTCTTCTATCTCAATTCTGTGGTACCTGAAAGTTCTATAATTTGTAAGTCCTCTTGAAAAGAAGAATACAAATTGGGTGTAAAAGTCCATTTTTATTTAGAGTAAAAATAGAAGTTAAACATAAAATCAAGAGAATATTACCATCATTATATGAATTAATTGCCTGATATACATCTAATACTTTTATTCCTAATTTTTTTGTTTGATCATATTTTGATTGCTTCTTCATAAGACTACACTTTTGTAATATTTTGTAGAGCAAATGAAGAGACAACTCAATTTTTCTCTACTATGATTGATCAAAAATTGTATGTTAATATTGATAGTTTTAAAAGGTCCTTTGATTTTTACAATTCTTTCTGCCAATATTATGCAAATGTTTAGGACTGTCATCAATTTGGGGACAAAGAAACCTCTATTGAGACTCTTTTGTATATGAGCTACAAGAGCTAAGTGCATTTCAAGTTTTCTTGTGTGCTGATCACTCTTAAATATTACTCGAGTTGACAATATTCATTAACCAGTTTGCCGTCAGTGTTCTCATTCTGGTAGCAAACCAAAAGTTATTTATTCTTGTTGATTTCTCTATTATACTTTAAATTCTGGGATACATGTGCAGAACATGTAGGTTTATTACATAGGTATACACATGCCATGGTGGTTTGCTGCACCCATCAACCCCTCATCTACATTAGGTATTTCTCCTAATGCTATCCCTCACCTAGCCTCCCACTCGCTGACAGGCCCCAGTGTGTGATATTCCCCTCCCTGTGTCCATGTGTTCTCATTGTTCAACTCCCACTTATGAGAACATGCAGTGTTTGGTTTTCTGTTCCTGTGTCAGTTTGCTGAGAAGATTTTTATGTTTTATGTAAAGTTGACAAGAAATTTAAGTATTTCCTGATTGAGTGATATAGTGAGATTTCACATACAGCTTCACATACTGTATCCTCAGTTTATAATTTTTCAAATATTTTATTGAAGTATATACACAGTAAAAAGTGTCCATGTTTTAATTGTATGGCTCAGTAAACATTCACAAATGTATAGCATGACACTGATATCCAGATCAAGAAATAGAACACTACTAGCACTCCCAAAACCCCCCTTAGCTTTCTTCCAGTCCCTACCTGCTAGAAGAGTAACCCCTGTTTACCTGCTTTTGTACTTGACATAAGTGGAATCATACCTATAATACTTCTTTTTGTGTCTGGCTTCTCTCACTCAACTTTGTGTTTGTGATATACACATAGTTTGGATAGTTTATCTTACTCTGTAGGGTTTTCCAATGTGTGAATATACCACAATGTTTAGAGTCTATTCTACTATTTATAAACATTGGGTGGTTTCTATTTGGGGACTATTGTAAATAGTGCTGCTGAGAATGTCTTGTACATGTCATTTAATGAACATATGAACCTGTTTCTGTTGGTTATGTTTTTAGAGGTGGGATCACTGGATTCTAAAATATGTAGCTATTCTGTTTTAGTAGATTCTACCAAATAATTTTTCCAAGGGTTTGAACCATTTTGCTTAAAATTTACAGGTCTGATACTTGGAAGAATTTTTTCATTGACCAGCTTCTGACTTTATACATTTTATCCTCTGCTACTCTTATAATTCTTGCACTGGGTAATCTAAGACATGTTCATATCATATTACAACCTTTGTTCCTGCAATGTTAAGTGATATAGTACAGTGAGAAGTAAGTACATTCCAGCACTGGGGCACTAATAATAACTTACCTATTCAAAGAACCGACTGTGAACATCATAATCATATCACTTTCAACTTAACTATATGCAGCACCAACTGAACTTCCCTTTAGCAGGATTCCCAAGATAACTGAAGCCACTAAAATGCCACCTACTACCAGGAGAAGTGTGATGGAAGAGAAGAAGGATGGTGGGAGGCAACAACTCTAATCCTGTGATTAAAATATCATATTTTTGCAAAATTTACAAAACTCTGACCAAATTGAACAAATAGTTAAGGCCTCTCCTGAGTGGTTTGGAATACGGCCTTGGCAAAAGACTGGCCCTGAAGCTGAAGCTTTAGTAGACTATTCTTTTGCTGTTGCTTGAACCCTGCCATATAACAAACAACTATAAAAACTCATTGGCATTCAACAATAAGCATATTGCTCATGTGTCAGCACTGATGGTGGGCCAGTTGACTCCGCTGATCTCACCTGAGATCGCTCATATGTTATGAGGTCAAATTACATAGGAAGGCTTTGACTGGGATGATGTGGCTCAGCTCTTCGCATGTCCTTTATCTTTTATCAGGCCAGCCCAGGCTTGTTTCTTCTCGTGACAGTATCAGAGAGCATGAGAAGACAAGCTCCAGTGTGCATGCCCATTTTAAGCTTCTGTTTATATCACATTTACCAGCATCTTGATGGGTACAGCAAATCACAAGGCTGAGCCTAGAGTCAAAAGTGGGAGGGATTTACAAACTTCCATTGCAATGAATATGTACACATGGACAGAGGAAGACTGGGGCTGTTCCTGACATTATGTCACGACAATTAGGTATCCAGTAAATCTGCCTCTGGTTCCCAGCCTTCCCTTCACATATAACTGAAAGTATTGTTAGGGGTAAGCTACAGTTGAGTGAGCAAAGTTTACAGAGGGCAGAAGTGTAATATAATGTGTGTCATGATGGAAACACCCTTATCAACCTTATTCCTAGCTAAGCCTCCCACAAACTTTTTCCCATCAAGGCACACATGGAAAATGTTGATATTTTTACAGGATACCGAAATGGGATGCTCATGATGCAATGCAAATTGGATAGATCCTCTAAGGGCTGAGGATCCCAATATCTCTATATACCTGGAACAAATTCAGACTGAGACTGCTCAGGCTTTCACCACAATAGCTACCCTTTGGCTGCATGAAACTCTTTTCACATAGAAGCACCTCTGGGATGATGCAACATAAGCCTCATCAGTCATTTACATATGAGTACATGAATGCTTACTGGCTACATCTTTTACTGAGGTGTCATTTTCATTTGTTTTGTTTCCTGGGAAAAAGGGAAACAGAAACAGGCAAAGACTTTAAGCAGGACAGAGTAGGAGAATATGTGTTTTGCAAATGTAGAGAAGAAAGAATGGATAGAAAGTGAGAGGACTTAGAAGGCAAATATCTCTCATAATTCAGATTCAACTTCAACCGGCTGTGAGAACATCTTATTCTTAACTGGAAAAGTGAGGAATATCATCATTCCAAACTAGTAATGTGGTCTGTAAGAGAGGCTTAACCTGAACTACTAGTTCCATGTTGATTAATAGACAGTTTAGAGATAATAGAGGAGAAAATTGTGCTTGTTGGATTATCATGTAGAGTTACATGACTATTATATGACATATAGTTACATGGCTATATGACTATCTGTTAGGTCACTGGTAATTTTAGCTGGTTGATGCTCCAATATTCTTTGTACAAGTTCAGAAACTTGTTTGCAAAATGTCCCAGAGAGAGCACATTAACATTGTCTGTATTGAGCCAGCATATAGAGCCGTGAATGCTTTTGAGATTTAGGAATTCATGTAAAATCTTATTTTAACCAACCTGAAAAGAAATCAAAATTGCTGTACTGAACTCAAATCTCATTAAAATGGAAGTTTACTGCTATAGAGAATGCAGGGATATACTGTTTATTGAGTTTTTTATTTGTTTACATAAAACAAGTGTTAGGTATGCACTGTCTGCAAATAATAACAAATGGGAGAGTTGCAAAAGAGTATGTTTTTGCTAGTTCTGAGGCAGTAACTAAAATTATCTCTTCCACTGTTACTATATTTAAATGCAATATAAGATGCTCTTAATATGATTTGTATGTTTTTCACATTGTTTTAGTAGTGATGGAAGCACAGACAGGATTCTTTTTGCAGTGCTCAATTTTTAGGACTATGTCTTAGCCTTGTAGAAATGCCTAACACAGTCACTAATGCCACATTTGTTTATAGAGAATTCAGATATAGTAAAGAGGGAAACTTTTCTTATAGGATTACCATATAGAGTTACAGACTATTAATCTCTAAGGTCACTGCTAGTTGTTACTCTCAAAGGCCATTCCACTGATACTCCAATGCCACCTTCTCCTTTTATGTTATACTTAACTGGGGGCCAAAGCAGGACTGAAAACCAGTCCTTCTGAGATTTAATCCAGTGCTGTGTTCATATTAGAAATATCAGTTTTGCCTGGACTTGGATCTACCACCAGACTGTACAGCATGACTCCCTCTCAAGTTCTTAAGCCTTACCTAAATATAACCCCAATTTGAGCACCAGAATCCAAGTTTCATTCTTTAGTAACCCCTGCACACACATAGGCAAACACACCCATTCTTATCAGTTCATAGGTCTCTGAAAATTCTCCAACACAACACCCAGCATAAGTGCATTTAGATTGCAGATATTCCACTTCAAGTTTTATACTTAATTTCAAAATAGTAATATTTTCATTAGGTAGAATGACAGCTAACTTCACTCATATCCAGTTTTCCAACACAAGGAACCTTGCCCATCTTCAGGCTCACCTTTCCATTCCAGCCCTATACTGGATGAAAAGGACCCCAACTTCCTACCCAACTGGAACATGTGTGCTGTGAATGCTTTAGAGAGAGGGAGAACATTCACAGGAATCTCAACAGATGGTGTAAACAAGGCATGGTTCCACTTTGCTGGCTTTCTTTCCCTTCCTGTCTATTCTCTCTGTGTGGTTGAAGAAAGAGCCTACCTCTGAGGGGGACTAATATCTATAGGGTTGGTATGGGGTGGCTGTCTCTTATTCCTCAGAATTTACTTCTTCTAGCCACAGACTTAGAATAGACTAGGATTCCATTCTAAATAATCTCACCAACCAAATTTGCCACATAGTTGACTTTCCTCTTTTCTACACTTATCATACTTGCAAACAGTCTGAGATCAGGATAGTAGATGGGAAGGAACTAAGAAGAAAAAATAGAAATTTGTTCAATTTAGGCATTCCTTGGGAGAATTTTTGAAAACAACAAAAAGAAGGGTTATGAGCTTCAAGAGACCAAGCAATAAGTGTGCAAGTCCGGTTCTCAGAGAAAACAGTAGACCAAACATTGGAGTAGATTTGGATCAGTTTGAGTATATCCCTCACTTCTTTTTGAAAATGTAATTGGAAGGTGTTGCTTTAAGACTGAAAATGGAGATGCTTGGAACTCCGAACAGCATGAGGGATGATTTATACCAGAAGACTGAGTATGATGTGAGGTTAAATGCTGTGTAAAGTAGTGGAGAGGTGTTAAAGAGGTAATTAACAACAGTATTCCAAGTAAATCTAGGTTTGGGAACAGATGGGACTAGAAGCAAAAGAAAAGGCCTGGGGTGGTTATAGAAAGACAAACAGCAATGTATTAAGAGATGGATGTTTTTCTACAGTTATGTTAATGACAAAATAATTAATTGACACTTAAAAAGCATTTACTTCTTTTAGTCTTGTGGTGGTGTTTCATGGTTTATGAGAAGAAAATGGAACAATGATTTTTATGCTGCTTTCTAAATCAAAATAATTGTATATATAAATAGTTATACACACATCCCCACAGACGTAAATGTATTTTGAGGGGGAATATAAAAAGACAACTATTTGCCTTACTCATCAATGCCTGACATAAATTCAATCAGTGACAAGATGAATATCACTGTACTTTGCTAAAATGTGTCCACTATTTAGCCATTGAGACATGGGGATCTGACTGCCTTTACTGCCCATCAAATAGGTTGATTTTAGATTTAATGGTAAAAATATATTAAAATACATATTACTTCAGAAATATCAATGAATACTTCATTCTGCAGTCTTTAAGTGTCATTATGCTCTCACTGTAGCCAGGTGAGGCAGATTCTGTGAATTGCCAAATATCCCCAAGGTCGCCTGCTGTAAATTTCTACCTATTTTCTACCCACTGCTCCTTGTCACTAAAAATATTGTGGATATATATAGATACCCAATACCTGCTAAACTGATAATTCATTAAATGACAGGGTGGCCTCAGCTTCTGCCTGTGGCTCTGAAAAACACATTTCAGAAAATGTTTAATCCACATCTTATCTCTGTCCCCCAACAAATTGACTACAATTCAGAGAAATGGGTTAAATGTAATTAAAATATGCATCTTCCTGCATGAATGCATTCAATATAGTTGTTCTACGTAATGCAAACCCAAAAGAGCAACATTTGAGCCAAATAAATTATTAAATGGCAGACACTTGTTAAAGTATTTCATTCATTTCATCAAGAGCAAGGTAGTGGTCTTAATATGCAGAACTTTGTTATTGCTACTTAATAAAATATTTCTTTACTTTGATTTCATATTATAAGATAAAAATTACAAGCTGTTCTTACATATGCATAAATATATAGACATAATAAAATTATAAAATGATATATATAATGGGAAGGAGAAAATTTGCTCTTACACAGTCACCCCTCTAATCATAATCAGTCTCACCATAGAATATTTAATATTAGAAAGTATTAACAGTCACTTGGAAAAAAAAGGAATTTGCTAAAACATAAAAATTGTTTAGGCTTTCCTGTTTAGATAGGCTATTCCTGTGTCCCATGTTTTAAGGTCAAGGGGGTTCAAAGAAAACCTGTTGTTCTAATATCAAGAACATATAAAATGCCTTGTATGTTCATTATTGCTGATGCTGGCATGGCATTTCATGTTAGGCCTCCGTCATGGGAGAATAGTTTTTAAAAAATAATTAAAGCTGAGCATATTTATCTAAGAGAACATTATTGCTGAACTCTAAGCAGCAATGAAACACTCAACCATTTGAACAAAAAGAAGTAGACTTAGTATCTCAAGGTGGTTTCCAATTTCCAAAATACAGAAAAAAAGATAACACATTGTTAACCTAAGATGATATCCCATTCTCAGAAACAACTGCTCCATTTCATCTTGGGCCACAAGTGAAGTGGGTTGGTGGAAATGCAGCTTTAGCCTATTGAGCTGGCTCTATTTTCCCACTTTGTTCCTGACAAACACTCAATAGAGGATAAGGACTAGATTAGCTAGAGGCACTAAAGGTCAGAAGTGAAAGCACCAATAACAATTTTGGTTAGGGAAAATTAGGAATAAAATACCAGTATTTCAAGTCTGAAAGAAAAACATGCAGAATTTAGAGTTGAGTTTTGGAATTTTGGAACTTCATTTGCTTGGATGTAGATTCTTTCAACTAAATAACCACCTTTGGTTGTTCTGATTTTAAATAGTGCATGTTGTCATTTACATCACTGCCACTTAAAGTGTAACCCATGGGCTGGGTCATGGCCAGTTGGTAAACTATTAACAGTTCACAATGAGATAAATATAGAAATTAAGAATACATGTTTGGATAAGCACACATACCTGGCGTACTGTTTAATTTTATGTGTCAGTTGGACTGGGCTTAGGGGTACCCAGATAGCTGTTAAAACATTTTTTTCTGAGTCTGTCTACAAGGGTATTTCTAGAAGACATTAGCATTTGTATCACCAGTAAAGAAGATGCCTCCTCACGGATGTGGATTAGTATGAAAAGGCAGAGGAAGGGCAAGTTCTTTCTTCCTCTTTTTTTGAGCTTAGGCATAGCTGTTCCCTTGCCCTGACACTAGAGCTCCTGGTTCTCTGAAGCACAAAGAGAATCTGTGCTCTCAAAGAATAAGTCTTTGCCAAAGACTTAAAGAAACCAATTAACCATTAAAAGTCATATCTGGATAGAAAACCTCTGTTGCAGACGAAAATTCCAATGTTGTCTTTTATTCAGTGCTTTAAGAGGTCAAGTACTCACTTTGTAGTTTTCGGGATGACGGGACAATGGTTTTTTTATTCAGGCTCTCCAGCCTCATGAGAGCTGTCCATGGTACTATTTCAGATCCTGGTAGCATCAGCCTGCATGATTATTGACTCTACCTTAAGCCTTGCTATTTCTAAATTGTTTCCAGTATTCCGATTGATAAGAAGTATATAAATGCTTACTGATTGATAAGAAGCATCACCCAGCTTTATGCAGCAGATAGCTGTCCCCCCGCCCACACACACACACACACACACACACACACACAAGTTGTTTACCTTTCAAATTGACCTCTGCTGGTGACAGCATGAATCCAGTCTGGATTCTGACCAGCTGCCCAAGACTTTAGCTGATATTAAACTTACCTCTTTCAATCTGTCCTCATATTTTGTTGGTCAATATAACCTAGCTTCCCCACTAGTCTTCTAGTTTTTCTTCAGAACTAATAGCCATGAAATTGTAAATATAGAAGGGAACTGAGATTATCTCTCCTGGGCACGTAAACAATCTCATAATCATAATGAACCTTGGATCTCTGTCACTCCAACTGTCCTCTTTGCAGTTTCCACACTTACAACTCTTAAAATTCTTGAACACAAAATAGGTTCTGTTGTGTATAAATCTCTCTCCTAAAGAAGAATGAAACACTGAAGGACAGGAACAGACAAATGCAAATTCTGCCTCTTTCCCACCCAGAACACCAGCCACATGGCACTGCACATTGCAGGTATTAAATTTAAGTACTTGTTGAATGAGTTTGCATTATTCTTGCAGTTCTCCTTCTCATTTGTTTTTTTCCCTTCCTCTTCACTTCTGTAAGTTCACTAAATGTTTTTACTTGGATTATAAAGATACCAAGTTCAATTTTGTATATTTAATATACTTTCTTCTGTGAACGCCTTTTTTGGTATTTTGTTCATACTACCTATTAATGACATTTCTTTTCAAAATCAATTTGCCTGACCTTTGAAGAGTGCTTCCTTACACTCCACATCTAAAGGAATACCTCTTTTATTACATTTGCTATATGCAGAATATACTTGTGTTTCTTATAATCATTCATGTTTATTCTTTTTTATGTTATTGACTTCCAGGTCTATCTTCTTAGTGAATATGTGTGTTTGTTAGATTGTTTTATCCACTGCTAAAGCGTGTATTTTTCGAAGCTCAATCTTATTTTAGATTATTTCTGCTCATATTTGTAAACATGTTGGCATTCCTTGCATTGTTTTCTGTTCCCCGATATTTACATTATCTTTACATCCAGTGCCATCTGCGACCCCTCCATAGTCATCTTCTATACAGTGATGGACCTTATAATAGACTCACTAGAGAGATCACCAGAACCACATCTCTAATCATCCATGATCAACCTTTACTAATTGCCAATCCAACAGCATTAATTTCAGATTGAATTAGAATTGAATTAGAATATTTAATGTCTATTTTACATTTATTGAAATTCATCTATGAGTTGCCCTTCGTTGCCTTTTATTACTTCCTTAGAATTCTGTCCACCATAAAGCTATCAGAAATGATGTCCACTGTTTGTTCTTCTCGGGATAATATTGCTTATCTGTCATCTTGATGTTTAAGATTGTTCTCTAAGAACATCTGTTCCTTTCAAAAATTGCTTAATTCAGCCTCCAAAATCATTCTCTTTATGTATTATGAAGATTAGTTCCATCCATCCATTATTACTGCATCTTTTATATATACATAGAGCTCTCTCTTTTCTTCATCCCTTTGCAAAAATCGAATTCAATCACGGTGACACCCTACTATCAAGTCAATTGTGGGCATCATAGTCCCAGAATCATTGATTTGTTAATGTTCAATTTTCCGATTACTATATTCTCTGCTTTTAGAAGCTGTTTTTGCAGAATCTTAATTATATCCTAGTCATACACAGTAATTGTTTTCTTATTAAAGCAAGATTTAAGAAATTAGTTGAGTTTCTCAGTTTGACTTATCATTAATGTTTTTCATTTTTTTCTATTCCATTCCCTCTCTTATTTTATCTTTCACTGTGTCCCCTCATAAAATAAAAATATTTCTTTTTACCTTTAGCCATCTGTGCCAAATCCTGATTCATTCTTCTTTTGTAAGATTCCATTTTTTCCTATGTTATAATACCCTACCATTTGTGTATAAATACATCTACAATAATGCATAAAAAGAGAACAGTCAGGATTACTCCCCTTCACTAGATTTAGATCTGGAATTCCTACAGATGTGGATTCAGTGGTTGCTTGAGGACACAATCAGTTACAACTTGAACCTGATTTCCATGCATCTACCATCTATATACACTGCCAACATTATATACACTGTAGGCTCAATAATATGCCCATCCCTTCCAGTGCATTCAGTCTGATTATTGCGTATTTTCCAGTCCTGGTTCCATCAAAATATATCACATTAGGACTACTGTTTTAACCTTCCTGAGGACCATCACTGGCCAAACACAGGTTGGCACTAAGGCATCTACATTGTGCGATGAGAGGGCTCCTCTGCGTTCCTTATTATTGATCCTCACTCTCTGTTCCCAATCACTTTTTATTCTATTTACCCTTCTGTCTATCTTCTCACCTCCTTACCTTTACACTTCCTATCCCTTTTAGTCACTACCCTGTTCTCTAACCCAAATGTGTTCTAATAGATGGCAATGTACAAAATCCTGTTTAATCAATGTGTTCCCCAGCCCTACCCAGTTGCCTCCTTGTTACCAGTGGCAATTGATGAAATAAAGTTTTAAGAACTGAGAAAAATATAAATAATGCTTTGGAATTTAGCGGAACAGGAATTGACCTCTAATTCTCTTTCTCCTTCAATCTATCTGCTTCATTATCTCTGCACAAATTCTTCCATATAGTTATCTATATGGAAGATTGTAACTACAGTATCTATAGTAACTATAGTTAACTATCTTTCAGATAGTTATCTATCACATAACCTGAGCATAAGGATACAATTGGGGGAAAGCTGCTTGGGTTTTGTTTTGTTTTTTATCAGCATGAGGTAAACTCGGCTGGATGGAGGAATTGGAGCCAGCTTGTTACAACCATAAAAACAGGTATAGGAGTCCAAAAATAAGAATGGGGTGAGGGAGAGAGATGAGGGAGAGAAGATGCCAGAAAATTCCTTTGGTATCGATGCATTATCCAGTAAAGTAGTCCCTTCTTTATGTCAATGTGACATATGAAAATTCATATTTCAAAACAGATGAGTTTAGTGATTAATAACTCAGTTTATGGAAAAATTAACAATAGTACTTAAATAGTATACTCTCTTATACCATTTCAAATATGAGTCTATGGGAACTCTATTATGCAAGTTTTTAGGAGAATGACTCTTTAATAAAGTAAGGTATATCAAAAATGTATGGATTCAGAGAAACTGGAAATTGTGAATCAAGAAAACCATTGATTATCCATTAATTACTGAATCAGAATGTATCTGGAAAAATTCAGAAGGAAACCTCAAGCCCTTGAATGAAAGGACAATCTTATTGAAAAGACTGTCTTATTTATAAAAGTCTTAAAAAGATCCTTGAGCAAAAATCTTATTAAAATATTTAGCCCTAGTCCAGTACCTGGTACAAGGTGGGTAGTTGTCTTAGGTCAGATTTCTTAGTTACAGAGCCTGAGACAGTGTGTTAGGTGTATGTGAGTTATTGAGGAGTGTTCCTCAGAAAAGCCTATAAGCAGGAGAGAAGTGGGATAGGAAAGGGGAAAGGCTCAAAAAAGAATATTGCCTTAGGAAAACTCTCACCTTGTCCTGATACATGGTGATGCTCTATATTGTAAATAGCACTACAGAGTTGTCTCACCTTGAGACAAGGGACTTCACTTTTTGAAACTTGAAACAGTCTATCATTAGTCACTTGGGAGCAGGGAAATTGTAACCAGTCAGGAATTTCTGGACATATTGGCTATCTTCCACCAACAATTCTCCAGAGAGGGCCCCAGGTGGATGTTACTAATCACAGTTCTAAGAACAGCTGAGAGACAGGTGCATGTTCAGGAAGGGGAATCTGGACTGGGTATTTAAGGCATCTACTGCAATAATCAATAAATATTTATTAGATGAGTGAAGGGATGGGTATGACCCAATCTGACTCTAAAACAAATTCACATTTTATGGGAAGCGTACTATTTTCCAATTTGTCTTTATGGCAATGAATCTTATTCAACATACTGCACATATCCCATCTGGCTTAATCAGTGTCATTTTAGAACCCGCATTTAAGTAGCAAGTGAATATAAACAACTACCAAATCCAAGAACACAACCAGTCAAGAAGCAGTAAAAGGATGCTTGCTCTTAATATAGCTCTTATAGACAGGGAAGGCAACACTATTCATAAGCAACTGTATGGATGAGATGATTAACAAGGTCGGCAGAAGAAATACTAACCTAGCACACTGCAAGGCTGAAAACAATGCAGAATGACTCTGTAATACTCACAAAAGAATCAGAAATACAGAGTAGACAAGTAACATCCAAATATGGATTGCTTTTTCTAAATGGGTCCAAGCTAGGCCTCAAATGTTAGAAGGCACAGAAGTGACAATTTGATTTACAAATGCTCAGGAGGTTTTCAAGAATGCCCAGGCTGGCAAAGAGCAATGGTTATGTGCATAACACTTTTCATGAACACAGTCACATGCCACCCTTAGCAGCAGCAGCATTTATGAATGCAAGTGGCAAACTGTAAAAATACTACTTGTTGAAGTATGATATTAATAACTTGGGTGTAAGGATGACAGAATCTTACTGGAAATGGCACATAATGGCACTATGTATGTTATTTTATTTATTTATTTATTTATTTATTTTTGAGACAGAGTTTTGTTCTGTTGCCCAGGCTGGAGTGCAGTGGTGCAATCGGTTCACTGCAATCTCTGCCTCTTGGGTTCAATGGATTCTCATGCCTCAGCCCCCCAAGTAGCTGGGATTACAGGTGCCCACCACCACACCTGGCTCATTTTTTTGTATTTTTAGTACAGACAGGGTTTCACCATGTTGGTTGGCCGGGCTGGTCTCGAACTCCTGACCTCAACTGATCTTCCCGCCTCGGCCTCCCAAAGTGCTGGGATTACTGGCATGAGCCTCCACACCCAGCCTATGTACATTATTTTAATAGAGCAGATTTTAAAAGTTTAGGCCTCAAAGTAACCATGATCTTTTAATCTGATTTTCAAACTAATTAAAAATATTCTCCATTTACTCAGTGATTACATTAATTTTACTCATAATCCTGACCTTATGTTTTCCCAGTGATTTAGAACCTTTGGTAAACAAACAGAATTTTCAGTGTAGTCCTTTATTAAAATAGAGACTCTGGGATATTAAAGTTGTTTTCAAGAGCATCTCAAGAGGAAAATTTTGTTGTCAAATATTTATATTTGTTGATGTCCTTTGATTGTAAACAACAGAAACTAACTCACCTGACAAAAAGCAAAACAAAATTTAAGAATTTGAAGTAAATTATAGATTTAAAGGAAAAATGAAACAATATATTCTTTATAAGGCAAAATAAGGCAACTCTTAAGAAGGAGTTGTTTGGGGAATTTCTCTGTAACATGATGCCATTAATGAAACTCGTTATCTGAGACACTCCATTCAAGTTTCACGTTTCCAGGAGAGAGTTTTATTAGTCTAGCCTAAGTCATTTTTCTCTCTTGGATCAATCAGTGTGTCCAGAGAATAGTGACACAGAAATGGTCGCCAGAGAAATCACTGATATCCACTCTGCTATCTCAGTATATGTTGGCTTAGGCATTAGAGTTTGTCCTTGGAATATCTGTTGCATTCAGTGTATTCAAATCTGTAAGAGCTTTTTATTTTTACCGTTGTGTTTCTTTGCTGGTTCTTAATTCTTACACTTAATTATAATTTTTTTCAATGATAAGTTGAATGAATTTAGATTCACAAACACCAAGCTTATGTTTTATGATAACATTTTAAACTCCCATTAAGGGTTTTGATCTGTGATATAGGGATTACCATAAACATTTTTAATGAAGTACCTGAAAAGGAAGGCTATATTTGTAGTACCCAGTGCTTATATCCCATGGCTCTGAGTTTTACCCAGGCCTCCTTTTTACAAAGTTAGCCTCTTTCTTAATAAGATGCCATTATTTCTCATTTACACATTGGCTTAGCCAATTAGCCAATTTTAAATTGTTCTGGGGTAACTACTAGCCTTAAAATTGTCACTCAACTGTGAGTCCCTGAAGGGCAAGAACCCTGCCCTCCATTGGTACAGCCCATGCTTAATGAAGCATGTTATAGGCACTAATGATGTGTTTTCTTAATGGATGAGTGAATGACTACATCTCTTTCTACCTTCTAATGTCAGCTTTTTATTTATTACTTACAGCATAAACCAATACATACAACATCTATATAAACTTATAAAACCCATATTAGTTTTTCCACCTGATATAACTAATAAATGTTTCAGTGACTGGGGTGGAATTTGAAATTCTTTACTAGTATAAAGTTTAAACTTTATCTTTGGGTTTTATTTGTGTATTTATGATATTCCAAGTCTCCAATGGCTTGGGTAATTTGAAATTGACAATTTCCATTAATACTGTTAAATGTACACATTTGTAGATCTGTGTCATGGGTAACAGAAAAAGGTAGATAAGTATATCTTCACAATAAATCTGAACCCATTTGCCTGCTTGGCTGGACTTGTACTTCTTGGATCACAAAATTTGTCCTCTGTAAGCCCAAGGAATGGTAATAATGATATAAACTTGACTGAACTTGCAGCCCCAAAGGCGTGAGAGTGATTATGTAGGGCCTATTATAAATTTGCTGTCATGTAACTTTCATCAACATTTTGAGACATGTGTCCTGCAGCTTTGGAGTAATGTATTCAACTTACAGACAGTGCAAATACCAAGGCTTCAGAAGCATCGGTCTCCAGTACTCAAGTTGACCCCAAAATTCACCAAAACTAATCAGATCCATCATATCCTTTATAACTGCCATACACATGGCATTGCCAAGTAATTACTAACTCCTGGAATTGGTGATATAGGCCACCATTGTTGTTGTTATTACTATTACAATTCTATTAGAATAGCATGTTCTCAACTGAATGTGGTGGCTCACACCTGTAATCCCAGCACTTTGGGAGGCTGAGGCAGGTCGATCTCTTGAGGCCAGGAGTTCTAGAGCAGCCGGGCCAACATGATGAAATCCCATCTCTACTAAAAATACAAATATTAGCCTGACATGGTGGTGCATGCCTGTAGCTCCAGCTACTCTGGAGGCTGAGACAGGAGAATCACTTGAACCCAGGAAGCGGAGGTTGCAGTGAGCTGAGATAGTACCACTGCACTCCAGCCTGGGTGACAGAGCAAGAGTCTGTCAAAAAAAAAAAAAAAAGAATAGCGTGTTCTCAAAGTATCAAGTAAATCTTTTATTGGTTAATAATGTCTGAGGCAGATGCGTTTTCTTATCTCTTCCTTGTTTGTCACTCTTTATAACCAGAACAACAATACTTCATCATTGTGTTTCTTAAATGTAAGGTATCCCATAACCAGTGGTAGTAAGCTTGGTACAAAGTGCCCTCCGTCACCTTTCCCTTGGTCTCCATCTTTCTAGATGGCCTCATGCTGAGACATTACTGTTCTGGGAGGACATCCATTAAGAGTCTCACTTTCCTGTGATATTTCCCTTTCTGAGTTCTGATTATCCACATTTACGACTGTGGATGTCGAGAATCCTCATCTTACCAAATCAGCATTGGTACTCCCACACTTCACATACACTGCAGAACAATCATGTCTCCGGGTATGGCCCAGGGAGATGGAGCTCATTGGCCTGATGGCACACCTTCTTTCCCATTAAGTTTAAAATCCTGACTGTAGTAGAAGGTCAAAACAGCTTGGTTACTGTGCTTATTACTACGTATCATCATTTGCTTGCTTAGCTGTCTCTTCAGTAGCCTGCGATCTACCTAAGGATGGGAATCACATTTTAAAAAATTTTTGCAACCCCCCTCCCCAAAATATCATAGCACCACATGCATAGTTTCTGATGCTCCAACAGACTAAATTATTCCCTTGCTGAAGGACACAGAAAGCATGCCCACGTGATTAGAAGCTTTGGCCAGGATATCACATTTGTGGCAGCAAAGTGAAAATAAAACAAAGCTTCAAAATATTTGGGAGAAAGGAGAGAGATGTGTTAAAAGTCCAGAAACTTTCCTCTGCTTCTAGTAGGGAAGGGATGCCTTTTTTGAAACAAAATACTACACTCTGGGCCTGTGATCTTGATGAGATCAGCACATAATGCTGATAAGATCTGAGCTACATTGTCGTTCTGTTTTTATTTTTTGTAGGCATTGAGCTCATGTATAAATGTTTGAAAAAGAAAAAAACTACTCATTTTGAAATGTTATGTCTGTGAATAAAATATGTACATGTATTTGAGACTCGGTTTGACACTACAACAGTATATTTAAGATAAACTATTTATCTTCCACAAACACATTTCACTGTTTTAACACATCCATTTGTTTCTGGAATGAAGGCAGAGGCATGAGGGTGGGAGGGAGGAAGGAGGCAGGAAGGAGAAAAAAAAAAAACAGGGAGCTTTGTGTTGTGATATTTCAGCTTTTCTCTTGATGGCAAAATTCTAACTGGAATAAGGTTTTGTTATCCCGGATGTCAGTTCACAAATCATGAATTAAGCAGCTCAAGCCAAGTGGCACCTAGCAGTAAAACTGGCATTTCTCAAAATATTGGCAGATCGAGCAAGCAACTGTTGATTTTAAATGTTTAATGAGCAATATGTTACTTATTCCGGTAATATTGTTGTGTTTGCCTAACCTTTCTCAGACTGCCTCCTTCTGCTTTATTGCTGGAAAGCTTCCAAAATGGAAGGGGCGAGTTAGGGAGGGGAGAGTGTGTGGACAGTGCTTATGAAAAAAAACTATAAGAAGAAAGAATTCATTAAAATTGCTCTCCTGATGATGAAGAACTGTCCGTGTCTTCTCAGAATCATAACTCAGGGACTTAGATGGCATTTTAGAATCCCAACATATTTTTCCTCACACATTTATGATCACGATGGAAAAGAGAAGAATATAGGAAGAAAAAAATAGAATGAAAGAGGGGCAGATAAACCTGCTGAGGGGTGGTTGTAACAAGAATTCTGGAATAACTAGAAAGTGCTGGATGAGGAGATCTTAAGAGTGAAATTATGATGACAGAAACCTGGGTGAAGTCACTGCACGTGGTTGTGGTGGCAGAGTTGACCCAGAGAATGAACCCGTGGCAGAATTTTAACAGAAATCAAATCAGTGGAGCAAAAGGGTAAGACAGAAATCAATAGTAACCTCATACTCAGTGGCAGACAGTGCTTGGCTTCTTGGTCCCGTTTTACAGTTAAACACTACCAATACACACTCATTTCTTAGCAGGACTGGTTGGTGAGTCTGAGTGCATTACTGGTCAGAGTGTGTAAACTATCTGATGGAAATTAAACCTCTGTCAAGGTAAAGTTAATGATCCCTATGCAAACTAAGAGTATCATTTGTAGCCTTAAAAAAAAGAAGGTTTCTTTTTCCTTTTTTTAAATCAGAAGTTTCTTTTAGCAAAAGTGAATGAGGAACTTCAGGCATTACTGAGTACATTTGAAATCCTCTACAGGACTAATGCAGATAATTCATGCAAAATATCTGAATCAGTAAGGGTGTTAAAATGAAGATAACCCTATGACTGATAACCATAAAAAATTAGCTACACAGACAAATCTCCTCAACAGAGCTCTCATTATAGTTGGGAACAGAAAGAAATTTCTCAGTGCTCTAAGAATTAAAATAAAAGAAAAAAATCAATTACCTGTTTGTGGAAGTTAGGGGAGAATTTTGCCTTTATAAAAATACACCAGACCCAGCACTTTGGGAGGCCGAGGCGGGCGGATCACGAGGTCAGGAGATGGAGACCACGGTGAAACCCCGTCTCTACTAAAAATACAAAAAAATTAGCCGGGCGTGGTGGTGGGCGCCTGTAGTCCCAGCTACTCGGAGAGGCTGAGGCAGGAGAATGGCATGAACCCAGGAGGTGGAGCTTGCAGTGAGCCAAGATTGTGCCACTGCACTCCAGCCTGGGCGACACAGCAAGACTCCGTCTCAAAAAAAAAAATAAATAAATAAACCAGAAGCCTGCTGTTAATGGTACTTAAGGCATTAGGGATATTGTTTCTAAATTTCAGTAGAAAAATATTGTTGTATAGAGCTCATTCAGGATCACATTTTTAAAAGTTATTTCAAAATATATATCTATTTCCACCCTGCCAAGCTTGTGTTCATGTAGATGGGAACTATGATTTTTTTTTTTTTTTTAAACACAATCATAAGGACTATTTTTGGTATTGGGCTCAAGAAACCTGGAAATAATGCTAATGAGGTAAGAACAATGAGGACAATTTCCCTAATCTAGTGAGCTTTGCCTGGTCCTTTGACCACAGTCTTTAACTCTGGAAGTGACCCCTCACATGAATATTCAGTCACAATAGCAATAGCTTGTCAAAGAAAAATTATTTGAGAGTCATCATTAAGGAGTCATCACTGAGGGGAAGCCAAGATGGCCGAATACGAACAGCTCCGGTCTCCAGCTCCCAGCCCCAGCGACACAGAAGACTGGTGATTTCTGCATTTCTGCTTGAGGTACCGCTTTCATCTCACTAGGGAGTGCCAAACAGTGGGTGCAGGACAGTCGGTGAAGCGCACTGTGCGCGAGCCAAAGCAGGGCGAGGCACTGCCTCACTCGGGAAGCGCAAGGGGTCAGGGAGTTCCCTTTCCTAGTCAAAGAAAGGGGTAACAGACGGCACCTGGAAAATCGGGTCAGTCCCACCCTCATACTGCGCTTTCCCAACAGGCCTGGAAAACGGCACACTAGGAGATTGTATCCCGCACCTGGCTCGGAGGGTCCTATGCCCACGGAGTCTCGCTGATTGCTAGCACAGCAGTCTGAGATCAAGCTGCAAGGCGGCAGCGAGGCTGGGGGAGGGGCGCCCGCCATTACCCAGGCTTGCTTAGGTAAACAAAGCAGCCAGGAAGCTCGAACTGGGTGGAGCCCACCACAGCTCAAGGAGGCCTGTCTGCCTCTGTAGGCTCCACCTCTGGGGGCAGGGCACAGACAAACAAAAAGTCAGCAGGAATCTCCAGAGACTTAAACGTCCCTGTCTGACTGACAGCTTTGAAAAGAGTAGTGGTTCTCCCAGCACGCAGCTGGAGATCTGAGAATGGACAGACTGCCTCCTAAAGTGGGTCCCTCACCCCTGAGCAGCCTAACTGGGAGGCACCCCCCCCAGAAGGGAAAGACTGACACCTCACTGCGCCAGGTACTCCTCTGAGACAAAACTTCCAGAGGAACTATCAGACAGCTGAATTTGTGGTCTCACGAAAATCCGCTGTTCTGCAGCCACCGCTGCTGACACCCAGCCAAACAGGGTCTGGAGTGGACCTCTAGTAAACTCCAACAGACCTGCAGCTGAGGGTCCTGTCTGGTAGAGGGAAAACTAACAAACAGAAAGGACATCCACACCAAAAACCCATCTGTACATCACCATCATCAAAGCCCAAAAGTAGATAAAACCGCAAAGATGGGGAAAAAACAGAGCAGAAAAACTGGAAACTCTAAAAAGCAGAGCACCTCTCCTCCTCCAAAGGAACGCAGTTCCTCACCAGCAATGGAACAAAGCTGGATGGAGGATGACTTTGACGAGTTGAGAGAAGAAGGCTTCAGACGATCAAACTACTCTGAGCTACGGGAGGAAATTCAAAACAATAGCAAAGAAGTTAAAAACTTTGAAAAAAAATTAGAAGAATGGATAACTAGAATAACCAATGGAGAGAAGGGCTTAAAGGAGATGGAGGAGCTGAAAGCCAAGTTTCGAGAACTACGTGAAGATTGCAGAAGCCTCAGTAGCAGATGCGATCAACTGGAAGAAAGGGTATCGCAGATGGAAGATGAAATGAATGAAATGAAGCGAGAAGGGAAGTCTAGAGAAAAAAGAATAAAAAGAAATGAATAAAGCCTCCAAGAAATTTGGGACTACGTGAAACGACCAAACCTACGTCTGATTGGTGTACCTGAAAATGACGGGGAGAATGGAACCAAGTTGGAAAACACTCTGCAAGATATTATCCAGGAGAACTTCCCCAATCTAGCAAGGCAGGCCAACATTCAGATTCAGGAAATACAGAGAACACCACAAAGATACTCCTCGAGAAGAGCAACTCCAAGACACATAATTGTCAGATTCACCAAAGTTGAAATGAAGGAAAAAATGTTAAGGGGAGCCAGAGAGAAAGGTCGGGTTACCCACAAAGGGAAGCCCATCAGGCTAACAGCTGATCTCTCGGCAGAAACTCTACAAGCCAGAAGAGAGTGGGGGCCAATATTCAACATTCTTAAAGAAAAGAATTTTCAACCCAGAATTTCCTATCCAGCCAAACTAAGCTTCATAAGTGAAGGAGAAATAAAATACTTTACAGACAAGCAAACGCTGAGTGATTTTGTCACCACCAGGCCTGCCCTAAAAGAGCTCCTGAAGGAAGCACTAAACATGGAAAGGAACAACCGGTACCAGCCACTGCAAAAACATGCCAAATTGTAAAGACCATCGAGACTAGGAAGAAACTGCATCAACTAATGAGCAAAATAACCAACTAACATCATAATGACAGGATCAGATTCACACATAACAATATTAACGTTAAATGTAAATGGGCTAAATGCTCCAATCAAAAGACACAGACTGGCAAACTGGATAAGGAGTCAGGACCCATCAGTGTGCTGTATTCAGGAAACCCATCTCACGTGCAGAGACACACATAGACTCAAAATAAAGGGATGGAGGAAGATCTATCAAGCAAATGGAAAACAAAAAAAGGCAGGGGTTGCAATCCTAGTCTCTGACAAAATAGACTTTAAACCAACAAAGATCAAAAGAGACAAAGAAGGCCATTACATAATGGTAAAGGGATCAATTCAACAAGAAGAGCTAACTATCCTAAATATATATGCACCCAACACAGGAGCACCCAGATTCATAAAGCAAGTCCTGAGTGACCTACAAAGGGACTTAAACTCCCACACAATAATAATGGGAGATTTTAACACCCCACTGTCAACATTAGACAGATCATCTAGACAGAAAGTTAACAAGGATAATCAGGAATTGAACTCAGCTCTAAACAAAGTGGACCTAATAGACATCTACAGAACTCTCCACCCCAAATCAACAGAATATACATTTTTTTCAGCACCACACCACACCTATTCCAAAATTGACCACATAGTTGGAAGTAAAGCTCTCCTCAGCAAATGTAAAAGAACAGAAATTATAACAAACTGTCTCTCAGACCACAGTGCAATCAAACTAGAACTCAGGATTAAGAAACTCACTCAAAACCGCTCAACTACATGGAAACTGAACAACCTGCTCCTGAATGACTATTGGGTACATAATGAAATGAAGGCAGAAATAAAGATGTTCTTTGAAACCAACGAGAACAAAGACACAACCTACCAGAATCTCTCGGACACATTCAAAGCAGTGTGTAGAGGGAAATTTATAGCACTAAATGCCCACAAGAGAAAACAGGAAAGATCCAAAATTGACACCCTAACATCACAATTAAAAGAACTAGAAAAGCAAGAGCAAACACATTCAAAAGCTAGCAGAAGGCTAGAAATAACTAAAATCAGAGCAGAACTGAAGGAAATAGAGACACAAAAAACCCTTCAAAAAATTAATGAATCCAGGAGCTGGTTTTTTGAGAAGATCAACAAAATTGATAGACCGCTAGCAAGACTAATAAAGAAGAAAAGAGAGAAGAATCAAATAGATGCAATAAAAAATGAAAAAGGGGATATCACCACCGATCCCACAGAAATACAATCTACCATCAGAGAATACTACAAACACCTCTATGCAAATAAACTAGAAAATCTAGAAGAAATGGATAAATTCCTCGACAAATACACCCTCCCAAGACTAAATCAGGAAGAAGTCGAATCTCTGAATAGACCAATAACAGGTTCTGAAATTGTGGCAATAATCAATAGCTTACCAACCAAAAAGAGTCCAGGACCTGATGGATTCACAGCTGAATTCTACCAGAGGTACAAGGAGGAACTGGTACCATTCCTTCTGAAACTATTCCAATCGATAGAAAAAGAGGGAATCCTCCCTAACACATTTTATGAAGCCAGCATCATCCTGATACCAAAGCCAGGCAGAGACACAACCAAAAAAGAGAATTTTAGACCAATATCCTTGATGAACATTGATGCAAAAATCCTCAATAAAATACTGGCAAACCGAATTCAGCAGCACATCAAAAAGCTTATACACCATGATCAAGTGGGCTTCATCCCTGGGATGCAAGGCTGGTTCAACATACGCAAATCAATAAATGTAATCCAGCATACAAACAGAACCAAAGACAAAAACCACATGATTATCTCAATAGATGCAGAAAAGGCTTTTGACAAAATTCAACAACCCTTCATGCTAAAAACTCTCAATAAATTAGGTATTGATGGGACGTATCTCAAAATAATAAGAGCTATATACGACAAACCCACAGCCAATATCATACTGAATGGGCAAAAACTGGAAGCATTCCCTTTGAAAACTGGCACAAGATAGGGATGCCCTCTCTCACCACTCCTATTCAACATAGTGCTGGAAGTTCTGGCCAGAGCAATCAGGCAGGAGAAGGAAATAAAGGGTATTCAATTAGGAAAAGAGGAAGTCAAACTGTCCCTGTTTGCAGATGACATGATTGCATATCTAGAAAATCCCATTGTCTCAGCCCAAAATCTCCTTAAGCTGATTAGCAACTTCAGCAAAGTCTCAGGATACAAAATCAATGTACAAAAATCACAAGCATTCTTGTACACCAATCACAGACAAACAGAGAGCCAAATCATGAGTGAACTCCCATTCACAATTGCTTCAAAGAGAATAAAATACCTAGGAATCCAACTTACAAGGGATGTGAAGGACCTCTTCAAGGAGAACTACAAACCACTGCTCAATGAAATCAAAGAGGATACAAACAAATGGAAGAACATTCCATGCTCATGGGTTGGAAGAATCAATATCGTGAAAATGGCCATACTGCCCAAAGTAATTTATAGATTCAATGCCATCCCCATCAAGCTACCAATGACTTCCTTCACAGAATTGGAAAAAACTACTTTAAAGTTCATATGGAACCAAAAAAGAGCCCGCATTGCCAAGTCAATCCTAAGCCAAAAGAACAAAGCTGGAGGCATCACGCTACCTGACTTCAAACTATACTACAAGGCTATAGTAACCAAAACAGCATGGTACTGGTACCACAACAGAGATATAGATCAATGGAACAGAACAGAGCCCTCAGAAATGATGCCGCATATCTACAACTATTTGATCTTTGACAAACCTGACAAAAGCAAGAAATGGGGAAAGGATTCCCTATTTAATAAATGGTGCTGGGAAAACTGGCTAGCCATATGTAGAAAGCTGAAACTGGATCCCTTCCTTACACCTTATACAAAAATTAATTCAAGATGGATTAAAGACTTAAATGTTAGACCTAAAACCATTAAAATCCTACAAGAAAACCTAGGCAATACCATTCAGGCCATAGGCGTGGGCAAGGACTTCATGTCTAAAACACCAAAAGCAATGGCAACAAAAGCCAAAATTGACAAATGGGATCTCATTAAACTAAAGAGCTTCTGCACAGCAAAAGAAACTACCATCAGAGTGAACAGGCAACCTACAGAATGGGAGAAAACTTTTGCAACCTACTCATCTGACAAAGGGCTAATATCCAGAATCTACAATGAACTCAAACAAATTTACAAGAAAAAAACAAACAACCCCATCAAAAAGTGGGCAAAGGACATGAACAGACACTTCTCAAAAGAAGACATTTATGCAGCCAGAAAACACATGAAGAAATGCTCATCATCACTGGCCATCAGAGAAATGCAAATCAAAACCACAGTGAGATACCATCTCACACCAGTTAGAATGGCCATCATTAAAAAATCAGGAAACAACAGGTGCTGGAGAGGATGTGGAGAAATAGGAACACTTTTACACTGTTGGTGGGACTGTAAACTAGTTCAACCATTGTGGAAGTCAGTGTGGCGATTCCTCAGGGATCTAGAACTAGAAATACCATTTGACCCAGCCATCCCATTACTGGGTATATACCCAAAGGAGTATAAATCATGCTGCTATAAAGACACATGCACACGTATGTTTATTGCGGCACTATTCACAATAGCAAAGACTTGGAACCAACCCAAATGTCCAACAACAATAGACTGGATTAAGAAAATGTGGCACATATACACCATGGAATACTATGCAGCCATAAAAAATGATGAGTTCATGTCCTTTGTAGGGACATGGATGAAACTGGAAAACATCATTCTCAGTAAACTATCGCAAGGACAAAAAACCAAACACCACATGTTCTCACTCATAGGTGGGAATTGAACAATGAGAACTCATGGACACAGGAAGGGGAACATCACACCCCGGGGACTGTTGTGGGATTGGGGGAGGGGGGAGGGACAGCATTAGGAGATATACCTAATGCTAAATGACGAGCTACTGGGTGCAGGAAATCAACATGGCACATGGATACATATGTAACAAACCTGCACATTGTGCACATGTACCCGAAAACCTAAAGTATAATAAAAAATAAAAATTAAAAAAAAAAAGGAGTCATCATTTATTGAGTATCTACTATGTGACAGGCCTAGCACAGAGTGATATTTGGGATAATATTCTAATTATTCTGAACCCTTTAGTAATAGGTTTCTATTTATAGAGAGACGGCTACAGTGCAGCAATTTTGATAACCCATCACATTCGTTAAAATAAAATGCAGCGGCCACTTATCAAACCCCTACTTTAATATTTCACTCAATTAAATATTTCAGTACAGCAATGAGTGAGAGCAGGAGGAAAATCTTACTCAGGAAGTGAAGTTAAAGAATACAGTTGGGACAAATACATTCAAATGTTAGGCTAAGTTTACTTGCTTCACTTCTTCTGATGAAAAGGAAAAAGATAACATCTCTTCTGAGGAAAATATTTGGGTAAGGACCTCTAGATTAATTTGTGATTGGGACTGAAAGTAGTAGATAGTTTGTGTTACCTTTTACTCACTATCCAATTCCTAATCTATCTTTTGAATTTGTTATAAAAAGAAATAAAAGAAACAATGTTCTCTCATATGGTTGAGAATTACCTGAGATAATATTGATGTGTGTAGAAAGCCTTAGGTAAATAATAGCTATTTTTATTAAATGTGTCTGTTTAATTTGAAGAAAACTTTCATTCTTTTTTTTTTTTAAGTATCTACTATGTGCTGAAAACTCCTCATTTGATAACAAAGTACTTCTTCTTCGGATCTCCACTTCAGTGGCTTTTTCTTAGGTGATCTTTCTTAACCTCCCTAACCAAGTGAAACCTCTCTTTCATCCAATCTTTCATTCGAGATATCTTGCCTGCTTCACACTGAATAGAGTTATAACTTAGGCTTAAATAACATACATACATACATACATACATTTAGATGGTAGCTTCATGAAATTGAAGACAGGCTGGTTTATTCATCACTGTGTCTTCACTCCACATCTAGTGCAGGGTCTGGCCTGTAATAGGCACTCAGTAATATATTTAATTGTATGTATAAGTAAATGTACAAGTCAATGAAGCAATGGGGGAATATATAGATAAATGGGCCTGGAGCACAGACTTTACAAATCTTATGGTATAGCTGGAGAGACAAAATGTATACAAATGATGATAGCGCAGCCTGATTTGTGCTACAATCACTGCATGAACAAAATTCTTTGAGAGAATAGAGACAAAACAAAACAAGACAAAAACCTAGGGGTTGAGAATAGGGATAGTTTCAAGCAGGGCTTAGGAAGAAGAAGCAGGATAAGGAAAGATGCTGAGACAGACTTCCTAAAGGAGAGGACATTGGAGCCGGTTCCCAAAGACTGAGGAGAAGGAACCCAGACAGAGAAAGGAAGGTCTTTTTCGGAGGAGGAGAGACAGCATGTGCCATTTACATTAATCAATCTATGTGCTGAAATCTAAAAGCTCCAACTCTGTTATATCAAACAAAACTGATGTTTTGCAATATTCAGAGGCAATATTCAAGGCTTCATTAGATGTAAATATACAATAAAAACTATGAAAAGGCTCCAAGAGAGAAAGATAAACTTAGAAAAGAGCAGAAGCTCAGAGTGTAACATATTTCTTATTACATGGAGGCTCTGGCATCCTGCAAATGGGTAGTGGTCAGTGCCTTCAGAAATGCACCATCATAGACTGATTCCTAAGTGGAAGGTCAAATCCTGGGGTAACCTTTAGAGGGAACAAATGGGAAGCAAGCTAGAGGCTCTCCAGCAGGCTAGCACAAGGAAGCTATTAAATATAACTGTGTGCATTTACTTACAGATAAAATACTTAGTAATTTGCATGTATTATCTCTTTTGAACTTCTTAGCAACCTTATAGGTCATCAAAACTGATATTATAACCTCTATCTTACAGCAAACTAAATTTTAGAGATTTTCTATAACTTATTCAAAGTTAGTGGCAAGCTATGAACTCAGGTTCCTCAAATTGAGTTCTAATACTCTATTATACTATACAGGATTAATTATTTTGTAAAACAAAATGAAACAGTAAAATAAAATAGAATGACCAGAAAAATTCATTACTAAATAGCTCATATTTTAGAATACTTTCCTCTCTTTTTTTCCCTTATTTTCTAGATTTGCTCTGTCTTATGCCATAGATCTCCTTTTAGCCTAGTCCTTTTTCTGAAACAGAATTTCTACCCTAGCCTAAAAAAGCATAGACTTTTTTTTTTTTCAGAGCCTTACTCTGTCATCCAGGCTGGAGTGCAGTGGCGTGATCTTAGCTCACTGCAACTTCCACCTCCCGGGTTCAAATGATTCCCCTGCCTTAGCATCCCAAGTTAGCCTCCTGAGTAGCTGGGGTTACAGGTACATGCTACCAGTCCCAGCTAATTTTTGTATTTTTGGTAGAGACAGGGTTTCGTCATGTTGGCCAGGCTGGTCTTGAACTCCTGACCTCAGATGATCCTCCTGCCTCGGCCTCCCAAAGTGCTGGGATTACAGGTGTGAGCCACTGCGCCCAGCCTGAATTTAAATCTTGATTCCACTACTTTGTAGCTTTATAGTTGTGAAAAACTAATTCGGTTCTCTGTCTCAACCACGTTTATGAATGGGAATGTTTACATATATGTATGTATGTGTATGTATGTATCATATATGTTTCATATGTATCATGTTATACTTCCTTAAACTAGTATTAGTATGTGTCACATTGCTTAGCACATGCCTAGTTCATAATAAATTCTCAGTAAATATTTATTTGGTGAATGAGTATTAGTTCTCTTCTCCTTCCCCACTACCTGTGTTATCTTAGACCAGATACTGAACAGCTATGAGCCCCAGCTACCTCATCTGTTCAGGGATTAAAATATTTGTACTACAGAGTTTTCAAAATGGTTAAATAATTCGCGTGAGAATTCTTAGCACATAGTTTTCACTAAATAAATACTTATGTTCTTTCCTCTTTGTTTCTGCATTTTTATTCTGCATACCATTTAAACACTTTTTTCCATTCTTCCATTCTCAGGAGGCTCAATTCTTTTTTCTTTCCCACCTCCTATCAGCCTCCTGCTGTCGGATTCATACCCCTCCTCTTTTCTAGACTTCTACCTGCTATTTTCTCCTGCACTCTCTTCTGTAGTTTTCCTTCCTTGATCCCCTTCTGCCTTTCCTCTTGCCTTTGCTAACTCTTTGAGCTCTATAGTAAGGTGCAGGCGATGCTGCAGGGTGGCACATGGGGCAGCCGAACCTGCTCGGAGGACTCTTGAAATAGTTATAACTACTAAAGGATAAGTGATTTAGGTATCTTTGATTTAGGAGAATGGAGGCAAGAAAATATATTTAACAGTAGAAATGCTCTTGATTCATAACCTTTCCCATTAGCATACACACACACACCCACCCAAGAGTTATGCATTTTATCACTTCTTCACCCATTCTTGTGGGTCCTTTTTTCTTTATATTTATATTTAATACTAATTCACTCATTTTCAGAGCATCAAAAATAATTGGGCCCATAAATCAACAGAAATCTAAGGAGAGAGAAAAAGGAGATAAAAAGGGAAATGCTGAGATGTAAATGACAACTAGACATGAACATTTTAATTCTCTGAGAATCAGCACCCTCTTAACTATACCAGCTGAGTTGTACACTTGTTCTAAGCTGTTTGCAACTCTTTCTTCTTTCCCACAAGGCCCTCTGCTACAGAGTGTAGGAATATTTTTTAGTCCAGTTGGTGATCACTTTATATCCTGAGGCAAAAGGATTGCTGGTTTGTGCTATACTTTTTCTAGCTTTTATAACTCAGATGGTATTCCTGCTTTGCTCATTCGCATGGAGGTTTAATTCTTCCTAGAGTCTTACAAAGCTTCAAAAGTAACCAAGGAAAGTCTAGCAATAGGGAACCCTCAGGTTAGAAAAAAAGTCAAGGAGTAGGAGGTTGAAGCCATCTATCTCTCTGCCTCTCTCTCTCTCTCTGTCTCTCCGTCTGTCTGTCTCTTTCTCTCTCTCACACACACACACACACACACGTTGGTTTTCTTTAGGTAGCTTTGTTCTTTGCACACTGAAACAATTTAAACAGGGTTATCATATCTTTGTATCTTTCATTTCAGCACTGCACTGCTAACATTTTTTTTCCTTTGACTCTGCCTTTCCTGAGGCCTTCAAGGGCCTTTGAAACCCTCGACGGTAAGGTTCATTTCCCGGCATACACCTAAGGATGATTGTCTTCTGATTCCCTGTAGCCATTTTTTTTTTTTTTTTTTTCTGTCTCTGCTGAATAAACTTAGTCTTGAGTCTTGACCCCGGGTAAAGAGGACAATTTAAAAGAAGGGAGAAAAATGAGTATCTCTATGTTTCAGGGTTTAAACTGCATGGCCATTCCAGGCTGCCAATCCCTATGAGAATGCAATGCCATTTTCTGTATGGTCTATCAATTTTAAGAACTCTCAGGCAGCATAAAATGAGAAAGAGGTTTACTGTGAATTTGGTATAATACTATTCTCAGAGGAAAATCTTTTCAACGATTGCAAATATAATTTCTAGTTCCGTAATTTGAAAGCTCCATGGCTGATTCCTATGTATTTCTTTCCCATCTTCTTGTTGGGAGTTTGCCTGTGATTTCATGTAATGAGTTTTCTCTGCTGTGGGAAGCAAAAACACTGTGCACCTTACAGGTTTGTGATCACCATCTCTCCAGCAAGCAAAAGAAATGCCTGGGGCCTTTTTAGGTTTTTTAGAAAGAAACAAGTATAAGGCTGTTAGTCTGATTCTAAACTTTTACTGCATTTCTCCCGGGAACAACTCCACAGCAAATGCAGCAATCTCTTCCCCAGAAAGTCTCAGGATACATGCTGAAATAGTTTAGTTCATACCAGCAGCTGGAGTGTTTAAAGCTTTCTTTACAGCATGGCTAGTTTGTTGAGGCCAGAGCAAAGGAACCAGTGAGTTGGGCCACCTTTGTGAAGCTTTTGCAGTGAGTGTGTACATCAAAATCACCACCAGAGTGTTAAAATGCAGATTCCTGGGGCTTGCCCTAGACGTAACGGATTAGAACTTTTGGAAGTAAGCCTAAGAAAGGAGTTCCCTAGGTGATTTTTCTTACTTTGGGAGCCACAGCTTTAGAAAAATATTTAGGAAGAGCTAAAAATGTAAATGTACTGACAGATACTGACATCGTAATTATTTGAAAATAATTTATTGGAGCCTAGGTCATAGAATGTTACTTCTGAAATATACTTTTGTTCTCATCTACTATACTCCCCAACTTAAAAAAATGGGAAGTACAACAGCCTAGTGAAAAATACACTTCTTCAGACTTGCATGTTAGAGCTTGTTTCTCTACACCATAGGTTAACAAACTTTTCCATGAAAAACAAGGTAGTAAATATTTTAAGCTTTGTGGGCCATAGGGTCTCTGTTGCAATTAAATTCTGTCATTGTAACTGAAAGCAGCCATAGACAATATATAAATGCATAGGCATGGCTGTGTCCAAGTAAAACTTTATTTATAAATACTGAAATTTAAATTTAATATAATTTTTATGTGTCAAAAAAATTGTTATTTTAATTTTTTAACTTTAAAAATGCAAAATTCACTCTTAGCTATGAGCTATACAAAATCACTCAAAAGATCAAATTTGGTTCATGAGACATAGCTTGCCAAGCCCTGCTCTGTAATGTTCCTGGTTCCCAAATTTGGGAAAAAATAAACAAAAATCTCAGGAAATAATTTTATATATACACATATATATAAGGATATGTATATCCTTATAAATGTCTGTGCCTAGCACCACAGGATTTTTGTTCAGAAAAGACGTATGCGTTTAATCTACAATCTAACATTTTACAAGTGATTCACCAGACATAGAAAATGTTTCTCAAAGTCTAAGAGGTAAAGACTCTTGAAAATGATTGTAACAGAAAGAGAATGAGAGATTTAAAAGAAATTAATATTTAGTGAGTACCTACTATGTCTGGGCACTGTTCATCATTTTCAAAAGTAAAGTACTAGAACATCTACAAGTAATGAATATTAATGGTAAGAGCAAATTTAATTTATTACTAATTAATTGTTATCAATATAATGATAGTTTCCCACATAGTGGCATCTTCTTTACTTTTTAGTATTGTCTAAAATACTAATGCCTTGTTTTATCTCCCCAGCCTAGTGCTGGACATATAATAGTTGTCAAGTTAAATTATGTATTATGTTTTTTACTCCAAAGAGCTAGTACTCATCCAGTAGAGATTTCAAAGGGAGAGCCATTCTTTTTGGGTTTGTAAGCAGTCTCTCTCAGTCAGTCTCTCTCTCTCTCTAGCCCTCCAAGATAGAGGTTATGAAGGACCCAAGAGATGTCAAATGATCTCCTGACCTAATCCGGCTTTTTGCTTATGGCTATCAAAGTTTGAACAATTGTCAGTTGGTCTATGCAGCAGTCATGTTCTTTACTATACTTCTGAAATTTTTATTTTAGTTTAACCATTGAGCATAGTTGCATTGATTTCTCTTTCTGGAAATGAGTTTGGTTTTCAAACTGTGTGCTAGAAAACACTCATTCTAGAAACTGAGCTTAACATCTTTGTCACTAAAATAAAATATGGGTATTTTTTTCCTGATTTATAAAAGACAAATATTACTGAGTAGAATTGTGTGTTTTGAAGTTTTTACCATAAAATATTCTTAGTTTTTTTTACTGTCTGCACCATTTTTCTCAATTAAAATCTAACAATCTAATGTGAAAAAGCACAATCAAGTATTTTCTTCTTGTATTTGGACCTACCACTTGAACGATTTTGAGAATCTGTCCTGGATTGTATTTTGGAAAAGTTAGTATCTTTTCTAGAAAAAGAAGATTAAATCTGTATGGTTTTGATTAAATTATGTTAGAGCTTTCCTTCAACCTCATTTTAAATATATGTCAACCTCATTTTAAATATGTGTATTTAAAATGAGTTAATTAAGTTTCATATCTTCAACTCTTTAGTGAAAAATATACTTATGCTCATTTAGGGGAAAATTCCATGTTCCTGAAAATCCAAGTTCAGTCAGGTACCATTCTCTAACTGGCTCTAAATATGTTCCACCCATCCCACATACACACACATACCTCTGTTTTCTTCCAAATACTTCTCATCTTTAAGTTGCTTTATAATATTCCTCTTTTGACAACTTGATGGAGAGAGGGATAGATTTCTCAATGGCTAGTGCTTGGATTCAGGGAGTGGGAGGTCAGGCACATGACTATTTTGGAATTGTGTCTTCTCATTAGTGTGGATCCAACCTTGCCATCCTCTAACCAATGGCTAACTAGTTCCATCACAGCACATGAAGTTTAATATGTAGCCAGCACCCCATTTCCCATGCCAATGGCCCACAGCTTTTTCTGTGATAGCATTCAACAGTTCTCCAGGTAGACAGGACACTAGCCATGAGTTGAACGTAGCAATTAAATTTTCCATTATCCCTGATGTGCAGAAGATGCCTTGATACCTGCCCAAGCCTAAATCTAAAGCCCTTAGACCAACTGTAACTATATTAGGACTAGGGATACTGGTTAGAAACAAGTAAACAAATATATTTTGGACCTCCAGTCCTTTAAAGAGGACAAAAGCTTATCACTATATTGTCAGGAATGAAAACTCCCGTTTTGTGAATTGTAAGTTTTCCTCACTCAGCTGCCTTTGCAATCACATGCTCATCTATTTACTTACTCTCAGATATGTAGAGTGCCAGGAGAGCACTTCTTAGAATGATTATTATATGTCATATCAAAACGAAGTCTCTCAGCAAATAGACTTTAGACTCAACCAACCAAAACAAACCTCTCTGTTTGCCCTGACCACCAACAAAACTGATTTCTTTTCTGGAGGCATCTGTGAGATTACTTTAGGCTCTTGCAATTCTGGTAGCATTTTCTTCCTGCTCTTCTTCTTCCCCATGGTTTGGCTGGATTGATTTCTTCTGTGATCTTCCTGTGTCCCACCCTATTACTTTCTTGTTTGCCCAGGGCTTCTCCCTCATGTTTTTCTGCTTTCACATCTTTTCCTGTGTCTCCTCTGCCCCTCAGCACAGCGGGTCAGATAATGTTCCCTGAGAGCCACTGCTAAGTTTGCCTTCGGGTAAAGCCATCTGTCAAAAGGGGAGGATTTGTGGGGCTTAACTTTTTTCATCTTGAAATTGTGAAGTTTTTCCCACTAGAAAATTAAAATTGCATCAGTATATGATATGTTGAGCTATTGATACAATAAGGTTTACCCTTCCAGAAACTGACAGTATTTTAGATTAGTACAGAAGGTTGGAAAGGCTGAGGAGATTTGAGAGCCTAGGAATTTATTGAAAATATTCCAAGGCCTCCTGCTCATAACTTACCCAATTATCTTCTGAAAAACTGAGCATTAATGTGCTTATCAATATTTGGATTCACAAGTTTAAAAGACCACCAAGACTTACATGTTAGTGAGAATGATTTTCTGTCTCAGTGTTTGCTACTCAATTCCTAGCTACCCCAAACAGTTAGATACACTAAGCCAGCATTGTATAAAATGAATTTATGACCCCCCTCTTCCCCTAGCAGCATCCTCTTCTTTCATTCCAGTCTTTTTCCAGTTCCACAGAACCTGTTCCCGCAAGTACCCATCCTGATTGCCTGCAGGCTGAGAAATCCCTTAGGTGTTAATTGAGAATTAAGACGTGAGCTGATAAAAGGTATAACCACTTGCATTAATATTTGCATTGCAAAAGGAGTCTTAATGGGAAAATAATTAAGCTTTAAAGTTTGATATCTTTGAGGCAATTTATCCTGCTTGGCAACCTGTCAATTCTGCTCACTTTACATCACCTTCCCTTCACTGCACCTCAGGTTGGCCACATGTCATTTGAATGTAACTTTGCAAACCAAGACTTGAGTGTGGGGTAAGAGAGCTCAGAATTCTTCATAGCATGATGCAAAGAAACTTTAAATTTCTCACCTATTTACAGATTAACTTACTCTTAATGATCTTCCAACACTTGAGAAGGTCAGTAGCCCTCCGTCTGTCATTCTCCAAGTTCACCAACAGCTTATCTACCCATCAAAGGTGCTTTTGTAACAAAATCCATGCATAATGAAACCAAGAAAGGTAATGTACATTTTCTTGTTCAACTTTGGGTGTAAATGACCTATTCTCAGTGATTTTTACAGTAAGGAAATCTAGTGATTATACCAGGCAACACTGAGAACTGTAGGATGGAGAGGAAAGAAAAGGGTGATCCACAATTGGGAGTTGAGATCCAGGCTTTTTTGGAGTTCCAGGTAGGCCAGAAAGCAGTCAGCATTGGCTTTTGTCATGAATCTAGTGTCTAGAACTGGTAGGCAAATGAGGATCAATCTCAGGAACAGAGCTGAGACTTTACAAATAAGATATAATTGATTAAAACACCAGAGTCACACAGGCGTCTTAGCTCTGCCATTTACTATCTGTGTAATGTTGGGAAAGTTCCTTAACTTTTCTAAACTTCACTTCCTTCATTGGTTAACAAGAGACACAGAGAGAGAAAAGAAGAAGCCTATATAGATAAACTAGAAGATGTAAACAATCCATGTGACACGAAGTGCTACCCGACAAATGGAGACTGAATTGTTAGTTCAGAAATGGGAATTGAGTTCAAGGCAGAATGTTGATTCTCCTCATAATTTAACTTATGTCCTTCAGTCCTTCCTGACCTAAATACTGGATTTATCCCTGATCCCTGGTCAAGATGGCTTCTGTGTCTGGAGTTAACCTAACTCCCTTAAGAAAAGAAAAGGTATATGTTTCTGAATGCCAAACTAGTAAGATCAGAAGGATGCTTACCAAATATAGGTGTTCTGGAGTATCACCTGGTAGGTTTTATAAACTAATGGATTCCTGAGCCTCATCCCAAGAAATTCTGATTCAGTAAGTCTGTGAAAGAGCCCAGTGATCTGCATGTATTAGCAGTTTCCAATGTGATTATTATATAGGTGGTCCATGGATCACAGTTTGAGAAACACCTGTACAGATGCTGATCAGAATCTGAGATAAGCTGATCACCACACCTGGATACTATATTTGTGTAATTTTTTAAAGTGAAAGCAAGAGAGAAAATAAATAGATTCATATAGCTTCTTTTTTATTTCAAAATAGTAGCAAGAGTTGAAAAATGCATCTACAGAGACATATTTTCTGGAAACTAAAAAGATCCTTTTATAAAGAGTATTGAGTAATATGTTAGACAATATGTTTGACTGAAATTTATGAAATGCATAGAAAATGTGTTCAAAGGGGTAATTTTTAAATAGTCTTTATAGAAATGTCCATGGTCTCACTTCAGTGAAGCCATTTCTAGGAAGTACTGAAATAATTATGGTCAAAATGGTCTGCTTTCTAAATATGTGATTCTTGGATAGAATCCAAAGACTTGAATAAACTGATAGTAGCATACCAAATAGATATGGCTTGCAATTATTAAGTGTCTTAAACAAGCATTTGATAGGTTGTACATTGACATCCATTAGCAAGTAATCTCCAGACAGTTATTCTGAGTGGTTGCAATGAGATCTTATGTGATGGATACAGGAGGCGAGGGGGTCAATCTTCTGGTCAACCACCAAGAATAAGATGAAATAGCTTTAGCACAGGGCTAAGACGTTGCATAATAATGTATTTCTCTCATATAAACAAATGATTGAGTACATTTAAGTGCTTGAGATCCAAAGTTCTGTGCTATATTAATAAAAAATACTGCACAGCCTGACACTTTGTATGGCAGGTATTATTTGGCTCTCTCTGTCCATGAAAATTCTCCATGTACACTCTGTTAATCATACACTTTCATGAAAATCATTTTGCTGTTCATACTTTAAGCTGGGAGGGTTAAGGGGTGGTGCTAGGACACTAGGGAACTTAGAAGTTCCCCGTGAGACAGGAAGATAAGCTGAGTGTTTCCTGGGCTGAGGGAATTTAGAAGACTTGAGTTAGAATAAAGGATGAGTTCTTCCTACCTCCACCTCAGAACTTTTCCCCTTTCCTGTAAGATTTATAGTTCATATCATTAGGGAAACTCAGGTTGGGCTTGTTCTCAGAATACTCAGATCCAAAGGGATAACACCAAAGCACAGAGATTTCTAGGGAATGATGCTGCACCAATGTGAGCAGGCTGCTAGTTAGCTATAAAATACAGCAAGAAGGGTCCAGCCCTGTAGGAAAAGTGATGGTGACAACTAAATGATGGGTCAAGTTTATAATTTAGCTCAACTTTAGTCCCAGCTGGGAACTGGAGTGCAATCTGACTGCCAGTAACAAGGATCAAAGAGCAATCAGGCAAACTGGTGCCATGGAGTGGAGAATAGTAAGGAAAATTCATTGGAGTGCACATACAGCTACCTGTCACCTTCAGAGTCAGCAATCTCAAGTCCAGTCACCTCTCAATCGTGAGCAAAGTGCTTCTAACAATTGGCCAGGCTCAAGTCTCACTGCTTTGGGGACCAAGTGGACTGGATCTGTGGTTACAATTCTTTAATAGCCACAGTTGAACAGTACAGGCGGTAGATTGCAACACACAATGCCCATGGATAGTCATGAAAACTTTTTGTCCATCTAATTAGAAAATTGTTCTGATTTTATATAATATCAACTTGCTTATTACTATGCCTCCTGTCATTTGGAATTGGTGTCTAATTTTCCTAATCATTCTTTTTCCCTTATGCCAGAAATAGAAAAATCGTAGAGATTTTCTTTTTCATTCTGAGAAACCTGCCCTTAGGATACAGCCAGAAGAATAGGTATGTCTTTCACTGACACTGAAATTATTAAATTCAGTTTTCTTTGAAAATATTGCATTATAAAGGTAATATATATATATATATATATATATAATCTATGTCAAAAATTCAAGCAGGATAGGAAAGCATCAAATGAAGAGAAGTTCCCTGACCGCACACTTCTGGGCCTCCTGATCCCATAACCCAGAAGTAAGATTGTTAACATTATGTAAACATTTATATATATGCAAATGTGTTGTATATGAATAAGTATTTTTATCCTTTATTTGTATCCCATTGTTTAGAAGGAATCTCCATTTGAATGTCCTTTAAGCATTCCAATTCAATAGATAAAACAACTCAGTTATTACCCTCCCACCCCCCCACCACCACCCATAAAAATATCATCCAGTACACAGATCAATCAAACCAAGAACCTTGGGGTCATCCCTCTCCCTCACTTGCCATTTTAATTAGAGATGAGTGTGTGAAAGTAGCACTCTCCCTCTGAGGTCCACCCCTCAGGGTAAGACAGTCTTGTGGACTTTCTTTATTTCAACCATTTAAACCTCTGAGGTGGCCTTTTCTTCTCCCCTTGTTTTTATTTAAAAAGGAGTGCAGGAAACACCCTCATGCAGCGCTTTTTAAATGAAGTAACTTGTCAAGTTCGAGACTGTAGCAGTAATCTGAAAGGCAGTAAATTTAGCGACCCTCACTTGCACTGACAGCCTGTCGAGCACTTGAAACATAAATAGCAGTGGAGACAAATCGCTGCTGTTTTCCTATTAAGCTTTGGCCCACTGGCCTCATAGCCTTCTAGGAGCACATGGGCCCAGCCTGGGAGAGGGACTGCTTTCAAGAACAGGCAAGTGCTTTCTTCTTTTCTCTTCCACTCCACCTCTACCTGTGCTCCTGACACTGCAGCTGGGACCCCCACTCCCACTGTGATCCATCTCCTTTACAGAAAGGCTAAAAATCCTGAGCCCAGATTGAGGGGTGCTAGTAAACAGAAGCCTGCAACCCAGAATGAATGTTGATGGAGTAATTTTTAGCTTGTACATTTTGGTCAAAATGAAGAAGCCAATGGCTGGACCCTTTACTAATAATATGTTTTGACCCCTGAGCTGCCCATCTTATGTTAAATGGAAACATTCCAAGAACATCAATTTAGTTCATACTTAAACATTTTCCTCTTCTGCCCTGCTGCCACTCCTTACCCTTCTTTTCTCTTCATTACTTATTTATTGACTTTAAGCAAGAACAGTTCTCCAAATTGGATCAAATAGCTCATTCAGCACTGGGCCTAGCTGAAGAAGTAGATCTGGGATTTTAGGGTGAACCCATATGAGGTCATTGCAACATCAGGGTTTGTTAAGAAAGGGTGAAGGGCTAGATGGGGTTATTGTCTGTTTTGTTTTCATTACATTTCAAAGGCTTCTGTGGCAGCTTCAAAACTCTGCCTAGCAATCCTTCCATAGTGCAATCACCCTGCTGAGTTTAACACATTCACTTACTAAATGCCAATTGATTTCTGTGACTCTTAAAAACAGCAACTGCTGCTCTCATCTCTCTTGATATTTAATCCTGAGCCATGGCAGAGTTGCTAATAACAGGTCTGGTAATACCCTCACAGTTCTGATGACAATGGTGAGTGATCTTGTTTGTTACTGACTCTGTCCAGCAATTCTAATCTTTGTCCCTGCCAAACTACACCCTGCCCCACGTTTTAGGAAAAAGTCTAAAAAACAATTAACATCTGCAGGAATCTTTACTTCTATTTTATTCCCAAAGGACTCTTTTAAGTATATGGGGCTTTTTTAATCCTTTGTTTTCAGTTTTGCCTCTTCTTCCCCACACCCCTGAGGTCATAAAAATGAAGTAGGAGAGTGGGTGCTGGCTTTGGGAGCTACATCCTACAAATGTTCTGCAGCCCCTGCTCCAGTGATTTGAATTACAACCCATGTGTAGATTACAAATTTAAATCCACAGTTAGCTCAAATCTCTTACCAACCCCATATTTCCAAGTACCTATAAAATGTACTCCACAGTATGTCCCAGGAAAACCTAATACCAACCATATCAAGAATGGAACTCATTATCTTCACTCCAAAATAAGTACCCCCTCCTAATTCGCCAAGTGATGCCACCTGCATTCACACTTAGGCAGTCATTAGCTTCCAACCTACACACTGCATTTAGAATACATTTCTTCATACCTGAGAAAACCAAGTGGACTACAGGAAATTCAGGGCAGGTGAGGGTCTGTGTACAGGGTCCACATTCCTTCTCCTGCCCTCCAAGGGGACAGTGCCACTCTCTCCCACTGAGCCCAGACACCGCCTCAGAACCCTTCTCAACATCATTCCCCAGGCAGCCACTGTCAGTTAAACAAGGTTGATCGCAATTTTTTGAAATCTTTGAAGAGCCCATCTCCACTTTCACAGTAATTCACAGGAAGGCTCATCAAAATACATGTTAATACTCACTGTCAAGAAACAGGCACTGAGAGTAAATAGTGTTGGTGTATAAAGGACTTCAAACAAATAGAATTTTCGTATGATTTTATGCTTACACATCACGTTTCCTATATGGTGTGTAAGAAGGAAGGAAGGAAGGAAGGAAGGAAGGAAGGAAGGAAGGAAGGAAGGAAGGAAGGAAGGAAGGGAGGGAGGGAGGGAGGGAGGGAGGAAGGGAAGGAGGAAGGGAGGGAGGGGAGGAAAGAAGGAGGGAGGGAGGGGAGGAGGGGAGGAAAAAAGGAAGAAAACAAATTACAGAATAATGCCATTGTACTCAGTACCCTGTGGGTGCTGGCAGGCTTAAAGGGGTTGTAGTGGTACCTAACATAGCAAATCCAGAGTCCTCAAACCACCCGCCACATCCCAGTGCACGTCCTCACACATCACCATCCTCATTTTTCCTGCTCAGAGACTTCTAGATTGCCACACCCTTTTGCAATTTGCCAGCCCTAATTTTTTCTCCACTTGCATTTCTTAAGTTCCTGAAAACTTATTTCTCCCAGAAATCTTCTCTACTACTAAGTCTGCTCTACATTGTCTCTGTAGCTCATTTGCTGGTTGCTGGCATTTGTGTGTACCAATAGGTTTTTATTGCTAATGGAGGGACTCCTAAAAATAAATGGTTAAGAGGCTAAATTTTTAAAGATCAACTTTTTTTCCCCTCATTTATTGGTTTATTGGATCTTTTCAATAAGGAAGTTAAGTGAAGTGGACAAACCTCATAAAAGATGAAGCCTGTCTTTTTACCTTCTTTATCAATAATTGAGCTGCATTGCTTTTGAATTTTCTCAAATGTCTTATTCTATACTTGAAAGAAAGAAATAAAGCAGATTCTGAGAGCTAAGAATTCAGCCAACTGTAGCATCTTCCAGCATTCTAATGATAAAAGTAGGCATGCTTAGTTAGGAACATGAGTCCCAAAAGTCCACAGACCTGGGTCAAAGCTCATGTCTTCCTTACTAACATTATAAGCTTGCGCAAGTTTCTTGACCACTCTAAACCTGTGTTCCTATGTGTTACACATCTGTAAGCAATCTTAAAACTATTGTGAATTAAATAAGCTAATATATCTGAGTCACTTAGCACAGTGCCTATCAAGTGTTTATTAAGCAGTAGTTCATTCAACAGTCACTCTACAATATTTCTTGAACTTTTAATAGGTTCTGACATTGTGCTACACACTAGGGAAGGGATACAGTGATGATCAAAACCAAATGTGGTTTTTACAGTGGTAAAGCCTTACAATGTAACCATAGCTATTCTCAGTACAATTCCCTTCAGAGAACTAAATATAGGGGATTCTGACTTCAAGCATCACATTTAGAAGGGCAGGGCAGTTTCTAAAAACTGACACCAAGTAGGGGGTAATGGTTTAGTACAAATACAATAAAAGAATGACATGGCCCAGGGCTGAAAAAAGGATGCATGCATGGCAGCCTCAGGTTGGAAGCTCAGCTCAAACTATTTCAGCTAGCTTATTTTTTATATGTGAAAGCAAAAATGCAAATCAAAATGAATTGGATCTCTCTGGATGCCAGGAAAAATAATCCCAGGGCGTTCTTTTTCTTTTGGCCCATGCTCATTCATAGAGCCAAAGCCAGTTGTGAATCTTCCCTGGCATTGTTCTTGTCACTGGTTTCTGGGTACTAACTACATCCTTTGGGGTTGCAGAAGGCATGGGGCCAATTTGCATAATCCACCCCCTGTTGTGTCTTATTATTCAAATAGGGAACATTTCTATAGCAGAGTAACCACCCCTTCCCTTGCATGCAGCTCAAATGTCTTAATAGTCATATGCCTCTTTCTTCAGAAAACTCTCTCTCCTTTCATTTCCATTCCTCCAACTCTTCCCTAAAATCATCCTCATTATATCACATCTCTCTGTTTTTTTTTGTTTGTTTGTTTGTTTTCTTCATCCCCTTCAATACCTTGTTCTTCCCTTTATCTCCTTATCCTCCTGTGGTTGTCGCTTTTGAGGACTGCATCTACCCCTTCCCTGCCTTCTTTCAATCAGGGATCATTTGACCACTCTTCACCCCTCCCTTCCAGTGGTGAAAAGAGAGGATGAGAAGTGGTTTCAGCCTTTGGACAGCAACATTGTCAAACACTAAGGGGTCTCTCAGGTGAAATGTGAAGCGGAGAAGCAAAAACGTCAAATAATCTGGAGAGAGACATGGCTGGAAATACAAACAGAACCCTACTGCAGGCATCTTTTCTAGATTTCTTGTGTTTCTTTCTCTCTTCCTTTCCTTAGCATTTCTGTGTAGAACATGATGTGCAGGAAAGCAGGGAAGAAAGCAAAAACAGGAATAGGTGAGCATGTCCTTAGGGGAAAACAAAAGGAAAACATGAAACATACTGTAAGAACAGAAACATGGTACAGCATTTGAAGTTCTCACAGGAAACTTCAAATGGCATCATTGATTCGTGATCTTTTTTCCTTTCATTTTCATAGGTAGAAGTTCATAGCTTGCTTTTCTTGCTTACCTACTTCACTCACGTTTCCAATCACAGACCCACACGAACACAAATATACACACATATACACCTTGCAAGATAAATTCTAGTTCTTTGCTTTTCATTAAACTGTATGTTTGTGTTTATAGCTAGTGTTTACAGCCACTTACATGTAAATATTCAAACGTAGGTGAGTAAAGGGAATAGCAACCCCATTTCAAGCACATCTTTCTATCTGTGAAAGATTGATCTACTGAGATGCTATACTTATAAAAGTTTTCTCAGAACAGTGAAAAAAATGATCCATTCATTTCCTAACATACTTTCCTTGGAATTCTATATTTTTAAAGTCACAAAATGCTCCAATTTAGCAAGTTTCCTAAATTGTATTTTTTGTATCTCAAATAAAAGGAAAGACAGGTACTATAATGATTATTACAGTAATAGTCTTTAAAAAAAATTTAATTCCAGCCTGTAGTCCCAGCTACTCGGAGAGGCTGAGGCAGGAGAATGGCGTGAACCCAGGAGGCGGAGCTTGCAGTGAGCCGAGATCGCGCCACTGCACTCCAGCCTGGGTGACAGAGCGAGACTCCGTCTCAAAAAAAAAAAAAAAAAAAAAAAAAATTTAATTCCAAATATGGGGCTGGTTGTCATGTCCTGGGAAGTTTTTGAGACTAGTCCTGCTCTGCTTAGTGAGCAAATATTTGAGGGTGAGGAAATGTGTGTGCTGCTCCCTAAAAGTTAACAGTAAAATCTTATATGTAAATAACTAGTTTTTTCTGTGGGGCGGGGGGGGGGGGGGTGGGGATGTGTGTGTGTGTGTGTGTGAGAGAGAGAGAGAGAGAGAGAGATGGGAGGATGGAAAGAGGGAGAGGGAGGAGAGAAAGAAAGGGAATGAGAGAAAGCAGCACCACGGAAATATATTTAATTTCAAATGGCTCCTTGTTACAAATGCCTGGTTGACCTTATAAATCTAAATCAGTCAACATTTTGCATAGCAACTACAGGGCTCACTAAAGTATGGAACTCCGAAGGCACTGTACTCAGAAGGCAGCACCTGGCATACTTTAATTGGAGTTATTCCTGGCTGATTTGCCTCCACATTGGGGAACACAGGAGAGAACACTTTTCTCTTGCCATTAGCTCTAGGGCCTTCTTTCTGACTTATGAAGAAATCTTAAAAGAACTAATATGTACAACTTGAGTAAACAGTGACTAAGAAGGGATATGCTAATTATGTGCAAGAGTTTAAAAGGTGCATACACTGAGGAGGATGAGAAGTTATTTAGCCCAGTAGCTGAGTATTGCCAGGAGACACAAAAACACATTAAGCAAAGGGAGATTTAAACTAAACACTAGATCCCAGAATAAACATAACACTCAGCGATGTGAGCAGGCTTGTGGAAATTGGTTGAGATGTTTAAAATACCAAAATACTGAAATTTGCATTTCAAGTAAACATTTCTGTAAGGGCAAAAAATAATAGGGATAAGAGAAAGACCCAAATTGTGGCCATAAAACTTGTCCACCAGAGAACTTAAACAATAGGTTTTGTGTCCATTTCTGGCCTGAGAGTCTTTTTAAGGTTGAGAGAATAAAAGACAATATTGGCAGGACCCTGGGGTTGAGAGCAGCCAGTCAGAGAGAACTGAAAGAAGTGGAGAAAAGTTGCCCTCTTGGGGACAGGCACATGGGGGCAAATGGAAAGAAAGGAACAGGAGAATCTGAGTGCATTTTAGAGTTTTGTGACTCAAGATTCAGGTGGTATATTCCATGCCTTAAAACAAGAAACAGCACTTGCTGAGATTGTATCATGCCTGTGTCCACAGGGAGCTCTGTTGGGTTCCAAAATGATAATTCCACACGGCAGATAATTCCTCGGGACATGGCCAGAAATGCCCCTGTGCAGTCCTTCAACAACAGAGTACTCAGCACACCCTTTCTTCCCCAGTAAAAGAGAACTTTATTAGGATCATTAAAAGGCAGTGGAGTTTTATGCCAACTTCTCTGACAGAAATACTTAGCCACTTTTCAGTACTTAGCTCTATTCTCTTAAACTACATGAAGTGCTGAAAATAACTCTAGTATCTCTTTGAATTTCTTAATTCAGTTCAGCTTTATCTCAGTCCATTCAAGTTACTATAACAAAAATACCATAGACTGGGTAGCTTATAAACAATAGAAATGTATTTCTCACAGTTTTGGAGCTTGGGAAGTCCAAGATCAGGGTGCCAGCAAATTTACTGTCTGATGAGGGCCCACTTCCTGATTCAGAGGCAGCTGTCTTTTCTCTGTGTCCTTACATGGCAGAAGAGGCAAAGGAACTCTCTGGAGTTTCTGTTTTTTTTTTTTTCTCTTTTTTTTTTTTTTTTTTTTTTTTGAGATGGAGTCTTGCTCTGTCACCCAGGCTGTAGTGCAGTGGCTTGATCTCAGTTCGCTGCAACCTCTGCCTCCCAGGTTGAAGCAATTCTGCTGCCTCAGCCTCCTAAATAGCTGGGATTACAGGCACCTGCCACCACACTTGCTAATTTTTTTGTATTTTTAGTAGAAATGGGGTTTCACCATGTTGGCCTGGCTGGTTTTGAACTTTTGACCTCAAGTGATCTGCCCACCTTGGCCTCCCAAAGTGCTAGGGTTACAGGCATAAGCCACCATACCCAGCCTGGAGTTTCTTTTACAAGGGCACTAACCTCATTCATGAAGGCTCCATTTTCATGACCTAATCACCTCCAAAGACCCCGCTTCCAAATACCGTCATCACTTTGGGGCTTAAGTTTCAACATATGAATTTTGGAGAAGCACAAGCATTGGGTCTGTAGCAAGCTAACTCAACAAACATTTATTGAGTGACTAATCTGAGCCAAACTCTGTGCTAGTTCATGAGGATATTATGAGTAAGGCATGGTCCCTGTGATGCTAACAATCTGGAGCTTTGGCTTTCCAACAACAGAAAAGCTCCCATTTCCTGTTAAATTTCTGTGAATTGGTAAGAAATTCTCAAGGGAAGCAGTAGAGATAATGCATTGTGGGGAAAGTCTCCTGGGTGTGACTAGAACAGACTAATCAGGAAGGGCCAGGGAATGCAAGAGTTTCAACTGGAGGATCCAGCGGATAGGGAAAGGAAGCATGACAACAGGGAGGGCCCAGGGGTGTCTCTCAATGTTTTAAATTCAGTTTCTGGCCTGAGAGTCTTCTTAAGGTTGAGAGAATGAAAGGAAATATTGGCAGGACCCTTGGGTTGAGAACAGCCAGTCAGAACTGAAAGAACTGGAGAAAATTTGCTCTTATGAGGACAGACACACCGGGGCAAAGGAAAGAAAGGAGCAGGAGAATTGTTGGATGAGATTGGTTGGATGATAGAATACTGTGTAGTTTCCCCTGCCGATAGTTGGTTTGCACCTTGAGCCTGCTCCCACTTTATTGAGATAGCTACGCACATCATGTGCTAGAGGCAGAGGCTCCATCGGAGAGGAGGAGAGCTATCACAGGAGAAGCAAAAATGATGTCTCTGCCTCCCATGTGGGTCACTTAAGGGAAAACTCTCCTTTTATCCTCAGGTAGTTTAGGGGAAATTCTAGAGACATGAGATTGAAAGTTTATCTGATAAGGATGTTTTATCATCTGCTTATCAGGAACAAATGAGATTATTAATACTTATATTGGTATGTAAGAATCCCAGGCTCCCAAACACAATAAATATTGTTTTGTTTTTCTTTCATTCATCTTACTATTTACTTTCATAGGTGCCGTCTTCCAGAATTGGTAGAGCTTTAGTTGGTGCAGCTAAAAATAATCTTTTTCTCTCCTGCAACTGTTTAGTTTTTGTTTTTGTTTTATAAATTCAAAAAGGAAAGTAGGGACCCATAATCCACCATTTCTAGGTATTTCATGGGAATTGGAAAGAATTCAGTGTTGCCAACCATCTCTAAGATTATCCTTGTTCTCTCCTTCTTCTACTGACAGCTCTGTCCCCAGCCAAGATTAAGATTATGGGTGGGGGATATGCAGTATGGGAAGAAATACTAAAACATTCTGAAATTATTATTAACTATTTTCTTATCAAAATTTACCATTATTCTCAAAATAAATAATGCTATCTTACTTTCTATTCCACCTCTGCATTCTAGGTTTTCAATGAGCTTACACCTATTTCTGTCTGCTAAATAAAAAACTAATTGTCAAAATTGCCATTAGCCTTCAGGGTATTTATGTTCAGCTAGAAGAGTCTTAGCATCAAATAGTTGGCATGACACTTAGTCCATAGAAACAATGTGCAGGAAAGATCTTTTTATCCCTTCAATCCTAAATCCTGCCCAATTAATCCAGAAAAGTGGCCAGTTACCCTTTCTGAGATTACTGTTTTCTTCTCTACTACATTCTACTTCTATAACATGTAAAATCAGATCTAAGTACTTGCTTTAAATGTTGGCAAAGGAGAAGAGAAAAATGTAGACAGGAGAAAATTAACCTCTTAAAAATAATATTTAACTATATGCTATAGACTAATTCTAAAACATTCTCAGTAGAAGCATGGGCTAGATAATGTGCACAACTTCAGAACCAAATAATATTATATTACTCTTGCCTGTTTTTTTAATCAAGATTGTACAGTTCCCTCAAAACTAGTGATATTGACAATCGAAAGAAGACTTGAAGCTTGGAATATCCAGAGAGTTGTGTTATAGAATGCTAGCAAAGAAGCCCCATGTTCTGTCGGGAACCTAGTTAACAGGTTTAGCTGACATATTTAGAGTAAATTTGTCTCCTTGCTAACTGTCTGTTATGTTGATTTGGTCATCGAGGAATTTCCAAAAAAGGAAAATAGCTTATGGCATTTGAGCAGAGCTAATGTAGAATGACCAGGAGCATCATGGTTGCAGGACTGTGTTCTTTAACACCCTCCCCAGCTGCTCTATCCTAACTAACAGTGGAGTTTTGAAATTTTGGGGTGAGGGGGTTCAGTCTAGCTAGAGTTGAAGTCCTTGGGCCTTTCTGGCCAAGCTCTGGCTAGGCTCTTCCTGCTACCCAATCTCATTTTCTCTTCTCTTTCTTCTTGCACCTTCTCTTTCCTCAATCACCTTCTCTTTCCTCTTTTCATTTTTCTCCCTCTCTACTTCGTCCTTATTTCTCTCTCCATCTCTTCAGGAAGAAAATGGTTTAATCAATTATACTCCACATAGGGGAATTTAAACAAAGTTTCTTAAGTTGAGATTTCTTTACTAAAATGCACACACTCAACTATGTAGATCTTTCCAAACAGGACCTCCCTATTCCTAATCCCAACTTTTAAGCCAATAATATTTAACTCCCTACCCCAAACCCCAGATGACACAGTCCATCACAAACACACCATCAGCAGCACATTCTCATGGATCTGGCCCATGGCCTAAAAGCCTCTAGGATGATGTAGTTTGCTATAGAACAGAGATCACAACTGCCAAGACAGTTTAGCATACAATCCTTGTGAACAGAATTTAACAGAATCTGGAGAAGAGTGGTGGTTTCTCAAAAGGAAGCCACTTTGTCTAATAACAACGTTGGTGTAAGGAGTGCTTTGCAGCATGGTGTAACAGATGATGTTGGTGCCATATCCCCTCAGAGCACTTTATGATTTGCATGTACCTCCCGCCAGCTCCCACTTTGTTCAAAACCCTTAACCAGCGACTAGTGAGTGCATGCACCTATAAACACCCCAGCTCCCAGCCTCATGATCAGAATAATTTTGAAGTGGGATATGAGCTGTCCCCAGGCCTCCCTGAAAGACTGAGCCACAGTTGCTCTCTGTGGGACTTAGCTTGGCATTGCACCCTTGCTTGGCTTCTTTCTCTTCCAAGTCCCATTTTCCCATTTTCTTTCTGGTTTTTCCTGAGAGTATTTTCTACTCAATCACTTTCACAAGATTTTTGTCTTGAGGTCTGCTTCTGTGGAATCTGATGTCAGACAAAGTACATTTTCAAATCATTCAAAAGAAATGTGCATTTATTGCTTTTAAAAAGAATAATGAGAGGATCTACTGCCTATTTCAGACTTTAAAAAAGAATCATGAAAACCTCTGTTTTTCAGGAAGGGAATTTGAAGGAGAAGAAGAATATCTGGAGATCCTCGGCATCACCAGGGAGCAGTCAGGCAAATATGAGTGCAAAGCTGCCAATGAGGTCTCCTCGGCGGATGTCAAACAAGTCAAGGTCACTGTGAACTGTGAGTACGGCAGGAACCAGCAGGTGCTAGGTGCCCAGGGTGCACCTCTACCTCCAGTGAGCTCTAAAGATTCCATTAGCAAAAGAACATTGTATTTCAAGCAGATGCTCCTCTGGCCAGGAATGCACATTTATACATTGAACACATCCAAGGGCAGGACTTGGCCTTTGAATTTCATAAATCAACTCTAAATGTAATCCATAATACATTTAACAATACCCTTTTTTACTCAGACTAAAGAATTAAGAAAACATGATCAGACAGCACTAACATTGCTGGCGGTCACTATGCTGGTCTTCGTGGAAATCAAGGTCATACTACTTTAGAAAAAACAACAATTTGTATCTGGTTTAACTGGAATTTCCATCTTAATGCATTGTTTGTCAGGAGGGAATGCCTCGAGATTACATTTTATCCTCTGCTATTTAAATAATTGGCCTTGGGAACAAATTATTGCCACTCTGGTCAGATACCATGTGTCCCTGATGGCTAACAGGAATGTCTGATAAGTTAATTTCAGTTACCTACTTGTCCCAAAATATGGGCATTAGAAAGGAAGATTTCACTAAGATGCATAGGTAAGTGGGCATACTTTGAACTTCTCGGATGAAAGGATTCTTAGATGTAGTTCAAAAGAGGGTGGGTGGGGGGAGGATCTATATGATGTATGTCACCCAGCAAAGGAATAAAGAGAATTCGTTTACCCTGTTCAGTTAGCACTGAGTCTGCATCGTTCAAATTCAAGTTCCCACATCACACAGCTGTGGCTAGTGGCAGGGACAAAGGGAAGCTTTGACAGTTCTTCCCTTCTATGCATTGAATTCACACACATCCTACATACACACACATAGGCACACAGGCATACATGTACAAACATCTTAATCCATATTTGAAAGTATCCTTTAGGCTGTGATGAGTACTTTCTGTCATCTCATGTCTTCCTATGTGCCAGATTTTACATAAATTCTCTCTTTTCTACTCAACAACCCCAGCAAGGTAGAAACAATTGAGATCATTTTAGAGTTTGAAAAACCACAACCCAAGGAGGTAAAACTGCCCATTCAAAGTGACACGGAAAGTAAATGTAAGAAAAGGGATTCAGACTCAGGTCCATTTGATTCTAAAGCCCATGCTCTCAGGAGGAAGATAAAGAATTTGCAATTTCACATACCTACTATGTGCAGCATTGAGTTAAGAGATTTATATTGGCCGGGTATGGTGGCTCACTCCTGTAATCCCAGCACTTGGGGAGGCTGAAGCCGGTGGATCACCTGAGGTCAAGAGTTCGAGACCAGCCTGGCCAACATGATGATACGCTGTCTCTATTAAAAATACAAAAATTAGCTGGGTGTGGTGGCGGGTGCCTGTAGTCCCAGTTACTCAGGAGGCTGAGGCAGAAGAATCACTTGAACCCAGAAGGTGGAGGTTGCAGTGAGCCGAGATCGCAGCACTGCACTCCAGCATGGGCAACATGAGTGAAACTCTGTCTCAAAATAAAAAAGAGTGAGAGAGAGAGATTTATATTTGTTGTTTAATCCCCACAGCCATTTTAAACCTATGAGATAAGCATCATTAGTCTTACTTTAGAAATATGGAAACTGAGGCTTGGAAAGCTGAGGAAACTTGCTAAAGTTTACGCAGCCTGTGCTGGGATACACCATTACCTGTGGCCTTCTCCAGCCTTGCAGACCTCTGAAACAAGCAGCAAAATCTCTTTCACACCAAACCTAGAGGAATCTAATAGAAACAATGGACTCTGCTATAGTTTATGGTACTGATTTCCAAGAAACAAGGGGCTGCATTTCATGAGTTCTGAAGTGATTCTATCCCTAGCTATCTTCAAATTTTTTAGTAATAGAGTTTTGAAATACCAGTTATTCCTATTATTTTCTAGTGTTGGGTGTGTTTCAAAGACACATTAATGATCGCAATGTTATAAAATGCTTTAGGACCTTTTTGTCACATGAAAGGCAACTTCTCTGGCTGTTTGTGTAAGTTTATAATTAGGTTAGCTTCTTTTATGTACACACAATCATGCCATCATCTTCCACCTCTTCCCTGACTTTTGGAGTTAAGATTTCATTTTCTCTTAATTGACCTTCATCTTAATTAGATTTCTGAAAGTCCAATCATGGTGTACATAGAAAATATTTATGCCTCCATTGTGTGAAACATCAAAGTGGTCTGGATTGCAGATGGTTCCCAAGATCAAAGCTAGCCGCCTGGGTCCTATTATTATTAGTGCAATTAGTCTGACATTGCTTCTTCTTGACTATCCCCAAAGTGTAATTTAAAGCAGAAGAAAATACTTATAATTTTCAAGAAAAGACTTTAATGAAAATGTGAGCTTTTGCTAGTGATGAGTGAACCACAGAATATGGACAGAACTTTCAGATTCTAAAAAGATACCCTCATAACAAATTATATGGAAAACTATAGTGAGTTTAGTCACATATCCAATATGTCCTAACAAGCAGGACCTAGCATGTGCCTGATCTTATAAAAATTGCTCAGTAAATGTGTATTGAATAAGTAGGTGAAAAATTCACAGATAAACTCTGCCCTCTTAACATTTCTCCAAATTTTGCAAATATGGTCACAAATCTTGAAAAATATTTTATCAATTTCCTTTGGAATCACCTTTTACCAAAACCTCATGAGCTGTGTTTATATTACATTAAAACTAGTCATCACAGCAGTTGTCCTGTTCAAACAATTCATCCAATTTAAATATAGTTGTATTAAGTAGATGAAGTCTCTCAGATTGAATTATGGAACCAAGTCTGCCTAGCAACACTCTTGCATACAGAGAAATGCCCAGGATCACCTCTGTCACTTCATCTAATCCTGCCGGCCATGAAATCCATTATTTAAACTGATTCTGCTTCCTTTTCAAAACACAGGCTTTGGAATTAGGTCGGGGGATCAGGATGGTTAAGATAACTACTGGCCAAATAGATTATTGTAATGAACAGACCCTGAGTACCACTACAAGAAAAAAAAAAATCTCAGGGCTGTTAACTTTCTCCCACCAGCACTTCCTTGACTCATTTACTCAGTTGCCAACAGATGTTTGTTGCAGGGCACTGAGACACTACAGCAGTAAAGAAGAGAGACATAACAGTCTCTCCTGTTGAGCTCACAAGCTGGACTCTATGGTCTCTCCTTTTTATTTCTTTTGGATAGCACTTCTCTGCAGTAGGCATATAGCATTACACATAGCCACTTTTACATGCAAAATCTGTTTTCTAAGTGGTAGGAGGTCCTGGAATTTACAGAAAGCTAAAATGTTGGCTCAAAATCTCTTCAATTAAACAAGCTTAGTATAATTTAGACAATAGACAGGACTTTCAGCTTTCTGTATCTTACCCACAATGTAGCTGTTAATTTCTTTCAGATACCAGTCCTAGGGACAGTCTGTTCTTTCATTGCAGGTTCTAGGTGCAGTTCCTCAATTTCAGTTCACAGTGCATTAAATGTAACTACCTTTGAGCTTGTCTCATCCTAGTGCCCAGTACACCTAGAATAGTACCTAGCACCTAGTAAATGTTTAACAAGTACAAACTGTTAATTTTATCTAGACTCTTTCAATACTGGACTCTTTTCCTATTCCTGGAGAAATTTTTCTCAAAAGCTGCTCCCCTTTTCACAAGATGGCGCCGAAAGCGAAGAAGGAAGCTCCTGCCCCTCCTAAAGCCGAAGCCAAAGTGAAGGCTTTAAAGGCCAAGAAGGCAGTGTTGAAAGGTGTCCACAGCCACAAAAAAAAGAAGATCCGCACATCACCCACCTTCCGGCGGCCCAAGACACTGCGACTCCGGAGACAGCCTAAATATCCTCGGAAGAGCGCTCCCTGGAGAAACAAGCTTGACCACTATGCTATCATCAAGTTTCCGCTGACCACTGAGTCTGCCATGAAGAAGATAGAAGACAACAACACACTTGTGTTCATTGTGGATGTTAAAGCCAACAAGCACCAGATTAAACAGGCTGTGAAGAAGCTCTGTGACATTGATGTGGCCAAGGTCAACACCCTGATTCGGCCTGATGGAGAGAAGAAGGCATATGTTCCACTGGCTCCTGATTACGATGCTTTGGATGTTGCCAACGAAATTGGGATCTAAACTGAGTCCAGCTGCCTATTTCTAAATATATATATATACCCTTTCACCAAAAAAAAAAAAAAAAAAAAAAGCTGTTCCCAGCTCTCAAGGCTGTCCCGGCCCCATTGACCAGCTGACGTTTCCACCTTCCGCTTTCCCACATGTGTCTCTCCAAATAGGTTCACATTGTCACTCCTCACAACTCCTTTTCCCTTTATTTGTCTGTCTCTTTGAATTCAGTTCTGCCTCCACCCTGGTGTCCAGAGCTAATCAACCCAACCAACACCCATGCTGGGGCACTTGGGGAGCTGACATTTCTAAATGTGAGCTTGCCTTATATTTGATAGCCATTTATTTAGAGGAAGCAGAGGTTGCCACAGAATACACAATTGGGACCGGAGACACCTGTTACCTCGAGATAATGTATATGTGTTTTTTTAACTGGTATCTTCAGTGATTTGATTCAAAAATCACCTAATGAGAAAACATTAGGAAAATAACTTTTTTTGTTGTTTTTGAGACAGGGTCTCACCCTGTTGCCCAGGCTGGAGTGCAGTGGCCCAATCTCAGCTAACTGCAACATCTGCCTCCCGGGTTCAAGCAATTCTCGTGCCTCAGCCTCCCAAGTAGCTGGGATTACAGGCACGTGCCACCACACCTGACTAATATTTGTATTTTTAGTAGAGACGGGGATTCACCGTGTTGACCAGGCTGATCTCAAACTCTTGACCTTAAGAGATCTGCCTGTCTTGGCCAGGAAAATAACTGTTTAGTATGGAACCAGACTGACCAGCTTCTCTAGTTTTTCATAGTTATACCTATTCAGTCTCCATGCTCATCTTTAGTTTATTCTTGCCTGTGGGTAGGTAATGGTAAAGACATATCCTAATATTTATGAATCTATTATGAAGTCTTCAGAGGAAATATTCAGTAACAACCCAGAGTACTACAATGTTTCATTATAATTTTGCAATATGGACAAGAACCATAATTTTCTAAGTACCTTCAGAGTACCAAGACTCTCCTAGAGATTTCATATCAATTCACTGTAATCATCACACCAATAGTGGCCAACTATAATAATCCATTCTCACACTGTTATAAAGAACTGCCCAAGACTGAGTAATTTAAAAAGGAAAGAGGTATAATTGACTCACAATTCCACATGGCTGGGAAGACCTCAGGAAACTTACAATCACGGTAGAAAGCAAAGGGGAAACAAGGCACATTCTTCACAAGGTGGCAGGAAAGGGAATGAGTGCAGGAGGAACTACCAAACCCTTATAAAATCATCAGATCTCACGAGAACTCATTCACTATCAGGAGAACAGCACAGGGGAACCGCCCCCATGATTCAATTACCTCCACCTGGTCTTTTCCTTGACATGTGGGGATTATAAGGATTACAGTTTGAGATGAGATTTTGGGTGGGAACACAGCCAAACCATATCACCAACCAAATTGGAAGGTGTATTGGGCCTGGTCTGCCCCAGTGAGAAGTATTTACTTAATCACTGGCATTGTTTAATATACATTGTTTAATATTGCTGGTACATGGTAACTTACAAAAAAGCAACTCTAAATCAGTCTTATTATCATTTCTAAATTCTCTACAGACAATGTGTTTCTTATTGCCTACATCCTCTGCCTCTGCTGCTTTTTATACCACTGCACACTACCCATGGGAGACCATCTATATCATCCCAACGTAGAGAGGACAAAAACAAAGCTCAGTGAGTGTAAGCATGCCGTGACACAAAATCAAACAGCTTTTGTGAGTGGTAGACTTGGAACTCAAACCCAGGTCTGGCTCCAAAGTCCTTTCTTTATCCACGATACCAAGTGAATAATAATACTATAAAATAATACATGCAATCACTTTAGGTGTTAAAAGTGCTCTCATATTAATGATTTCATTTGATCTTTACATCAAACCTGTGAGACAGACAGGCAGGCAACATTGTCTATATTCCTAGGTGAGGGGCTGCAAGGGAGCATTGTGTCCCATGGTAACAATCTAAGTGGCACTAGCAGAGATTGAGTCTGCATTTCCTGACTCCTAATGCAGGTTTATATCCACTGTGTCACCGCATGTTGTGCCATTGTTCGTACCCTGTAAATAACAGAAATATGCAACATTTACCTTTCCATCTACCAGCATGCTCCCTCCCCTGAATGGTATTTTTTCCTATTAGAAATTCATTGTTCTCCAAAAGAATTCATTCAAATAGACGTACCAGAGCAAAGAGGTTCAGAGCATGATAGACCTGGGGTTAGATCCATGGTCCGTCAAGTACTGACCATGTGAATTTGGACAACTTACTAATCCTCTATAAACTTCTCTTTCATAAAATAGGGTTAATCATATTTACCTCCTAGGACTAATTATTTGGATAAAGAGGATATCTAAAACCTAGTAGAATGCTGACATGCAGTAAATGACTATACATTAATTTTTCTATTCAGAATGTTATTATTTTATACTAATATTCCCAATATTAGTAAGATTAAATGAATTATATTCTATTTCCTAGTCCTCTGTTTTGTTACCCTATTTATTCTGATTGAAAAAGTCTTGTTATTAGTGATGTCAGAAGAAGAAAGTTCCTATTAATATTTTCAGAACATGGAATTTCGAATTAATATAAACTGGAAGAGTCCTTTGACAATTGTAAGCTCTTCCAAAGTCACATAAAGAATAACAATGGACCTCTTTGTGCAGCATTTTTATGACACCACATTTTTATTATAACCATATTTTGAATAAGGACATCTATTATTTTAACTACACAAGGCATGCTGCAGTATGATTTGTAATAGTCTTTCTTAGCCTCACCTATGCAGAATTCACTACAAATGAATTTTGAAATGTTCATTTCAATAAGCCATGAAAAAATAAACTTGCACCATGGTGTCATTTGAAAAATATTAGAAACAATGAGCTCTTTGTATATTTATCAGTATTCATATATTTACCCTGGTACAAGAAAATTCCTAAGTTTTCAAAGAGAGAAGTAGTTGGCCTTTGTAACTGACTAGATTAATGCACTCGTAAGTGCTCAATCCTAGTTTACTGCCAGCTTCCCCATGCTGGGGTCTCTGAGGGGCTAATAAATAACTTGCTGCTTAGTAATTCAGGTTCCAAACAAATTGAGAAGTAAGGAAAAGAGTGGTCAGGGAAACCTAAACGTTCCCATTTTTAGAGATCAAGGTGGCTAGAGATAGCAGCTTAGCGTGGCCGACTTACCTCCCCAGTCATGGCAGCCCTGGGGTGGGACGGGCCTGCCCACATGAAAGCAGAAAGGAGAGAGCCCAAGTAAGCCTTCTGACATGGAGAAACAGAGGAGAACCTCTGCTACTGGCCAGAAGCTTGGTCCCAAAAGGAAGAAAGGAAAGAGATAAGCCAAACAGGCCCAGTTTCTTCTTCCCAAATTTTTCGATCAGAAAAATCATTTATTTCCCCTGGGTCCCAAAGTGGTAGGAGACCAAGGGTAAATAGTCACCAGTTGGCAGTTATAACTGTGTGGCTCCAGAAACTCACAAACAGTAGTTAAAATTTATTTTACAAATTGGGAAATTGAACAAACAAAATTGATAAGCAAAATTATCTTCAGCCAACATCAATGGGCCAATGTGCTACAGATTATGGAGTCATTGGCAGCTTAAGCACACAATACAGTGAGAAGAAATGAGGACTGGAAACTAATATTTATTTAGTGTTCTACTGCTGGTCATCTTATTTCTTTACTTATGAATCTTATCTCAGTGGATGGCATTACCCAGATGCCCAAGCCAGAAATCACAGTGTTACCTTTTCAACACTCCTTCTTTTCCTCACCCTTATGAAATCCATTTCTAGTCTCATCAGTTCTGAGGCCTAGTATCTCTCAGCCTTCAAATGCACTTCCCTGCCTTGGGTTCCAACATTTTTTTTATTTTTGAGACAGGGTCTTGCTGTGTTGCCCAGGCTGGAGTGCAGTGGCTCGATCTCGGCTCACTGCAACCTCCATCTCCTGGGTTCAGGCAATTCATGTGCCACAGGTTCCTGAGTAGCTGGGACTACAGGTACACACCACCACACCCAGCTAGTTTTTTGTATTTTAGTAGAGATGGGGTTTTGCTATGTTGGCCAGGCTAGTCTCAAACTCCTGACCTCAAGTGGTCCACCCACTTGGGCCTCACAAAGTGCTAGGATTAGAGGCATGAGCCATCATGCCCAGCCCCAACATCTTATAGATGAGGAAATGGAAGCAATGTGACTATTAGCAAAGTATTAAACTCTCAAATGAGGAAGGACAATGAGGAACAGAGCCTGATTTCAGCTCATGTCTACCAAATTTTAAATCCAAGCCCAGAACCTCTATTCTGTGTCCCATCCCTTTATGAATATCTCCCCCACAGCACCACTACTACCAACTATTGCATTATCATTTGAACTGATGTGCTCTAATGATCTATATAACCAATTTTAGAAGCTAGCTTCTTTTTTAAAAAGATACAAAAGAAAAAGGCTCAAACTGGTATAGATGTTTTCCCAGACCACAGCTGTGGTTAAGAGTAGAGTCAAAATCAGACCTCAGATTTCCTCTTCTTGACTGCTAATCCTGGTTCTTAAGCCATGGAATAGATAAATGAGTTATAATTTGGAAAGTTAGCAATTTAAGAGTTAAATTAGTTAAGGGTTTGAAAATACACTTGGATCATAATGATGCCAACCACCCATTTGTAAAGAATGAGCAGTTTTAACTAGAATTGGGATAGTTTACAGTTGGAAAGGATGCTATAAATCATTAAAATAGGATTCCCTCATTTTATAGGTAATAAAACCAAGACCCAGAAAGAAAATGTATGATGAGAAGTCCAAACAGCCAAACTCAAACTAAGTCCCAGGACTCCTAGTTTCCAGTCCAGGGTTCGTTTTATGACAGCATCTTCCCATTTAGTGCTTATACGGAAATAAGGCAGTAAGTCTAAAGCAAAACAACAATACCAAGAGCAGTAAAACAACAAAACCCCACTTAGCATGCCTGTTTACATACAAGTGTTTATTCAAATGTGCTCTAATTCTGACAGTGATTTAAAAATGTCTAAGCTTATGGGAAAATAAAAGCAGGAAGGAAATTCCAGACAAATCAGATGCTTTCTCGTACATTCATTTAAACTCAGAGAATTGCAGTCTTCTATAGGTAGAAAAGTTAGGCGATAGTTTTTTAATATTAAAAAAATCAGAAACAAGGAGTATAGACCAGGTGCTGAAGGGCAGGGTTTAAATGAATTTACCCACTAACGTTCACTTTACTAATTTTCCTAAATGAGCTTTTCCCTCTACAGAGTCTAAACAGAGTGTCTGGGTCTGTTTTTCCCATGTGTACATAGCCAAGTTGCCATTTTCTGGCAAACGACCTTTGGACAGGAAAGGCCTTCTCTCCTTGAAGGCCCATAACCTGCACAAACACAGCATCATCCAGTTCAGGAGCTTGAGTCTACAATCCTAACACAGTCAAGTGGACATGCAAACACTCTTTCCATCCTCATAGGATTGTTTGAATGAGTCATGGAAAATTAGAGTGTCAAATGTGTTTCCCAGCTGATTTCAAGCCTGTGATAGTTTTGTAGGCCCCTTCCTGGGCATAAAAATCAAGGGCCCAACTGGCAGAGAGAATAGAAGGCTGATATACCAGTAAGTCTTCTATGCACCAGGATAGACTTTAAACCATACCCCCACACAAAAAAGTGAAATTTACCTGGGTTGTGGTGATAAGGGAACACATAAAATAAAAGAAGGTAGTCACTTAATCCTAGTTTTTTTTTGTTTGTTTCTGAATCCTGCAACAGTATCAGACCAAACTTGGGTTGGAAAGGCTTTAGCTGGCTATTATTTTCATCAGACCCCTCAAGGCCATCTCAAACTATAATGACAAGAAGAAAAAGAAAAATGGTCAAATTATATGTTGAGATTCCGAAATCCTTTGGTATCATTGCTTCATTTATAAAAAGAAAAAACTATACAAATATTTATAATCTATAATTGTAATACCACGACCTATTGGAGGAGGGATAAAGAAATTCTAGATTCCATTTCCATAAAACCCTGCTAAGTGTCTCATTTAAGTAAACCAAGTCTATGTTTTCATTAATTATCTCTTATTTTTATTTACTTTTTTGGTGATCAACCCCATTCAGCTGTTTATATAATTCATACAAATGGAGCTTTAAGATGGCTCCCTTCCTGCCTCTCTCTAATCAGATTGTCCTTCTTCATTCCTTCCTGAATAGAAATTCTAAGCACCCCGACCCTCATGTAAACTTGTGTGCCTGTCCTTCCTACAGATCCTCCCACTATCACAGAATCCAAGAGCAATGAAGCCACCACAGGACGACAAGCTTCACTCAAATGTGAGGCCTCAGCAGTGCCTGCACCTGACTTTGAGTGGTACCGGGATGACACTAGGTATGTGCCAAACCTACCATCCCCCATAACTCCACTGCATGGGCCTGGGGGCACCAGAAGCCCCACAACAAAGCCAAAGCCAAGCCAGTTGTAATTATGTAGAACTATATTCTCACACTCTTCCTTTTTAATATCTCTTATCAAATTCTTTGGGGCCTTCAGCTCTTAAGCTGAAGCCCAAAAGCAGTCAGGTAAAATATAAAAATGGTTCAATGGGTAGCTTTCACCTGCATGTCTTTCTTGCCTGTAACAGAAACTCAAACCCATTCCCTAGTTTTCTCTGTTGATGGACATTGATTCTGATAATATGGCATTGCACAATTTAAATAGGAACTGGGCATGGAACAACAAACTCTAGCTACTTCCTTTCTCTCCTTTTCTTCCAGTGTCAGGATGCGGAAAGAATTCCTAAGCTAAAATCTTCACTAGTGATCCTTTCTATTCTTCTGTTTTTGAACTCTTAGGATAAATAGTGCCAATGGCCTTGAGATTAAGAGCACGGAGGGCCAGTCTTCCCTGACGGTGACCAACGTCACTGAGGAGCACTATGGCAACTACACCTGCGTGGCTGCCAACAAGCTGGGGGTCACCAATGCCAGCCTAGTCCTTTTCAGTAAGTATGCCAAAGCAGGGCCCAACTTGATGGAATTAAATTGACTTTTCACATGAAAAACGTGAAAACCATTCCGTTAGCTATAAAAGTTCACTTAAAAACAAATAAGGATATATGCACTGAAACAAAAATACAGGGTTCTCAACCCCTGTGCCTAGCAGAGATTTATAAATGGAGCAACTTCTCTCTATAGTCTTACTTCTGATAACTGCCTTGTTGTTTGTTTCCCTTCGTTTTTGTTTTTTCCTGGTTAGTTAAATGAAATAATATGCAGAGAACACAAGTCTCTTTGGCAGTGGTCCTTTAAGAAGCAGAGGTGATGTAAAAGCCTGGAAATGGATGACAGTGTTTGTTTTGTTTTGTTTTTTGTTTTTGAAGGCAGTGATAAGTGATTGAGGAAGAAATATTCAGTGAGAATGGATAAGGTGGTGAGAGAAGGGAGAGGCTGGAAAAAGAAAGTATATTTTTAACAACACAAGAGGAAGGGTGGAATAAATGATAAAAACACAATGTAAAATCTAAAGGAGGAAAAATGGTTGCAGAAAGCTTTCTGTATGACAGTAAGAGACATTACTTTTCTGATATATTTTTTGGAACAGAGATAGAATGGTAGGAAAGAGGAACATTTCTGAAGACCAGAGAAGATCCTGAAAGTAGAACAAGGAGAGAACGGTCATCCTAAAGTCACTGATGTTAATAGGAGACCCCACTTTGGAGTCCTGCTCTTTAGCAGCAAGTTAAAGTCTCTAACTCCCTACCTTGTTGGGCAGGTGACTATGAGCACAGAAACAGATGCCCTCTGAGAAACAGAAGGATGCTAAATGGAGTCACAGGAAAATGATAACATTTGGAATAGAGACACATTTATCAGAATAAGCAAAACAAACCAAAAAGTTAGCCCATGCTGAATCAGAAAGTTCATTTGGACTAAAGGGAAAAGTCCAAAAAAAGTACTGTTATTATTTTGGAATAACAAACCACTAAGTTTGTTTTTCTGCACGGATTCTATTGGAAGAACTGGAAATACTATGGCCAGGAGAAATGTTTCTACCTTGCTATATTCCATTTAGATGAGCCTTCAAGAAAAAAATATTTTTAGAAAAAAAATCAATTTAAGTGAGAGTTCTCTTGAAATGTAGTGTTAAAGCCATTTGAAAACTCCTTAAGATCCAACTCCATTTATAAAAACAACAACCACAAATGACTCTAACTTCAGCCTTTAGTTTCTCATTCGTAACTCTCATTGACTTCAGTCTGTGACAGTTTGATGAGATACAGTTATACAAATGCTGCCTCCATATGAAGTTTAAAATTCACAACATGTTTACTTGTCTCCAAAGACCAAACGTAAGTATTCTTTGCCTCAACTAGAGACATCAATATCCCTAAGACGCTTGAGAATATACTTCTTAAGAACTGTAGTTACCTGATTCATTCCTAACATTAAGGATTCCATAAATGGTGGCGGGAGAGCGGGGGTGCGGGGGGAACCAGCCTCAACTGGGAATTTAAGATTTACCAAATCTAAGTTGACCTGGTTAAGCAGAACAACATGCACTTAAAAACTTAAAAAGAAGGTTGTATAGAGATTAGTAAAGAGAAGATAGAACAATTAGATGTTACAGAAAGCAAGCAATTATACATTTGCATTAAAGTATATTTTCTTCCTATTTAACCTAGACTAAGAACTATGCTAATGATATATTTCAAATAATAAAATATCTATAGCCTGAGAGAGAGGAAAAAGAAATAGGTTGGAAGGATGGAATACTTGAGGGAGGAGGGAAAGTGAGCATAGAGTTGGTCAAAGGCAATGAGATACTGCTCGTGGTCATGGAAGGTAACATCAAGCCCTACAATACCAATGCCCTATAACAGAAGTCCATTTAAAGGACTTAACCCAGAAAAATTGAGAAATGTCAAGAATCTTACAGAGTTTCTGTTTGTATAATGAGAATCAGGGAATAATCAGACAAGTGTATCCTATCACACTGCCCTTTATGATTTAGTAGAAGTCACCCTCCACTATACATTTGAGGATTGTGTGGTGCAGTGATTAATGATGTACTTCCTGGTGGTCCCACATAGGCACTACCATATTTGTGTCTTTGGCAGCATGTGGAGGCACCACATGCGTCAGCATTTGGTTTAGAATAGATGTCCCACATTTATGGGAAAGTTAGGAGGTATAATACTTACTGAAAAATAGAATATGAAAGATCATTAAGCTTTGAGGTAAAAAGGAACTATTCAAATTGCAGAATATTGGTGAATCTATTGCACTATTTCTTGGATCCAAGGCCTAAGAACAAACATTTTGGGGGAGAAGCTCTCCTTCTTTTGTAGCAGGAATGGCACTCCCTCCACCCATCCACCCACCCACTACCAGTTAGTTTTGGGAGGTCTATTGTTACAACCTGCATAGCTAGAACCTTATATTTCACAGAGTTCTAAAAGAAAAGAAAGGAAAAGAGAGGGAGGGAGATAAAAGGAAGGAAGGAAGGAGGGAGGGAGGGAGGAAGGGAGGGAGGGAGGGAGGGAGGGAAAAAATAACAGTACACGTGTCGGTCAATTGTCTATTACTTACATTCAAATAAATGGGATTAATTGGAAAAGGAAGACACTGTGCAAGTGTCAGCAGAGGTAATTTTCCACAGAACAGAGTCAGGAGGGGAGAAATGCTTGAGGGCAGGCGTCTGTGGCCACGGCCCTGATGGAAGCACTGTGTGGGCAGCAGGGTGCTCTGCTGACCAAGCCAGTCCAGAGAAGAACAGGCAGCTGGTGAGCCTCTGCCAGCCAGCGGCAGCAGCAGGTAGAGACCCAGAGCCAGAGCCCCTGAAGAGTTGGCGATTATTCATCTTCGTTGGTGTGTCAGCGCATTTTCAGGCATATCCACCACAGTGATGAGCTGACTTTTCACACAGTGTAAACTTGCAGTCACATGCATACATACACTTCCCCACTCTCTATTCAAATACTGATCTCCAGAGGGGTCAAAATCATGGAATGAGGGTGTAAGAATACATTGTATTCATAGTAAATTTTTCCTGAGCTGGTGGAAGCATTCCTTTCTCATTCTTCTAGTTCTCCACACATTCTAGCACTGTGTTTGTCAAAGATCTACACTACCTCAGTCGGTATAACCAAGTAATGCCTTATATATCTTTTTCTTCATCCTTGGGCTAAGCATTACCTTATTAACGTTTTGAATACATTAATCCAATGGCACAATGTATGGGCAAGGATTCAGCTCCCTAGTCTTTGTCAGACAGGGGGATATGCATGACATAGATGAAAACTTGGACTTCGAGTGATGCCAAGACAAGTTCCACCATCTGCATAAGTAACATAACAGACTGTGTTTCCAGACTTATAACTAAAATGCACTCACAAAGGTGATAGATTTATCTTGTTTCATGCTCTTGTTGAGTTAGATTTAAAATAATAGACATGGAGGAAGAAACGGTGATGGGTGATAATTTAAATGTTGTCACTTCTTTTAGTATGTACTATGCTAAATGTTTCACATATATGATCTGATTTTTAAAAATTATATTTTTGTGTCAGAAACAGGTCTTGCTATGTTGCCCAGGCTGGAGTGCAGTGGCTATTCATAGGCATGATTCCACTGCTGATGAGCATAGGAGTTTTGATCTGCTCCATTTCTGACCTGGGCCAGTTTGACCCTCCTTAGGCAACCTGTTGGTCCCCTATTCCTGGGAGGCCACCATATTAAACTTAGTGCAGACACCCAATCAGCATAGCACACTACAGCTCAGAACTCCTGAGCTAAAGCAATCTTCCCGCTTCAGCCTCCTGAGTAGCTGGGACTACAGGCATGCATCACACCAACCCTACTATGTACTTGTGCTTCTCCATTACATAGAAAAGTGACTAGTGCAACTAAGTAAGGCTGAGCTTGAGATTTAAATTCAGGTAGTCTATTTCAAGAGTCTAGGCCCTAAGCCAACACATTATCTGCATTTGTGTTGTGGGCATAAATATTAGGAGATGTATCTTGTAAGTTATGAGGTGAGCAGAATTTATTTTTTTTTCTCCTTTTTTCACTCAACAAGGCGTTTCCACTGTCTTTATACTGCTCCATCCCTTCCCACCCAAGGGCACTGCTTGTGTTGCCTCCCACTTCCATTTTCATTAACTCCCAGTAGCCTGCTACCACCAGGTTAGTTCGATGATTGGCTTCTCTTTGGCATGTTGACATTCTCAGTGAATATTCCAGCCTAGTAGTCAGCGTTTAGCCTAGTAGTCAGCTTTTGGTGTAGGAGGAGAATAAGGAGGAGAATATTCCCACACATTAAAGAACAATCCCACTGATTGATTACCTTGTACTTTAGAGAAATGTGTGGATTATAAAGGTCTTTTGAGGCTTTTGAGTACAAAAGAATAAAAATGCAAAAAAAAAAAAAAATCTACACTGGGCTTTGCTGCATCCGTGTGTAGGAGGTGTTTTTAATTTTCTTTTTAAACTTTAAAATATCATTAAGTTGTAAAGCCATAGTTGACCAAATTTCAAGTACTACCTGAGTAATCCAGCACTAGAGGGAGTCTTTATAATGAGGGCCTCCTCATTTTCTTTAAAAAGCATTTTGTTATCGGAAAGGCTTGCTGTTTAAACATACACTTGATGATACTAGTCAAGACTTGGCAAAGCCTAGGCCAAGCACAGTGGCTCAAGCCTGTAATGAGCTCAGGAGTTCGAGACCAGCCTGGGCAACATGGCAAAAACCCATCTCTACCAAAAATATAAAAAATTACCCAGGTATGGTGGCATGCACCCATGGTCCCACCTACTCAGGAGGCTGAAGTGGGAGGAGTCCTTGAGCCTCGGAGGCAGAAGGCAGTGAGCCAAGATCAGGCCACTGCACTCTAACCTGGTTAACAGAATGAAGACTTGGCAAAACCTTTTAACCAGCTACTTTTAGATGCCACACAATAAAACAGCTTAAGCTGCTATCTACCCACATGTAGTTTGAAGCACTAGATGCAAACTCCTTAAATGGGCTCTGTGGATACATCTCCCCTCCCCTCGCCCAACCGCTTAGCAGGTAAGAAACCAAAGCTGAGAGTTAAGAGACCTTGCTAAGAGCCACAGCATATAGTACTAGGGCCAACCTTATAGTTCTGTTCCCGAAATCTCCCAATCAGCTGCTAAGCGTGTTTTCCTCCTGAAGTAGCAGCTGCCAAAGGAGAAGTGCGTAGCACCAAGGGTTCTGCCCTCCCTTAGCTTGAAAATCAAAAGTTGGAAAGTTTCTTTTTCCTTATAAGTGGTATTTACTTCACTTTACACTCTTACAAGATCCTGCAAACCCTAGCATGAAGTGTAAAACAGCAGCAGAATAACGCTCGAAGAATAAGAATAAAAACTGGGATGGAGAAGCATCTAAGGAAAGATACGTGAATAGGATGGAATTAAGAGAATCAGAATAACTAATGGGGCGTGATAGGCCTAAGACGATGATAACAGGGTGGAGCTAAGATGGTAATAACAAGCTGAGAAGCAGTTGAAAGGCGCTGAAAGGAGTGTGGGTGAGATGGTTTAGCAATATAAATGGTCATGTGGAAATAAGGGCAGAGTGCATTTACCCAGCTGCAAACAGCATGATGAGAAAATATTAAGCTGAGTCATTTAAACAGTCTGAATAATAATAGTAATAAGAAAAATAAAATTCAGTAGAAAGAGTATAATATGGGACAGTGGTCTCCAACTGCTAGACAAATGCTAAAAGCAGTTTAGCTATTTATTTTCAAAGCTGGAAACTTAATACCAAATAACCAGTGGAGGCTTAAACCATTTTTCTACTTGACACTTGTGTAACTAACACACAATTGTTCACTGGGCTGCTGTTGACCTGCTCCATCTTAATGGACTTAGGAAACTTTCATATTTAAGTGACAACTTCAGCCAAGCTGGAGAAAAGCTGACTCTGCAAGGAGACTGAGTTTTCTCAGTGTCCAGATGTATCCAGTGCCCAAAGTCCAGGTAAAATCTACTCTTTTTAAGCATAAGGCACAAGATAGTAGGCTATCAGATTTGAATATGCACATATGCTTTTCTCATTGTGGTTTCGATTTTTGTTGATTTTCATTTCTCATTGATCTTTATTTAATCAAGCTGCTAGGAGAAACAGAAAAGTGTGTGCTAATTATGTTACACTAACACATAATTTGGGAGTTAGCAAATAATACATCCTATCCCTACTATTCTATTCTATATTTCTGAAAAAGCCCCAGAAGAGAATTTAAGCTTAGGTCTTTCATGAGATAAATGAAGGCCACCTTAAATTCTGAACTCTGTCAGCACATTCTATTTATGGTCAGTAGCTTATGTGTGGGACTGTCAGATATTTTTAAGCTAAGACCTCAGTGTTCAAAAGAAAAGTTGTATCACCAAGCAAATTTGATTGGTTGATCAAATTTCGGGTGAGAATGTATTATAAAAAGAGGGGGAATTAAGGAATAGACTAAAAATAAAATTATAACATGCTAAGAATTTATTACCTTGATATTACTCCTATACTGGTATCAGTAATGTAAAGTAAAAACCTGAGGGAAAAGTTGAGCTAGTATTGTCCACAGTAAATTTTTCAAATGCTTGGCTAAAGCTGATGTGAACTATAGGGCTTAGAGAGAGGAAAGAAGTCTGTAGCTGACACACGTTCATCTGTCACGAGCTAAAGAGACGAGAAACAAGACCAAGATGTATCACCTGAATTTGATCACGATTATAAACACCCTCAACTTCAACTCTCTAAAAGATCTAAAATCTTGGTGGTGGGTTTTTTCCAGTAGGATTCTATATGTAGAGTTATCACAATCTGATATTGTCCTCCTGTACTAAACTTTTTAAAGGCTCTGCATTTTTAATTTTGTTAATAAATTTCTTTGATAGTTTAATGTTAATAGGAAGTACAGACAAATGTTTTATGAGAGATATGATCCTGTAAGCATGGAAATTCATCTGTTGTATAATCGTTTGAATAAACTAAACATGAGAAAGATACATATATATAATATTTAAAATCTCCATGACGATTACTATTTTTTCCCCTTTAGAACGTGTTTTACCCACAATCCCCCACCCCATTCAAGGTCAGTATGATTTTTATCACTGTAGCTCTCTTCCTGGGTCATTCTCCATCATCTTTAACATGCAAAACACACAAAGGGGGGAAAACACATTCAAAAAATTCATATACAATATAAATCATTTTTTTCCCTTAAACCTTTTTTAAAAAGCCAGTTAGTTGCTTCCAACACCAGTTGAATAGGCACAGAACAAGACTATTATCTGACTCATCTTCAAATTGGTCAGTAGCTGCGAAGGCAATACTAAACTCAGCAAGCAGTTTTTTTCTACAGTCAATATTTATTACAAGGAACTAGGAACTCACATATTTGGGACACAGCCAGTTAAATTCTCTAGCTACAAAAATACCAATTCTCTGACTGACTACCCTCACAGTTGGAAGTTTGTACAATCTGAATCTGAAGTCATTGGTATTACTTGTAAAAATTAATGTATATACTGCTAAAGGTTAATCAACTCAACTGGATTATAACAAAGATGTTATTTTTTCTTAAAATCTTGGCCAATTCATGGGTTTTTTTCTTTCCTTTTAGATATACCTGTCTTAGAAAACACAAATGAAAGAACAAGATAATCATTCAGAATTCCTTTTCATAAACTTTCTACGCACTCAATCAAATTAAATTTTGCCTCCTACATCATATTTAGATGCAAAGTGCAGCCACAACTTTCTAGCTTAAGGCTATTTAAAGGGAAATTGGCAAATAAAATTAAAACAATATAAAAAATCTGAAATGAAACCAACCTACCATTGAAATTAAATTCCAGAAAAGTGATTTGCAAATAGCACTCAAAGACCTGAGAAAAAAACGGAAACAAGGCCATGCGGGGCCTAGCGTGGAAAAAATAAATCCAATTAAGCAAGATTATCATACATACTATACAGGCAGTGTGCTCAGAATTAAAGGTAGAAAGCTGCTGTTTTATAAGTTTGAAGATGAATCATGTTTCATTAACATTTGTCCAAACTATAAATTCTTGCAAACTTGTGTGTAGATATTCAGTGTCAATAATGCAATGTTTTGAATGTATATGCATTCACATATGCAAATGTATTTTAATTATTTTTGAACTAAGGATTGCAAGGTTTCAAGGATCAACTAGACAGTTTAATAAGAGTTATTATCAAATTTTAAAAAGAGGACAAACTATTTTTAGTATGAAAGCTTAGAAGAACTCTGTTGAATAAAAAAAAAAAAAAAAAATTCCCTAAAACAATGAAATCTGTTTCTAATCCCAGCCACTAAAAATAAGACTGTTAAAATGTGCCTGTTTTTTAGACTTGACATGATACTTACTGTTCATGGAAAATATCCCATCTTGAATTCCTGACATGCCACAATTATTTTAACACATTTATGTTCTGGTGTTGCTGCAGAGATTGACATCACTTTATCATGTTGCCGTCTTGCAAATATATTGATATGAAAAACACACACATATGCATTTGTACCACTGGATAGCATTTTCAAAGAGGTCATGCCCCATCCGAGATGAGCTTTGTACATTATCACTGTGACTCTAGGTATCCTTTGTGAGAGCAGTTCTGCAGCCACCAACTCAAATATTTATCTGATCACACATTATGATATATGTAACTTTCAACAAAGTGAAGCCAGACACCATTCACAAAAGACAGCTGCCGGATACTGAAAAACAGTCTGGACTAGGGATGGAACACGAGGGATTTTGTTGAACTTCATATTTCCCACAAACTGAACTGTTGATTGGAGAATGACCCTAGTTTGATTTTACATTGTAGGTAGACTGTAGTTAGCTTTCTTAGATCCAATAGTTTTTAGAGAATATAGTTTATCTTATACTAATACTTTGGTCTTCTGCTAGTGGAAATTGAAAAGCTGTTCATTAAGACTTGGGATGGCTGGTGTGAGAGTTTGCTATACAAAGATAGTCCCCTCTTAAGTCTTCTGTTCTTTACAAGGACTTTAACTTCTTAGGGATTGAATCACTTTTCTTCTCCACTTTCCAATCAAGGTTAACCCAAGCGAAATGCAGCTTCCCATTGAAAGAAATACTAACAATAGGATGCTTAAGCCTTTTTATGGTGCCAGTTAAGTACCCAAATATCTATGAGAAGCATGCCTCACTGTGGTCATAGCTATAATGCAAGGTATCTTCATTTAATTGAATATCGTATATTGTCACCATCTTTATGAACTCTTAAATTTCATTCTTAAAATATCAATTGTCTCTTAGAGATTGGTTGGTATAAAATGTTCTAAAAATTTTAAGGCAATTAATTTTGTTAAGGTGTTTTGAAAGTGGGTGTTTCAAGTTATAAAGATTTTTTCTGCCTTCCCATTATAAAAAGGAGAAATTTCTGTCCTAATTTCCAGCCTCACAAAGATATATGTTTCATTTCAGCTGCTTTATTGTTAATATCTCTCATTGGAGGATCTTCCCTCCTATCCCCACTCTACATGGCTCATCAAGATGACTGGGGATGCACAGCAGAGTCACAGCATGAATGCAGTCCTAAACCCCTTCAAGCTGTGGTTAAACAAAAACAAGCCTCAATAAATCAAATGCATTTCCCTTGGGTTTCCTTCATCATATTGCTTGATTTTCTGCAGTGATAATAATAATACTGGAATTCCACCAACGGGTAATTTATATTGGCTGTTTCCAATCAGAAATTTTCGAATGTCCTTCCCCCATCTGCCAAAAACAAAACAAAATATAAAACCAGCTTGCTTCCCTGCTCCTTATTTTAAAAGATATAAATAAAATAGTGTTTTATCCTTGATCTGTTTCTGATAGGTGTTTTCTTCCATTAATTTTAATTTAGCTTTATTTATTCTGAAATGAGTCCTGAATTGCATAAATTTGCATAAATACCTCCTACTATATTGCTGCAGAAAATCCACTGAATTGCAAAATGAGGAAAGAATCAGCTCTCAATGTCTGGGGGAACTTTTCTCACTTTGTGAGGTTGACATTGTTTCCTGAGGTTTCTGGGTACTGAGCAATGATAACATTTCTCCCCATCAGTTTACTTGTGTCTAGCTCTTCTTCATAATGGAAGTGCGCCCAGAGACATTCTCATATTGAGAACCGTAGGTTCAGAATGAAGTGTTGAAACCAGCCTCATAAAATTAAAAAGAAATGAAACAAGGGGCAAGGACAAGGGCAAACAACCGTTTTGTTTATGTAACTCTCAAGCGAAAAATTCCCTTGAGCATGGGGCTCTCTAGACTCAATCAGCCTATCCCTTTCTGATCACTGCCACTTTGAAACAAAACAAAACAACAAATCCTGGAATGTGTCTCACTTGTTTGCCTCCCATCTGATTATTTATCCCAAGTGAACAGCCTTTCCATTCACTAACCCCGTGTGGCAAGTGGGTTTGGGAAATGTTGAGATTATCTTCCAGGTTCAGGCATGGCACCGGGTTTGTTCACAGCTGCTTGCCATTCCATCCCTGTTTTTCCATTGATAAAATGCATTGCACATGGCTGGGTTTGCATGATTAATACAGCTGTCCAAAGCTTTTTCAGAAAACAAAACAAACCCCCACTCCCAAAATTAAAGTTTAGAAAGAAATTAAAATCCAAACCACAAACAAGCGAGGCTTGCAGAAATCTGAAGTCGTCCTGGCATGTTTTCTCCCTAAGGGAGACTGATGTTCCTACAGGCAGGCCTGGCATCAGAATAGCCATATCCTATCTACAGTTAGAGGAGTGGGTGTACCCGCCCTCACCTAGCATTCCCAGTAATACGTTCTTGAAATCAAATTCCAAAAGGATGAGAGGTAAAATGGGAGAAAAATTTTGAACATATCCCATGCTGTGAAGATCACTGAATAATTTCCAGTTTCATTTATTTTCTGTAGAATACCATCCTTAGTATTAAAAAGAGAAAGCTTATTTTCTGCTCCTTAATACAACAGTATTTTGCTATGTTTAATAATGGTAATAATATTAATAATAACAACAGCTAACATACATAATGACCTTCTCATATACCATTAGAGTGTTAAGGGCTTTTGCCTGTATTAACTCAACTCCCAAAACCCTAAGAAAGAGACGTGCACCTTTCTCCCACACTTTTTAATGATCAAAGGACACTTACATTTCAGCCTACCCCTTACTGCACCCAGGCACATATACAAATCTATAGTATATTAATAATCACCCTTGTGTATACATTCATGTTCATTAGATATGCATCTTTCCAATGAATTTTAAATATTCATCTAATTTGTTTTATGTATTACAATGCTTATAACACTCAGTTACTTTAACGTCCATACATTTTTACAAAATCTATTTTCAAATATGCTTAGCACAGTGAGATGTATGCCCAACTCACACAGATTTATATGAAAGCATTCATCCTTTAAAAACATGAGCAGAGCTATCTGGCATCGGCACATCTAATTTCACACACTTATTCAGGCTGATTTACATATACACCTCTATTAATCATGGATAATTACTAGCATTGTTCCTGTAATTCAGTTTTTCCAACTGTGAAATGGGAAAGAAATTATATTTTTCATGCCCACAAGCTCAAAGTGGTATTTTAAATAATATACAAAAGAGAGCTTCAAGTTCCTAGAAAGAAGGCGTACTGAATTTAAAACAATCATATTCAGATACACATGTGTCTTATAATTTTTAAAATTAGTGATATTTACAGGTATACTCATATAACATGGACACCAGCTAGATATAAGTTCAATGTACTCTTATTAAATTTTGATGTATTATGGATTCTAAAGATTTCTGAAATCCCCACACTGCTAAAGTTTTAATATAGAAGCAACCTAAGGCCAAATAAAAAATATTTTTCATTATTTTCTTACCAATATCATAATATTACATTTAAGAAGAGCTGCAAAATTGCACAGTTCCTGGTTGTGTGGCACACACATATACACTCACACACTTTCAGCAGAGTCCTTCATACACACCACCACATGACTGCCAACCCATCAGCCTAAAGGACGTGCCCCTTTTGCTGGTCAAGGGTATAAAGTATGTCCTAGGAGGGATTTCCCTTTTTAGATACGCCTCTCCTTCCCACTGGTTGGCAGAAACAAGGACTTTGTTTCTACGAATAGAATTTAGGCAGCCATGTCAGCACCAATTTACAACAAAATGATTGGCTCTGATTAATACACATGAAAATTATTGAGTTGACCTTCATACCTAATTCCCTGGCTCCTTTATGGGAACAATAGTCTGATTTCCTTCTGATTTTCTTTAGTGGTTAGAGACTCAAGTGGGATAATTGTACCAATATTTCATGTGGAATCAATAGTTCACTCATCAATCCAGTGATTTTGACCGTGTAATAGGTGAGGTTTTCTCCCCATTTCTATGTCTTATCTCCCCCCAACCTCTTTACTCTTCCTTCTACTCTGTTTCCTAAACTGTTTTTCTCTCCCCTGCTAAAAGTTGCTAGAAGGAATAAATCCAAAATTTATTCACACCATTATTTAAATGTTCAACAAGGGCTTGGAAGTGTTATTTCTCTCAAAATTTACACTTCGCTTCAAGCTAAATGACTAAAACTCCTACAGAGTCAATTTAAAGATAGGAGAGTGTTTAGTCCTAGAACTGCTAATATCTTTTCCTGCTTTTCGAGTCTGGATCTGCCTGCACCAGTCAGCCTTTCCCAGTGATCTCCCTGTCCTAAATGCCTTGCTATGCTATGTAGATGTCTAGAGCCAGCAGGGATTTGAAAATGAATATTTTTTTTAAAAAATCCAAGCTTCCACTAAATTTTAATTTGATAGAAATATTGCTCTTCTATGAGCTTTATAGAAAAAAAAATTTTCAAAGTAACAGTAAAATTTGGGGATTAGGTTTAAGTAATTGGCAGTCTTGTCTTTTTAATTAAAAGGAATAAAGCTGTGTAAGAGGAGCTCAATGAGACTTTGCAGCAGAAAATGTTGGCATGCTGCCCCAAAGGGTGAGAAGACCAGGATCTTGATGGACAGAAAACTGACACAGGCTCCTCTGGTCTTTAGAGTGCACGGCAGCACTGCTCGCTCTCGAGTCTGCCTCATGTGCCAGTTAACATGGGCATAGCAGTCGACTGTGAGAAACATTTTTGTGTGTAGACAGGAAGGAAGTCCTTCCTTTGGGAACTTAGTTCTGGATTCAGAGACTGTATGGAGTGAGAGTCCTTTTTAAAAAGTGGTAGTACATAGAGGAAACAAACAAACAAACAAAAAACAGCAAAAAAATCTCTTCCAAGTATTAAATCATCAAGATAGTCCCAGCCCCTGACAAATGTCTTATCATAACCCAAAAAGTATGAACCTTAATTTTAACCTGTTCCTTGGCTCCTTTCTCTACATTTTCCACTATATTTACCAGGCATTACGTATGCATGTTCTTTTTGACATCTTTCAAACAAAACCAAAGAAAAGGTTTTGATAGTATTGACATTCACTTCTAAACACTGGTTACCAGCCATGCAAGCACCACCAAGCCATTATCCCACCTGTCGGGAGAAAACATCGACTTCTGAAGAGGCAAGATTCAAATTAAGCTTAGTAAAAATTTCCCTTATACAGTCATTCCAGCCTCATGACATTCTTTCATCATCACAAGTTATTTGTATGTATTAAACTAAACAAGCACCTTGATGGGGAAAAAATCAGTATAAGAGATCCCACCTTACACCTCCCCTTCTATACTGCTGTGAAGAAACACACCTGCCAAGTAAGAACACATCATGGCATAATGAGTTTGGAATTCCAATTTAAGGTGTTCCTATGTACTGAGATGTATGATGGGAGTAGGCAGACTACTCACTAGGACTCCACGGAGAATGTCAGCTTATATCCACCACAGATCAGTGGGGGAGAGACCTTACAAGTCATTTATCATGCTTCCTAATTGGACCCTGGGGAGCCGAGCACTGCCATAGTTTACTCTACAGTTTCGCTTATCATTGTGCTGGTTGTAAAAGAAAATGCTTCCCACATCTTTGTAACACATACGTATGATTAGCACCCAGACATGACCACTAACATAGTCTCTTTACTATCAATCACAGCTAATAGTTCATTCTACTTTTTATCTGCCCCATACTCGCAATAAAGATTCTGACTTAAGCACCCACCTTCTAAACCTCGGAATCTCAGTATGACCTTTTTAACTGCCTAAAAAGCCTAAAAAGACATTTGGGGGCAATAGTAGCATCCTGTAGAAAAAAAAAAAAAAAGGCAATAGAAGGTAACCGTGCCTTGGCCAAGTGTCCATTCTGTTTACCATCCCATGCTCCTTAGCTCACACAGCAGCAAGCATTCCCAGCCATGTTTTATGTTGGAAACTTGCTTGGCCATTCTATAGTGGTTTTTCAACTATACATGTGGGTTTTGTATAAGTTGGAAGCTGGGGATGTTTGGAGAGCAGAAATAGCTAGAAACAAAACAAAGCAAACAAAATGAAAGCAAGAAGTAACTTGCACTTCTCTGTTGAATTGCAAGCTAGAGTAACTTGGGAAATTTGTTTTATTTTTCTCCCTTGAAGTTCCAGAACACAGGTAAGTTTATCACTGACAGCTGTTAAGTAAGTGCAGCAGTGCTTAAAAAAAAAAAAAAAAAAAAAAAGATGGAATGATCCTATTAATTGGAGGCTGGTCTTCCGTTGGGGGATCAACCTTCCCATTCTAACTCGTAAATAGTATGATTTTTTTGTTCTGTATTTAGATGTACTCTCCACTTGCTCTTGCCTTTGCTTTGTAGAGTTTCTTTTAGAGGTCACATTTTCTTTTCATTATGATTTCTAATCATTAGGAACACAAGAAAAGAGATTTCATTCTTGATAGGCAGTTAAAACTCTTTTTTGGCACAGGTTAAGTTCATTTGACATGCACACTATCTTGATGACACCATTCATTTACTCAAAGAAATATCTTAGTATTTGCTCTGAGCTGGGTTTTGGGGATGACAAAGGAGAATGAAGCAGGTACAGCCTCTGCACTAACAGGGTTTACAGACCAAATGGAGAAGTACTTAATGAACTAAGCAACCACAGTAAACTTTAAGTCCATGTAAAGATAACTGTGAGGTGTTTGGGGAGAACAAACCAGGGCACATTAGCTAGTCTGGGCTGATGGGGGAAGACTTCCAGGTGAAAGTGAAGTTTAAAAGACAGAAAGAGGCCAGGCGCAGTGGCTCATGCCTGTAATCCCAGCACTTTGGGAGGCTGAATCACAAGTTCAGGAGATCGAGACCATCCTGGCTAACATGGTGAAACCCCGCCTCTACTAAAAAATACAAAAAATTAGCCGGGCGTAGTGGCGGGTACCTGTAGTCCCAGCTACTCAGGAGGCTGAGGCAAGAGAATGGCGTGAACCCGGGAGGCGGAGCTTGCAGTGAGCCGAGATCATGCCACTGCACTCCAGCCTGGGCTACAGATGGAGACTCCGTCTCAAAAAAAAAAAAAAAAAAAAGAAAGGAAAGAGAAGAAGCAGGGGAAGAGAAGGACAACCCAGTACCTGCAAAGGTCTGGAATCCAGAAATAACTTAACTCACAGGGATCCACTATAAAGCCTAATAAATTTTTTAAATCTAGAAAAATAATATTTTTTACCTAATAGTTTATCCTCTCTTGCATCTGGCCTGTTTACAAAAAGAAATAAACATGATAAACCAGTGGAGTTAAAGGTGAGGAATTTCTATAATTTACAACAATATATGTACATTTCGGAATAGCTAGAATACTTCAAATATTTCTATATTTCTAGCATAAAGAAAATATAAATATTTAATGTGATGGATATCCCAATTACCCCGATCTGATCTTTATACCTTATACGAATATATCAAGTTTAAAAAATAAGGATAATTTCTAGAAAAATAAAAATAAAGGTTAGAGATTGGGCATTTTCACCTATATTACACTCAGGACCAGGAAGAGCACTTGTGGGCTTAATTGTATAGACACACATGGATATTATGTACTGTGTGGTAGGTAGCAGTATTTAGGTTTAGCTTTCTGGAGGATACTGACAGCCTGTTATTTAGCAGAATGTCTAGAGAAAACTTGCAGCTTTTCAGTAAGGAGGTTTGATGGTAGGTTTTTATTTTAGTTGTAGAAATAGGTTGTAAGGAGCCATCAGTATTTTCAGAGAGTTGCACAAGAACCTGGCTATAATGTTATATCTGGAGTCACTGACATAGCAGGAGTTAAAGACAAACCAAACTTGTTATTGAAGCATTCTGGAACTCCAAGGAATAATGTTGCTGGAAGTAGTCCAAAGCAGAACTACATTTACCAAGTTCTGCACTGCGGTGGTTAGTGCCATAGCGGTAGGTCCAAGGGTGGCTCAGAGCATACCAATATTTTTTAATCCCTTATCTCCTTATTTCCAGGAGCTTTAAAAACCCTGGGAAATCTCACAAATTCACTAGTTATCTTTGCATTCAAATTCTGCAGGCCAGTTACCTTGTTTCATGGTATTTGAATGGTTTTGATTTTAAAACATACAAAATGAAAAGCCACATTACATTGATTAAAGATGGGCTTGCATGCCTTAGGATTTTGAATTTAAAATGTATTCTAAAATAAATCAGAAATTCACAATTTGGGGCTGGAAAATAGAAAGTGAGGAATAAGACCAGAAAGAATGTAAATCTCTAGAGACCTATCCAAACCTGTGTTTTTAATCTTTCTTACTCAGTCAGATAAAGTACAAAAGGCTTTAGAGTATACATAAAATTTATGTTTTTAAACACAACTATGACATATATAATCTATTTTATGTTTTAACAACTAAGAAGAATCAACAACTAAGTAGATTTAGGTCTGGAAGCTAGTTCTTTTTTTTTTTTTTAGATGGAGTCTCACCCTGTCACCCAGGCTGGAGTGCAATGACTCAATGGTGCGATCTCTGCTCACTGCAACCTCCACCTCCTGGGTTCAAGCGATTCTCCTGCGTCAGCCTCCTGAGTAGCTGGGATTACAGGTGCCTGCCACCACACCCGGCTAATTTTTTGTATCTTTAGTAGAGACGGGTTTCACCATGTTAGCCAGGCTGGTCTCGAACTCCTGACCTCGTGATCCGCGCGCCTTGGCCTCCCAAAGTGCTGGGATTACAGGCATGAGTCACAGCAACTGGCCTGGAATATAGTTCTTTATTAAATGAGTTGGCTGGTATCTTAATTACAACAAAGGTCAAAGGGCCAGGTTGCACCCATAGACAAGGGCCAAGGTACATTTTAGGCACAAGGGCAGAGAAACCTGTTTCTTCTTTAAGACAGAAACTGCATGTCTAGTACTGAGTACCTTACTGACAGCTGATCCAAATAAATTTACTTCTGGGATTTATCTAATCTTACACATATTTTCAGGTGGCATAGCCCAGAGAAACCCCTTTATTAAACTTAGCCTCTTTGGCATTCTGGAACATTTCAATTCACTGATTGTTAAAAACTAAACCTCTCAGGCTAAATAAGAAACTCTCAAAATGTAAGAAAGCTGACTTGGTGCAAGAGACTTAAGAAAGCATTCTCTTTATGTTGAGAGTGTTTAGTGAGACTGCTCTTTCTGTAACAATCCATCACCATTGAGCAAAGCCCATAATGTTAAAGTCAAATCATGCACCTATACTTACTTAATACGACAATTACCCAGTACATTAAGCCTCTGGTCAGTAGGACCTCATCAACCTGGATGATAACATTTTTTTATTGCATTGTCATTTCATGCTATTGACCATGTTGCTTTGGAAATTAAGACTCACCCATCTTAGCTTCTCTTTTGCTTTGCTATATGGTATCCCCCAACCGAAAAATGGAGAAAAAAATTTATTCTCCTTGTAGTGTTGTCAACCTAATGCCAATGGCAAATAATCAGAAAGTGATTATTTCCTTTTCTCCACATTTAAAGGTTTTTTTTAAAAAATGCATTGATTTGTTTTTATAAGTCGTTTTCTATTCTTATAATAAATGTTATGCATTCTTATTATGGAAGAATTTGAAAAATATGAAACTATAAAGAAGAAAATAAAGCTCCTATATAATCCCTCTCCTTAGAGATAACACCATTAATGCAATATAAACAAATGTTTTGTCTGAATGTTTGAGCTGCCAGTGTACTATAGAATGTTCAAGTTAAAAACATAAAATGTCTTCTATTTTTCCATGCTCTCAGAAGCTGGGCATGTTTCTGTTATTCGTTCAAGGTTATAGCAGAGGCAGGCCCAAGAGCCTCCCTCCTACCTGGGCCAGGGAGCTCTCCGCAGTGATGTGCACACCCAAAGTGCTTTCAGGTCTAAGTCAAATATTGACTCACAAGGGATTTCCCTCATGCACCTCCAGGATTCCCAGGAAGGGTCCTCCTTTCAGATGTGGGGGCTCATAAGTTCTCTCTCCAAGTTGGCGTATTAATATTGTCCCTTTAATAGATGTGTTCTTTTTAATGCAATGACAATTTAAGCATTTTTTCACATTCTATTCACTAAAGAATATTTGATATAAGGAGTGAGGCCCAAATATTTTATTCACATTTTTCAACAAGAAATTATACCAGCATTATTTTAGTTTGGTTTCATTCACTCATTCAACAAGGAATTAACACCATCTGTCTAGGGCTGCAGTATTCTGGTACTGTCTACTCATGCCTGTGTCATTATTTACTCTATGCCTATGTCATTATTTACAGAGCATCAAACTGAAGTCCATTTCTAGTCACAGACAACTATAAAGAAGAAAAGCCTTTAGCGGTATTTGAAAGTAAAGTGTAGCATTCCTTGCTGGCCCAAATCTAGCTAAGAGAGGCCAACTTCCTTTCTCAAATATTGATGACATGCTAAGATTGCTTAGTTTTCTCAGCTGGTTTGATGTATTCTCTTAGTCATGAGGACAATGGTCCACCTATTAACTAAGAAAATAGGAAGGCTGGGGGCGGTGACTCACACCTGTAATCCCAGCTCTTTGGGAGGCCAAGGTGGGCAGATCACCTGAGGTGATCTTTAGTAGAGATGGAGAAACTCCATCTCTACTAAAAATACAAAATTAGCTAGGCATGGTGGTGTATGCCTGTAATCCCAGCTACTCAGGAGGCTGAGGCAGGAGAATTGCTTGAACTTGGGAGATGGAGGTTGTGGTGGGCTGAGATTGCGCCATTACACTCCAGCCTGGGCAAAAAGAGCGAAACTGTGTCAAAAAAAAAAAAAAAGAAGAAGAAGAAAGAAGGAAGGAAGGAGAAAAGAAAAGAAAAGAAAGGAAAGGAAGGAAGGAAGGAAGAAAGAAAGAGAAAGAAAGGAAAGAAAGAGAAAGAAAGAAAGAAAGAAAGAGAAAGAAAGAAAGAAAGAAAAGAAAGAAAGAGAGAAAAGAAAATAATAGGAAGAATCTTAAGGTTGAGATTCAAATCCATTTCTCTATTTTGACTCTTTTCTTCACTAGCCCCAGAATGAATACTCTGATTCTCAGAAAACATTATTCTAGAAACATTTGACATTGAGGTTTATACAACATGAATATCATACATGGGAGAAAATCAAAAGTTCTAATAATTCAAATAGGAATCACAAGGCAAATACTTTTCTATGGCAAAAGAAAAAAATAATATTTGCAAGTACAAGCTGCTAATCCCTAAAGCCTCTGAGTGAAGAAGTCTGTGAGAAAGAAATTAATAGCTTTCAAAGTGAGGACTGAAAATTGAATTAATAAAAATTGCTCCCTTTTAAGCCACTATAATTATAAAGGTTTTATTTTTCAAAAATTTGGCCAATAAATAAATAAATAAACAAAAGTCAGAGGGCAAAACCCATAAATTTCCACAGCAGAATCTTACAAATGTTATACCTCAGGTCCTTGGCATCAGTGAGGAAGCAGCAGCAGGTATGATCTCCTCCTCTGTTTCTTTTATTATATTTCTTAGTAATTTTAACCCTGTCCCTTTCTGCAATTTCCAGGAACTGGAGGATAAAATCCCTATTGAATTTGGACCTTTTCCCGTCCCACTTCTGCAAACACACACTCTTACTAACTCTGGCCCAGAATTTTTAAATTGCAATTAATTACTCATGTCATTTTCAAAACCTGCAGCACATCAGAGGGTTGGCCTTATAGAAAGACTTATGTCACATACATAATGTTTTCTTTTTCAAATGGCTACAGCAGGTTGGAAAATAAGACATTTGTGTTCAAGTAAATACCCTAGAATTAGAACAACTGTGCAAACAATATAAACTCCCCAAAGTCTATGTTACCTACATGTGAATGCGAATGAACTCATAAGTAGAGGATTAGAGAAAAGTTGTCAAAAGTCAAGATTCAAAGCACTAAACGTCAATTCTTTTCCTTATGAATATGTTGTACCCTCACTTCATCTCCCAGATAGAATTCAAAGAAAGCAAAATGCCAAAATTTTCCACACATAAAGATATGAAGATTTCCTAAGATAATGAGGGAGTTCCCAAATTATAAACTGTAGAGTTTCCAATGGAGCATCTTTCCTCTTTGCAACACTCACTTGAATTTTTTCAGGGATGTGGATGGAGGGAGGGGGAGAGAGAGAGACAGAGAAAGAGAAAAAAATCATGTCACGTAGTGAGAGATAAGAGTAAGAGAACATAGTAAAGGGTAAGAGGAAGAATAAATCTCCAAAGAAACTTGGGCTTTTATTTGTTAAAGTTCACTTTTTCATTAGTCATGAAGGTATTTTAAAATAAAGCTCAGCCCTCCAGAAAATGTTCTACCTGCCAGGATTTGGGAAATAAGGCAAGGACCTCCTGGCCCCATGTGACTCTTCAAATAACTGTGAATTCCCAACAATAATCTCACCTTGGGTTCAGGCACTGTGGTTCTAAAAAGAAAACAGAATCTCCCCTCTCTAGAATCTTATCTAGGGTAACACTTGAGGTATTGATTCATTCAGTCTCTCATTCACTTATTTATTTATGCATTCAGGTATTTGTTCAGCATATCTACTGGATCATTTTTCTGTGCTAGAGAAATACCAAGCTGAGGACAGAGTAGTGAACGAGGCAGATACATTGTCTATGCCAATAAGAGAGGTTGAATCAATGTTTTTAATGGTGCAGGCTAATGTGGCTGGGTGTAATGAATCTGAAAGTCAAAAATAAAGGACAGATTTGGCCGGGCGCGCTGGCTCACGCTTGTAATCCCAGCACTTTGGGAGGCCGAGGCTGGCGGAACATGATGAAACCCTGTCTCTACTAAAATATACAAAAAATTAGCCGGGCGTGGTGGCGGGCGCCTGTAGTCCCAGCTACTCGGAGAGGCTGAGGCAGGAGAATGGCGTGAACCCAGGCGGCGGAGCTTGCAGTGAGCCGAGATTGCGCCACTGCACTCCAGCCTGGGTGACAGAGCGAGACTCCGTCTCAAAAAAAAAAAAAGGACCCATTAGCTTAAATAAATGTCTCAAGGCACTTGCCTTTCCTAATATTAAATCATTTCCCCATTGTCTCCTTCTACCACCTCATCAGGAGCTAAGATCTAAGCATATGATGGTAAGGTTCTCAAGAGAAAGCCTAGTACATTCTCTATACTAGAATCTCCCAGTGTTGTGTTTTGCATTGCTTCAGTCGATTTACCTTTCTCTGTTATACCTTGTACCTTCACTGCCATACTTATTTGTTAAGTGTATTTGCTGAAGCAATATTAATATTTAGTTAGAAGTTTTCCTGAAAGGCATAAAAATCATAGGTTCCAGTGCGGTGCCCTGGAAATCGCTGCAAAAATTATATCCCTGGCAATGCAGTTTGATTCATAAACATGAGATTGCATTTTCACTAGAAAAGTAACAACAATTTTTAGGTGTTAAATGCAAAAAAAAAATTCTGTCTATAACAACAGAAAACTCCCCTCTTGAAGAGTAGTATTTCATGCCTGGCCTGACACTGGAAAAAAAAAAAAAAGTGTTTATTTCTCCCACTATTGCCACCTCGTGGACAAAGGTGATTCATTTGGACAGCACATAAGAGCATGTCTTAGTATTACCACAAGATGGCAACCCATAACCACATTTTCAAAAATGGGCTCAGAATGTTGTGCTCCTACAGAAGGTGATGGGTAGGAAATAAGAGTCCAAAATAAGCATTCCATTCTCTTTTCCTAAAGAAAAATGGAATCCCAAGTGTTAAGATCTTTAGGATTTCACAAAGAAGTTGATTTATTACAGGCATAGGGAGGAGTACTTAACATTTAACTGGCAACCTGTTTTGCTTTCTAAAGATATTTCAAGCAAATGTATATTTCATATCTGAATTTTTCTGATATTAGCTTCACAGAGTAAATATTTGGGAATTTTTTATATGCATCTTGTAATCAATTTTCTCTAGTTGATTCATAGGGGAGCATCTGTTTCCTAAGAGATCCATTAGAATCCATTAGCACATGTAGATTCTTACCCACACCTATGCCAGTGACAGGTTAATGCAGGCACATTGCTAGACTTTTCCTGATCAAAATGTGCCGTAATAAATCCGCTTTCCTGTCACTTTTTTTTTTTTTTTTTTTTTTTCTGGACAGAGTCTCACTCTGTCGCCAGGCTGGAGTGCAGTGGTGCAATCTCACTGCAACCTTCACCCCCTAGGTTCAAGCGATTCTCCTGCCTCAGCCTCCCGAGCAGCTAGGATTACAGACACGCACCACCACACCCAGCTAATTTTGTTGTGTTTTTAGTAGAGATGGGGTTTCACCGTGTTGGTCGAACTCCTGACCTCATGATCTGCCCACCTCGGCCTCCCAAAGTGCTGGGATTACAGGCGTGAGCCACTGAGCCAGGCCACTTTTTTTTTGTTTGAGATGGCGTCTCGCTGTGTTGCCCAGGCTAGAGTGTAAGGGCCTGATCTCAGCTCACTGCAACCTCCGCTTCCCGGGTTCAAGTGATTCTCCTGCCTCAGCTTCCCGAGTAGCTGGGATTACAGGCACATGCCACCACTCTGGGCTAATTTAGTAGAGATGGGGTTTCACCATGCTGGCCAGGTTGGCCTCAAACTCCCGACCTCAGGTGATCCACCTTCCTCAGCCTCCCAAAGTGCTGGGATTACAGGCGTGAGCCGCGCCCAGCCTCCAATCACTTTTTTTGTGCTAGAATCTCCCAGTGTTTGTTCATCATGTTGCTGCAGTTTTATATATATTATAATATATATAAAAGTGCAACTTTCCTTCTTTCTTATATATATATATATATAATTTTATATATATAAATTCTTCGGACTTGTAATGCCATGACTTGCTTGTTAAGATGTATTTTTCTCTCTCCACTAAAATTGCACTAATAATCCTGTCTAGAAGGGATTTTACCACAAAACTGACAACTTTCATTTATTGAGCATTTATTGTGCGTCTGGCACCATTGTAAATATAGTATGTCGATTGATTGATCTAATTCATAGCACAAATTTATAAGGTGCATGTAAGTAAACTCATTTTAGAGATGATGAAACTGATGCAAAGAGAGGTTAAGAGAAAGCTTTCAGCAGAATCACTGGGCTTCCTACCTGTCTGGATTTCTGAACAATTGGTTGAAATCATTCCCATGAAGCCTGTGTACCAGAAACTTAGTGTTCTTTAACTGAAGATGGCCTCATTGAGGATTGAGGCCTCATTTAGGAAAGAGCATCGCTCTGTGGCCTTAAGGGGTTCTTAAAAATTCTTATAATAAGCTAAGAGGCTTGATGCAAGAAAGAAGGGAAGTTGCACTTTGCACAAGAGTCGTACCTTTCCAGCCAGTATTGAATCATTTAAATACCCCAGTGATACCTCTTGAGTCATACAGGCATTGCTTTCATAAAAACTGCCAAAGGGGTATTGTGGAATAATGGACTAGGTTCTGTCTAGAGAAGTGGGAGCCCTAAATTTCGGTCTCAGCTTTGCCTCTCACTTTGCAAATGACCTCTCTGGGCCTCAGTTTCCTCATGTTTTCATGAACATATTCTCCACACTGCCTTTCAATATTTTTTAATGCAATATGTTGATCCCAAAGAAAAGATATCAAAGCTGGTATTATGAAAGGAAACAAGTGGCAGTATGTTTAATACACAACTTAAAACATCAGTGGTTAGATGATGAGACATATACAGAAAGTTGTCAACAGCTAGAGACCATTGTTTTATATATTAATAGAACCTGGCTTCACTTCCAGGGTGAGTGCTGGCTTCTGCTAAGAGAGGAGAATTCTTACTCCGTCTTTCTGTATGAACTTGCAACATGTTGCATTTGTTAAATAGAAATAACTGCAAGTGATGGGCCTCAAGGACAAAAAGACGGTTCTGTATTCCACCAGCAGTTTGGGATCTTCTATCTGAGCACCCACTAAGTTGTTCGTGAGCTTCAAAGTGGTATCCTATGGAAGTTTTACATATTTGCTACTAAAGACCTAAGAGCGTTGTGGTTTACTTGATAAAGACACTTAAAAGAGAAACCAAATATTTAACCTACCTGAGCTCTTCTGACCCTGAGACTTATTTATAAATTAAACAAATATTTATTGAATATCCACTACCTGCCAAGCTCTAATCTAAGCACTAGAGATACAGTATTTGAGAAGGCATACACTGTTGCTGCCCTCGTGGAGCATATAGTCTAATGGAGAAGACAAAACTATAAATAGGCAAAACGTATATGCATAACATGATGTCAGGTTAGAGGTAAGTGCTATTTAGATTAGTAAAGCAGGGTAAAGGAATAGAGAAAATAACAGAAGATGCTATTTTTAACAAGATGATGAGAGGAGTCCTTTTCGAGTTGGTGTCATTTCAGCAGAAATCTGAATGAAGTGACTAAGTGATCAATACAAAGATCTAGGGGAAGAATATTCCAAGCAAATGAAAAGCAAGTGTGAAAGTTTTAAGTTGGAATAGACTTGATCTGTTGGAAGAAGAGCAGGATGGCCAGTTGGCTTGAGTGGAATAAACCAGGGCAAAATGTTAGGACAAGGTTATGGATCAGACACATTCTATTATTCCACTAAATTGCAGTCAGGAGTACCTTTACATTCCATACTAAGAGTTCTTGAACTTGTCTACATGCATACAATGTAGCATCAGGTATTTGAAGTTGCAAATCATTTTTGCCACCTCCAACTGCACAACATTTGTTCCAACAAAACAATCTCTTTCCATTTGCCTTTTTTTCCATCTCTACCAATATTCTTTCCTATTAAAATGTTCTTTCCTCCTTTTCTCTTATTCTCCTTTCAGTGGAGAGTATCAGACTACCTTTGTGTTTCTTCTTAATTGATAAAGATTTTTTATTTGTTTTTGTTTTGCTTAATGTTTCTTATTTTAGAAATTGGTACCACCGTGCACTTCAAGCAAAAAGGTATGGTTCTTATTTTTGGTTACCTTCCATATGTCAAAATTAAGATTTCACAGCAATATGTTGTTGTCTTATATACTTGAGTTTCAGTGGAATAATTTGTGATAATTTCCGTAACACATCTGGGACTATTTTTTCCAAATTGTAAACTTTTTCATTTACAAAAAGTTGCTGATCAAACCCATGACCCTTATATTGCTCTTAACAGTAATTTATTTTTAAATCCCTGGAGCAGAGCAAGTAATGCTTTGCCCTACTCCCTGTTCCTACTTTCCCTTTCTTAAGTATTCATGGTTCATTCTGACAGAGCTGCAATTTTGGAAATGTTCACTGCCCAGTGACAGGGCTCTCAGAAGAGATGCAGAGCCTATTTTACATTCACTTGTTGGCTTCATAAAACAGACCCTAAAATGCAAGTAGTTACTAAATCTGAGGTGCTGTCTTTACAAGTCCAATAAATCCTAGTCCCTAACAGTGTCTATCCCCAGACCAGAGCCACAGAGGCACCTATGTGGCCAGATCCCACCCTCTTTACTTCCTGATGGTCATCTACATGATTATAATTGTCTCATATGAAGGCATCTTCCTCTCTGAGTCTCAGAGGGGTGAGACAACCAAGATCACTCTCAATTGTGGAAACCTATTCTTGTGGAACTTATGTCCCACCAGTGAACAAGAGCCACACAGATTACGGACACTTTGTTGCTTACTCCCAAGAAAGGGCCAGCACCGTGTTTATGGCCAGTGCTGGAAGGTCCTCACTGAATGCAACAGGGAAGAGGCAGCCATGAATATATACTTGGAAACAGGATCATTTGAGGCCTTCAAGAAGGCATAAAATATTGTCCCTTTCAGCCCTTCTTTTCTTCCCAATGCCACGATTACCAATTATGTTTTAATTTTAAGTGGCTAGTATTATATGTGACACATTATGGCTTTGATATGTGGTTGAAAAAATAAGCCATAGCATTTTTTTTTATTTCAAAGACAAAATAAACTGCCAGTGTCACCAGAAGTTCTATGTATTGGACTAAAATTTTAAAAATGTGTATGCTAAAATACTTGCTACTGTGTTGATGAAAAAGATGTGATGATTCTGACTTTAATGTGAGAGTATTACCAAAATCTCACTTTATAGAGAGTAGAGAAAATGCATAAAGAGATAAAGAAAATGTAGGAAGAGCTCACATTCAATTGATTTTAAGACTCATTAAAGTAAACATCGATATAGTAGTTCCCCCTTATCCACAGGGGATATGGCCCTAGGACCCCAGTGGATGCCTGAAACTGCAGATAGTACAGAACCCTACCTATATACACTATGTTTTTTCGTATACATACGTATGATGAAGTTTAACTTATAAATTAGGCCCAGTAAGAGATTTAACTACAATAATAATAAAACAATTCTAACAAAATACTGTAATAAAAGTTATGTGAATGTTATCTCTCTCTTTCTCTCTCTCTCTGAACATCTTATTGTACTGTATGTACCTCAGGTAAGTGAAACGGCAGAAAACAAAGCCACTGATAAGCGGGGACTATCGTTATTTCCCCTCTAATTTGCTCCAGCCTGAGCTTTAATCTCCAGTTCATTCACCCAGAGGAAGCTGTACTGGCAGAAAATGGACAGCAGGTGGCGCCAAAGTCAATTTTATCAGGCTTCCTTTTAAATATGTCTTCCCAGGATCCGAACATGCCTTAGTCGGCTGGGCTAGATGATACGGGAGGCAGATTCTTAGGAGACTGTGTAGATTACAGTTCTCCTTTGTTAAACAAGTGTTTTACAAATTGTTTAGAATTTTGTTCTATTTTCAGTCACTCAATCAGCCCTTAATAATTCTAAGAGAATTCAAACTAACTCCTCTGGCTTTTTTTCTCGTATGGCTGAACTACGAACTGGAATAAAATTATGATTTATCTTGATTTCTTAGTGGCTGGAAGGAATACCCAAGGATCACTAGGAGCATAATTAACAACCCCTTTGAATGAATTTAGTCCTAAATCCAAGAAATGGGCTCTTAGGAGGAGCAACAGAAAACTGTTGACCAGATTTGAATTACAAAGTGTCTCTAAGCATACGCTCTCTAAAACAGGTGTTGAAAAATCACCTGGTCCTTTCCTTGAGATTTTACTGAAAGACAAATCAATTGGCTCCAGATCCTGAATCAAATTTATAGTCTAGAGACTTGCCAAAAAATTCTCATATCCCTCAGTTTCAGAATGTTTTATCAATCTTGCCCTTAATCACAAATTCCCTTTCATTGTTATGGGAAACTGCAATCCAGCGTTCACCTGGACACAGAATCTCTTATTCCACCTTGGGGTTGAGAACCTTGACCTGGCATGTTGACTTATGATTTGCAGTCCTGCTGCAGCCGAATTTTGCTCCTTAGAGTCAACATTAAAAGCCTTGACCCATTTCACAAATCAATGCCTTTGATTCAGGTTGGTATTTCATCTCTTTCTGTAATCCAAACTTCTGCATTTGGATTAGTAATAATACAATTTACTGAATGTTTACCAGATACCACATACATCAGTGGGTGTGCACATTTATAACACACATATAGAATGTGGTTGGATACTAAAATATGATTTTTATCTGTTATATGAAAAAGACGTAGCAAAATTTGAGTTGTGGTTCTATTTGCCCATCTATTCTTAAGGCTAATTTATGTTTGCAGACTCTTGCTTTCATTTTATCTGTCAGTATATGAAAGCACTTGCTGAGCTTGGCCATCTGGTGTGGGAAATAAGATTTATCATTTGCATTTCCACAAATAAGCAGAAATTTCATAACTCTGAAGTAAAACATAATTAATGATTTTGCTGATTATTCTTCCTTGAAATAGCCATTAACTGAAGTAGTCTCCTATGCAGTCACATATATCTATAATTGCATACACACTTTTGATTATTTCCCAATTACCACCCATTTACCCTTGTATTTTTAAGCCTATTTATTTACTCTCAAACCCAATTATGAAAACAGTAAGTCATATAAGTACACTAAATAGCTATATGAGAGCACTTAATAAATAATAATTGACAGAGACGAAGATATCTTTAACTGATGCACAAAATAAGTTTCAAATATACTTATACATCAATGACTGGGATACATTCTGAGAAATGCATTATTATGTGACTTCATTCTTGTGAACATCATAGAATATACTTACACAAACCTTGATAATATAGCTTACTACACACCTAGTGTATATGGTATAGCCTATTCCCAGGCTAAACACCTGCAAGCATGTTACTACACAGAATACTATGGGCAATGGTAAGTATTTGTGTATATAAACTTATCTAGACAGCAAAGGTATGGCAAAAATGCAGTGCTATAACTTTATAGGACCTCCTTTGTATACATGATTCATCTTTGACTGAAATGTAATGTAGCATATAACTGTATATAATAATATTAGGAAGGATAAAATTAAAGATTATTAACATAGTTATACTGAGGTTCCTCATTATAACAGAATAGCGTGTGAAAATAACAGTTAATTCTGAATTACTTATAAAAGATCAATGTGTGTATATCATGTGCATATATAAGTAAACATATACGTTGTATGTATGTGTATGTATACATGTATTATCGAGAATGTTATATGTGAACATGTTTATCTAGATTCATATATTCTGTAATATATTTTTCAATAATGGAATTTTGGCTTTCTCAAATACTTACCACTGTCAAATAAAATGATAAGACTAGTCTTAAGCTTCCTAAGATATCATTCAGCCCCAGGATGTCTACAAGATAATCTAGCCTGTCCTTGCACTAAAAATGAGATTAAGGAAATCAGCAGAATTGGACCCTTTCTGAAAACCTTTCGTTTTACACTATCTCTGGTTCAAACACAAGTATTTTTTGCCTAACCCTCTATGGCTTTAATTTTTGTGTAGTTTTTCTCTGTTTTGAAAACTTCATCAATACACAAATACAACCAAACATGCCAAGGAGCTCTTGCCATCTAGTGTACATAGAAAGACTAAAAGGTTAGGAAAGTAACATTCCTACCAGCCCAAAAGCCCTGGGGGAAGTTGCCGCTAAGATAGCTTGAAGGTCCCAAAAGTCCAAAAAGGGTGGGAGTAGAAGACATAGAAGTGGATTAGGAAAGGCCTTGAGCTGACTTAAGACACTTGAATTTAAGCGCCTGGTCAACAATTACTAATCGGGTGCTTTCATGCAAGATACAGAATCTCATTGAACCTTAATTCCTCATGAAATGCATGAACCTGAAGGTAGCTAAGGTGTCTTTTGTTAATATGATCCTATAACAATTCAGAAAATTAGATAATTAATTTATTGAATCTTTATTCTGTGTTTCTATAGATTTACACATAATACAGCTCATTTTATACTGTATGCTGATCAAAGTTTGTATATGTTCATATTTTTATATTAGGTGATGTTTTTAATATCCTCAAGAAGGTATTCTAGCCAAAACTCTCCTATCAAAAATCTTCTCTGCAATGATAGTAGTTGTCTCCTTGTTTTTGTTTGTGCTGACCATTTTAATCAAACCCAAGTTTAATTTGCTGAATGTTGACAGGAGACTTACAGGCACCCCTTTACTGTGTAGTAGTGACAGGCAAAGACTCTGGAGCCAGATACCTGGGTAAAAACCCCAGCTCCTCCGCTTACAAGTTGTGTAAACTTCTGCAGTGCATCCAATCTCCCTGTGCCTCGATCATTTCACTGTAAAACAGGTTTCATCATAGTATCTACCTTATAGCATGGTTGTGTGCTTATAAGGCAGTTGTGACAAAATCGTGTAGTAAGTGCTGTATAATTGTTTGTGGTTTTGTTTTTATTGTTGTTGTTGCTTTTATTATTTATATAAAGCATAGATTAGGAGACCACGGAATTTGGCATTTTTCCCTGTTATCCTATCTCCAACTGGGTATGTTTGTAAACAGTTTTGGAAAAATTCACATACCAGGAGATGCTTCCATCATACCTGCAAACCATCATAGTTTTACACACACACACACACACACACATAATCCATCTGCATATGCACTCTCAAAAATTTTAAGTGACTGACAATTACAGTCACACCAGTTTCTCTTTTGAACATCATTGTTTAAGTATGTAGTCTTAAATCTGAAAGTCCCTGTAGTGAAAAATACTATTTTTTCACTTTAATGGAATATGAGCAAAACTATGCAAAAGGAGAAAATGGAACAAGCAAAGCACCGACGATAAGCTCTTCTGCCAGACCACTGATTTCCTCCTCCCCAATCCTCTCTTTTATGAACACACAAGCCGCCTCTCCAGCTTCCTATCCGTCCTATTTCCCCTCTCAGACCCACACCCACATCCCCCAAATTGTGTCCACATTGGGAAAACTAAGGTGGCAGCAGGAAACACGGATTGCCATTCCAGGTTAATCCGGGTGAGTTCAAATCTCAGTTCTGCTCATGGTTTGGACCTGCCTCTTAACCTCTCTAGGTGTGTTTATTTTTGTTGTTACCGTCTTTGTTTTTGTTTTTGATTTTTAAAGTGACAAATGAAGAGTTTGGAGGAGTTGATCCTTTGCTGCTTCTTAAGATTTTAAGATGTATTGACTTATTTTCTCCCTTGCTAAGGTACCATCTAGCCATAAGCATTACTTTAAAACAGTTCCCCCTCCCCATTAGCAAATAAGTAATTACTGCCTCTCCCCGGGGACAGAGGGAGTCGTGGATTGGTTCCATGCTTTATTGGTGGAGATGCCGTGATGAATTGGCCAGAAGACCCATGTCTGACTGCTGAAGGACCCTCACCAATGCTTGGAACCTTTATGAGTGCTGGCCCCAGAGGGCTACTTCGGGCAGGGCCAACAGGAGGAGGCTGGGTGAACAGGAGCCTACTGTACCATCAGACACATTAGTGATAGCCAGTTTAAGGATTTATCTGGCAAGAGCATTTTATATTTAGAAGTGCTTCAGCCAATGATGCCCCTTAGGATACTTGTAGCCCAAGGAGAAGAAGGATTTAGAAAGGTTTTGAGCCCTTCTTGGGCTGCACGTAAGTGCAGTGACTTTGAGACGCTAGTACCCGGCCAGGTCTTACCTCTGATACCATCAGCAGTCAGCTATAACATACAGTGGGCCCATGTAACTCATTCTCTTTTTCTCTCTGCTCTTTTGCTCTGCAGGACCTGGGTCGGTGAGAGGAATAAATGGATCCATCAGTCTGGCCGTACCACTGTGGCTGCTGGCAGCATCTCTGCTCTGCCTTCTCAGCAAATGTTAATAGAATAAAAATTTAAAAATAATTTAAAAAACACACAAAAATGCGTCACACAGAATACAGAGAGAGAGAGAGAGACAGAGAGAGAGAGAGAGAGATGGGGGAGACCGTTTATTTCACAACTTTGTGTGTTTATACATGAAGGGGGAAATAAGAAAATGAAGAAGAAAATATAACATTTAAAACAATTTTACAGTCCATCATTAAAAATTTATGTATCATTCAGGATGGAGAAGGTTCTACTGGGATATGTTTATATCTACTAAGCAAATGTATGCTGTGTAAAGGCTACATCACACTAAGGACATCCGGATGCTGTAAAAATAAGAGAAGAACCAGATGGATATTAAGCCCCCAACACACACTTTATCCTTCCTTCCTTCATCTTTTTTCATCTGTGGGGAAAAAAATAATGTCTTGCCTTTGGTGTTTATATTTCCATAACCTTTTAATTCTATTTTTCATTTGAGCTGACTTGTAGCCACTTCAGACTATCAATGGAATCTTATGTTGAGCCTTTCTCTGGCTTTCCTTCCTCCACTATCTCTCCAACTTTAGAGATCATCCCCTCTCCCTCCAGTGCGTTCTATCTTCCCCACACCCACCCAAGATACTCCCTTTTTACCCACCTTTCCTCCCTCACCTCTCCTCGCCCCCACCCCCTCCCCAGAGCACTAGTCATGCCGCAAATGCTAGGAAGTACCATTTTAATTTTCTCCACTGTGCGTGTGTGCTCAAGTCTTTCACTCTCACGTGGGTGTACGTGTGTGAGCGTGTGTGTGTCTCTCTCTAAAGCATGCCAAGGGAATGGTCCATGTGTACATAGACTCATTGTGCTGTAGATACTGTCCTGCATTGTAATTGTGAGATGCGGCTGTAACAAATTGCTGGGGGAGATGGCGGGCAAAGAGGCAAGGAGCAGAGTCCTCCCCCCATCCATGGCTGTCACATGGCATCAGTGTGTATTCAAACCAAGCTGTGCCCCTTCCAAGGGCAGGACCCCATATTCCTCCTAGTCCCATCATCAGAACCGAGTGGGGAGTCACTCAGAATATCACTGTAAATGAAAGTGCCTACTATCGATGGGGTAAGCAAACAGTATAAGGAGTTATGACGTGGACGAGGTGACCTAGGAGAGAAAATTTCAGATTTACTCTCATTTCATGAGTCTGAGGGATTCATATATTTCCTGGCATTTAACAGGGTGGGCCCTGCTCCACTGTGAAAATGAGCAGCATGTGTTGAGTAAATCCCCAGAAACAGGAAGGTCTCCAAGTGTCAACTCCCAGTGGAAGAATGATGAACCACTTGGAGATCCTAAGCAGCCCTGTTTTACCTCCTCCCTAATCTTCAAATAACATTTGTCCCATGAATTCCCCTGAGCAGAGATTGTTTCCTATTTCAGATAAAATACAGTGAAAGTGAGCAAGGCAGAACAAGTCAACAGATGCCCAGGCTCCTACCGTATCCTGGAGATACTGTCAGAGCTCTAATACAGAGCATTGGCCATAATGAAAAGCAGTTCACTCCTTGTGCTCCTCTGCAGATGTTTTTCCCAGTGTTCTAGGTTAATGTTTTATTTGGTTGCCTGCATAATCGCTGTTCTGTTTCACTGATGGTGTTTGCAGCACCACTGTTCATGGTGGTCCACTGTTATCCTATGCCAGGGTGCTAAGAATTGCATGATATTCACCTTCCCTGCTCTATTTAAATTTACATCTGTAAGAGTCATCTTGACATTAACACTGAAATGTGATCTAGGTCCTTAACCAAAATTGCTGGGCAACTTGGAATAAATTTAGACAGAAATGTTATGAGTACCACAAAGCTTGGTGTTACCGCATCACCAGAAGAATTTCTTCTTAGGAAATGTCTTGCAGAGAGAGCTGGCTCTCTGCATGTAGCTATCTTTGTCAGAAAACCAACCCTTGCTCTCACTTACACAGTAGTAAGCATTGAAAGTGGTTCAGTTCATGAGAGGACAGAAGATTATTTTGAGATTATATTTGAATGTAATCTTGCAGCGCCAAATATGGTACGTCATTAAGTTGGAACCTTGTAAATAGCTGTTCCATGATATAAAATGAGAAACTTTGTAACTGGAAAAAAAGAAAGGAAAGAAGGAAGAAAAGAAGGAAGGAAGGCAGGGGGGGAGGGGGGGAGGGAGGGAGGGAGGAAGGAAGGAAGGAAGGAAGGAAGGAAGGAAGGAAGGAAGGAAGGAAGGAGAGAGAAAGGAAAGGAAGGAAGGAGGGAGAAAGATCTAAGTAGCATTGTTAATTTCTTCTAAGGGATTGTATTGTTTGTTTTAGAAGCTTATCACAGCCTTCTTTCATGATTTTGCAGTTTAGACTTGAAACAAGGAAAAATTCAGCTTGGGGATGGTTAAGAGTGTTTATAGCAGATTCTGACATAGGGGAGAAAACAAATTCTCATCCAAGAAGGTAGCTAGTAAAATATAGGGAAGGTGAGCCATATTCCTACACAGCATCAATTTATTGACAATCAGGTAGTTCTCTAAACAGTTTGGTCTTCTTAGTTCAAGAATAAAGGGTATCATCTTTAATAATAAGCATTCCCAAAAATTGAAGAGGCACACACTTAAGTGTGTGGCTTTAGAAAAGTGCATGCTAATTTTAAAGATATACAGGAAAAGTAGAAGGAGTTAAGTTGGATGTTGTTAGAAGTCGGATGTTAGTATTAGCTTCAGAAACAGATCCCCATGGCATGTCACAGGCCTTAATTATATACCTGGCTTTCTTGTCTCCACTTTATCATGAGGACAAGGTCTTGGTTCCATGGGAGGAACTTCTCCATTGAAATAAATGTCTGCCGTGTCAGCACCATTTGTTCCCTCAGTTTTAATATAATGGACCATATATTAAACATAATTAAACATATATTTAAATGTGGTGTTTGCCTATGTCTCTAGCAGGATCTGGGAATTTTAAAAATTTGCTTCTGGCTCCTGTTTCAGAGAAAACATTGTCCCCAGAAATCTCATAGGATTGAAAGTGTTCCCTAAGCAGTGTGAACAATGGAGGAAAATATAGTTTAGAGGAAGGTCAGGGAAAGGTAGGGCCAGAGGACTGCCACCAAGAATCATTGAATCTCAACATAAGACTTCTTGGAATCTAGTTAATCATATTGGAATAAATTCCTTCAAGAATCTTGTCCCTTGGTAATCAAAGTTTGAAACCCTGCACTGAAAAGCACCAACTGGTTGGAAATAATATACTGAGAGGAGTGACATTCATCAATTAATCTAAGTGGCTAATATATTTAATATCCTTTGTATACAAAGTAAAACTCCACCATTCGTAAAATGAAATCCTTAGACCCAACTTTCAGTTAACAAAAACAGAAATGATTTTGACCCAGGGTGCTTCCTGAAGAATGAGAACTATCCAGGGCTTTACAACTGCAGAATTGTAATTATGCTCTGTGCAATTGTTGAGCAAAGGTTTTGCCTTGTTGGATAAAAAGTCTTGCTTGTTTTGAGACATGAAATCCCCATGTCTGAAAAGAACTAAGGCTTATAGAAAAGCAGATGGGTTTTCTGTCAGGAAGGACTGCCCCATTGACCTTTGCCTTCTCTTCCAAGTCAGACAGACTTCTCACTTGCCATGGGCATTTTTTTACTACATAGTCAGACTACTGGGGCTACTCATAGAGACCTTGTAAAAGTACTCGTGATTTTCACGTTCTTGGAGGACCAAACAAAAATCTGTTTCTCCTCCAAAAATGGACTTACCTCCTTTGCACACAAAAGCTAAACTCCTCAGCATGAAATTGTTTGAGTTATTACTTGACCAAGTTGTGAGCTTCTTGAATCCTCCAGAGTCGCAGATTCCATCCCTGAGTTGGTTGTGGTTTCACTGTTTCTATTGGCTATTCTCCCTGAATTTTTCATTTTGTTCTTTGCAGGGCTCGAATTATTTGTGGAAAACAGTAATATATATGTGTGTGTATTTTTTATCTTATCTTTATAGATGCTATATTTACAATAATGTATGTATTATAAGACAAATTAAGAATAATGTTTTGACCTTAAAAGGAAGAAAAGTACTGAATTTGGTTGTTTAGAAAAAAAATCTGTGCTCATGTAGAAAGACATAGAGCCCCACTTTTTCCATTTTGTAATTATTTGCCGAAAAGAAATTTGCTTATAGGCTGTGTTTAATGGGATTAACCATATCCTCATTTTTCTTTTCATCCTCATAACCTTTTAGCCTGCATTTAGTCTTGGTTACCAATATCATTTTTTAAGAGAAATATAAGTACAATGCTATATCTGACCTACATAAACTATTAATATTTTGAAGACAAATGTGAAACATACCACAAAAATGATGAAATAAGACCCTGAGTTAAGAAACAAAAATGCAGTTTAGGAAGCCTCCTCCTTGCTTAAATGTTTAGAATATTTCTTCTCCAAAGACTGCATTTGCCTCAGTGATGTAAATTTTCCATCATGGTTGGCATAATATCTGTAAACATCTCACTAAATGCAAAATGGAGTTTACATTTATGTGCATACTAGCGAAAAGAAGTAAACTATTCTCATTTGCATGTAGCTATGCTGTTCAAATGTCGCCAACCAAAATTTAGGAAAGAATTTGTTTTCACCCAGAATGTACATCTCACTTTTCTCTTGGCAAGGAAGCTGGTGTTAACGTTGGGTTTAGGTTTAACATTTACACCAGCGAAAATGTTTATGAATATTATGGAAAACTTATTTTAAACCTTGATTTCTTTTGAGCACATTTACATGCTGCGTGCTGATTAATAAATTAGGCACCAATCATGTGTAAATCAATGTAAATCACTAGTTTATGTACATAATATAAACTATGTAAACTTCATTTTTCATGCAGTGCCCAACTACTGCTAAACCTATGATTCTTAAGGAAAAGAAATCAAATAAAAATAAATAAAAACCGAAACGTTTCACAGTTCAGAATGGGAAGAATTACGACTAAAGCTCCAAATAGGAGGTTGCCTTAGCCAAAGGAAGCAGACCCACAGGAACAGTTCAAGGTTTATATCCTGCTCAAGTCACCTCTTTGGTCTTTCAGGATCTAAGTGGAGATTGTCCCAACTGTTGCTGTAGTTGTCTCACCTGACCCCAAAGCAAGGGAAATAAAGGGAAAGAGAGAGGGAAAGGTTTTAAGGGCTATATGTCTGCTGTATCCACTCCCAGCTATCTCCTTTTTACTCCTTTCTCACCATCTAAGATGTCTTATTTAAATAGCTCCAAGGAAGTGACCTAAATCATGATGAGCAAAATATTACTCAGTTTTTATTTTCCATTCAACAAAAGCAGTGGGAAAGCTTGCCATCTGGATTCTAAGAAATTGTGCAATATAAAAAATGTTACATCCTCAAGAAATATCTTGCTGAGTCACCCTAGGAAATAACTACCTTTTCTTTATCTGGTAGCCTAATGTTTCCACACATTTATCCTGAATATTGCAAGTGAGGGACTGAATCATTTTTAATTGGGAGTTATCTTTCTCAAGCATGTTCTCTTGGAGTCTTTTTGAAGTGCCTGACGTGTGTAACAGGATGACATATATATCATTCCTACAATATGAACAACTGTTACATAAAAAATTATCAAGGAGATGATTTCAGGAAACAAGTGAACTTTCCGCAAAGACTTATAAAAATTTTAGGTCGAATTAACTTCAGGCTTTAAATACACTAATCTACCTAAGAGAAAAAAAAAAAAAAAAAACAGAGAGGAAGGAGTTTTAAGGGCTCATGTGCCTGTTGTATCAACTCCCAAGTGTCTTCTTGGTACTGCTTCCTCATCATCTAAGATAAACTGACAACTTTAAAGTGAGGTAGAAGGTGTATTGAATTGGGAGTCAGGAGAATTGGGTTCTAACCCCAAGTTTGGCCACAAATAAAGCTGTGAGACACTGGCAAGTCATTTAACCTTCCTGAGTCTTGGTTTTCTCATCCTGAAAATGAGGGATTCGGTTGACATCTCTAAAATCTCTTTCAACTCTAACCTTTATTCCGAATAAGAATTTAATATTCCCTTAGTGCTGTGCCCAGCACTGTTTGTAAACAGCAGCTGTTTGTTATCTCTAGTTTGGTCTCTGTATTCTCATCACTTCTCAGAACTATCATTCTACCGTCTTCATTTCTAAACCCAAAACTGCTAGAATACAGGGACTCTGGACTGGGTCTGTAAATTTCTTCTGATCAAAACTTTATAGCAGTGTAGAGAAGGGACACATTCAAATTACACTAAGGACACTGACATAGCTGTGGTTGTTTCCTTGTTTATAATATTATAAAACCTAAATGTGGAATTATATTCTAATAATCTTTCATAGGAAGGAAAATAGCCAGACTGGGTATTATGCATGTAACAAATGAGGACGTTGTGCATAAGAAAGGAAACATTAGTTTTCTCTCATCCTGGGCCAAGTACCTCATTACAGTAAATGTGTGTCCTTGGAAACACTTTGCTTGTGCTGATGGCGGTAAGCATGGGGTCCCAGTCAGGTTCAAAGGCTGATCTATAAGAAATGGGCAAGACAATATATTTTGTTTTGGAAGGAATTTCTCATGGGATAAGTTTCCCAAAGCTTGAATTATAGGCTATGAAATAAAGCAAATAGATGGGGAGAAAACAAGTATTGTTTTCAGAAAGTACAAGTCAATTCTATTTAAAGGAGACAAGCTGAAAATAAAACAAAAATAAACACAATTTAGGAGGTTACAGCGTTGAAGACAGTATGAATTGTTGTGAAGGCCAAAATCAAATGTGAAAGTTAGGTTCTCTGAGAAGAGGGTAAGCAGAAAGGATGATTTCTCAAGCAATTAATAAGGAATTATTTTCTTGTGCCATGTTCTGGATGCATTGAGCACAGATCCTCTTGTCCTAAGCTGTCCTAGAGGCTCAGGTTAGCATCTATCCAAAGTTGTTGTTTGATTTGATTGTCTGAAAGAACAGAAGGCATCGGAGTTTCCAGTCACTGAAGAGTAGGGTTTGTTCATCACTTCCCAGCAATCACATCACTTTGTGTAGGTAAGGATATATGACATGCTTAGATTACTTACGAAGCTCTCTCTAAGTGGGAGAATGACCTGTCCATGGGACAACTCCCCGTTTTCATGGTCATTTCAGAAGTACCTCTTTCTGGGCAGTGCTCCTGGATCTACTTCTACAGCCACATTCTTCTCTGCACAAGCCCTCCCTATGTAAAGCCAAGCACGGTACAAATATGCTTCTTGCAAGTGAAGAAAACCATGGAAGTCCTAGCTTCATGGCACGCTGCAGCAATCCCAGGCTACCAGGAGCCTCTTTTGAATCCACTTCCATAAGTCTTTGCTCTTCACCAGAGAATGGAAATTGTTCATCCTGGTGAACTGTGGCCAAGTTCTCCTCCCTAAGTATTTACTTGGAGTGGGGAGGTTAAAGGGAAGAAATTCAGGGGGAGAGAAGCAAAGGAGAACACTTCCAACTCCCTCCCCCATCTCCCAATGCTCCCCACCTTCCTTATCACTGCTCTACTGAAGGGTGTATAAATCCTGCTCTTGGTTAGAATTCTCCTTATTAACAGTGTTATATACATATAAATATATATATAAATATATTCCTTTTTTCAGCCCTGTAGACATGAACTGAACTTCCCTTGAAGATACAAACACATGGCCATTTTTTGTTTGGGATTTTTCGTTATTCAAGGTTTTTCATTTTTGCTGATTGGGTGGATTTTTTTCCCTGGGTACTAGCTCTGTGAAGGAAATAAAAAGCGCAATGTGTGTAGAAAAAAAAAAAATTAAAATTAAAAAAAGCTTTTTTTCTTTTCTTTTTAAATGTATTTAAATTCTGTTTCTCTCTTCTGTTACTTTACACGTATGAATGCTCTGCTCTTCTGTGATCTTAAAACAAAATGAAATAAACGTGAAAAGGAGATGTGTCTTCATTGACCTGAGTCAGTGATCTTGTGGTTGACTGCACTGCTTCTTGGAGGTTTTCATGAATAAAATAGAAAATGAAGCCAATGATATGAATATCATGTAAGGGAAGGGCAGAAATAATTCTGAAAAATCACTTGAAGCCATTCTAACAATGCCTCATCTGTCACAGAAAGGAATGTGGTATTTACAAGAATTTTTCTTCACCTAAGCAAGGAGATTGTGTGAACATTTTTTTTTTTTCTTTTTCTTTTTTTCCCTTAAGGGACCAAAAGAAATAAGTATAAATTACCACTGAAATGCTATAAATAAAGCATTAAGACACTTATGATTGTTAGACTTGAGTGTGACCTTGGGTTATGATACCAAAAACATTAGAAAATATGCTCTTTCTTTAAAGTCTCCATAGTAGTGGTTATCTTTAAGGGTTAGTTTTAATGAGATGCTACCTCATAGCAGTAGAAGGAACTAAGGTACCTTCTACAGCCACCTATTATTTCTACTTACAAAAATGCAGTTTGTTTTCTATTACTGCTGAGACCTATTATCTTCACGAAATGTTTCCTGAATCTCTATAGAAGCCCTACTGCATTACACAGGACACATAGAAAGAAAATGAGAAATAAGCAATCTATAGTCCAAAGAGGTGAGGTTGGCTAATCATACATCAGGAGTGGCCGGGAGCGTCTGAAGTTCTACTCTTAGGAGTCAAATTGGCTTTGAAATACCTCCATGAGAATTAATCCCAAGTTAGGCGACTCGGGGATAGAATGGAGGAATGAGCACTCATGATGGGCTTCAATAATGGGAAAAGGATCTCAAACAGAACCAAAATTCCTAGACCCCTCTGGCTCAAAGAAACAGATTATGGGCCCAATCTCTCCACATTTTGAATTTTATTAAAAAAAAAAATCTGGCCTGTAATCCCAGCACTTTGGGAGGTCGAGGCAGGCGGATCACGGGTCAGGAGATCGAGACCATCCTGGCTAACATGCTGAAACTCTGTCTTCACTAAAAATACAAAAAATTAGCCAGGCGTGGTGGCAGGCGCCTGTAGTCCCAGCTACTTAGGAGGCTGAGGCAGGAGAATGGCGTGAACCTGGGAGGCAGAGCTTGCAGTGAGCCGAGATCAGGCCACTGCACTCCAGCCTGGGGGACAGAGCGAGACTCTGTCTCAAAAAACAAACAAACAAACAAAAACTCTGAAAATGTTCTTCTACAATGAGTTTTTCAAACTCAAGGTTGAAGACACAGTCTCACTTCAAAGACTATTTCACTTCAAACACCAGCTGCAAGGTTAGGGTTCTCAAACCACTCTCATTTCTGATCATTTCAAATCCAGGGTTCTTACTACCCTTTAGGTTCAATAATTTGCTAGAATGACTCACAGAACTCAGGGAATTATACTTAGGATTTCAATCTTACTATAGCAAAGAACCCAAATCGGAACCAGTCAAAGGGAGAGACACATAGGGTAAGGTATGAGAGAGCCCCTAGTGTGGGGGAGTTTCTATTGTCCTCTTCCTGTGGACTGAAGAAGTACTAACCTTCTAGCACATTGATATGTGACAAAGAACAGAGTATCACCAACTAGGCATCTAGATTTTTTGTTTTTGTTTCTAGATTTCATTACCTAGGCATGATTGATTGAATGTCCAAGCCCCCTCCCCTGCCCAGAGGTCAGGCTGATATCATGTGATTCAATGCCTCAATACTGAATTACACGGGTGGTCTTTCTAATATGTGCAGCCACCGTCCTGAGTCATCAAGTTAGTATGAACTATCTAGGGACCCACCGAGTCAATTTATTTATGTTATTTATATTTCTTTTAGACAGAGTCTTGCTCTGTCGCCAGGCTGGAGTGCAGTGGTGTGATCTCAGCTCACTGCAACCTCCATCTCCCAGGTTCAAGTGATTCCCCTGCCTCAGCCTCCCAAGTAGCAGGGATTACAGGCACACGCTACCACGCCTGGCTAATTTTTTGTATTTTAGTAGAGATGGGGTTTCACCACGTTGGCCAAGATGGTCTCGATCTTCTGACCTTGTGATCTGCCCTCCTTGGCCTCCCAAAGTGCTGGAATTACAGGCATGAGCCACAGTGCCCGGCCCATCCTGAGTCATCTTATTGGTACACACTATTAGGTGTGGTCCAAGGGGCTCAACATGAATAACGAAAAAAAGTTGGAAAATCCCAGGAATTAGAGCTTATCTCCCAAGACCTGGGGACAAAAGCCAGCTAGTCTTTATTATATACTAAGGGAGGAGACCACCCCTCATATTGTCTTATGCCCAATTTCTGCCTCCAAAGGAAAAAAGAAGTAAAAACTAAAAGGCAGAAATGAAACCCACAGGCAGACAGCCGGGCGCCACACCCTGGGCCTAGTAGTTAAAGATTGACCCCTGACCTAATCGGTTATGTTATCTATAGATTACAGACATTGTATGGAAAAGCACTGTGAAAATCCCTGTCCTGTCTGTTCCCTTCTAATTACCGGTGCAGGTGCATGCAGCCTCCAGTCATGTACCACCTGCTTGCTCAATCGATCACCACCCTCTCACACGGACCCCCTTAGAGTTGGAAGCCCTTAAAAGGAAGAGGAATTGCTCACTCTGGGAGCTCGGTTTTTGAAGACGTGAGTCCGCTGATGCTCCCAGCTGAATAAAGCCCTTTCCTTCTACAATTTGGTGTCTGAGAGGTTCTTGTCTGCAGCTCGTCCTGCTACAATACCTTATATTACCAATCTATAAAAAAATTACTTGGAGTCTCCAAGTTTTCAAAGATGGCCTGAGATTTTATCTCTTTTAAGCCATAGAAGCTTCGGGGTTACAAAGTCAACACCACCTTGAGGCTTTGCCATCATTAGTGCCTCAGAAGAAATTATTTCTACTTATACTTCCATTTTATACTCCCTTTACATCCATCTATTTTAAAGTATGCCTAAAACAGCATGTGAGAGCTCAAAAGAAAATGGTCTGTGATTCTAAAGGAAAGAGTTTTGCAAATGTTTGTCAATATAGAATTAAGTTGTATTCAATTCAACCAACTACACCAACCCACTACACCTGAAATTCTTTTCTATCATCAATCACTGTAACCTCACCATAGCTGTAGAAGACACCTGAATCCAAATCTACGAAACAAAAAGTGTATCTCTCCCTCACCTGCTAAAAAGAAAATTATTACACAAACTTGGAAAATATGGTTGCCTACAAGCCCAAGACTGAAGTCTTACTGGTTGTTGGTATGAAGAGGAAATGAATTTCTTTTCACTTTCCTTTTTAAATTATTCTCTACTCTTCTCCAGACTGGCTACTGGCCAATTGGGATATCCTTTTATCAGTCAAAGCTGTGTCCTGGTCAATGGATTTCAAACTATTGAGGATCTTTGGTGAGCACTGGGGACTGTGTCTGAGAACGTTCATTGAGGGACATCTTCTAACTCACCTTTTACAATCCCAACCATTCTCAGGTGCTACCAGAGAATGTAAGGTGCTGCTGATTTGCCATGTGCTTTTAAAACAAGGAAGGTTATTATTAACTCACACGATCACAAGGTCACACAATAGGCCATCTGCAGGCTGAGGAAAAAGGAGAGCCAGTTCAAGTTCCAAAACTGAAGAACTTGAGTCTGATGTTCAAGGTCAGGAAGCATCCAGCATGGGAGAAAGATGTAGCCTGGGAGACTAGGCCAGTCTCTCTTTTCACATTTTTCTGCCTGCTTATATTCTAGCTGCACTGGCAGCTGATTAGATTGTGCCCACCCAGATAAAGGGTGGGTCTGCCTTTCCCAGCCCACTGACTCAAATGTTAATCTCCTTTGGCAACACCCTCACAGACACACCCAGGGTCAATACTTCGTATCTTTCAATCCAATCAAGTTGACACTCAGTATTAACCATCACAGGAAGTATAAAAATTTGACTTAGCCTTGTTAACTTTACTTACTATCTTTATCATTTTACCTGCTTGTCCTGCCCCTGCCTGGTTCCTAGGTCAAATTAGAAATTAATCTTACAGCAAAGACCCCCTATTTCAAAAATAGACAAACAAAAAACCTCTGTCTCAGGTTCTGCCTGCCCAAAAGAGATGTTTCTACTAGTCGGAACAAACATCAGAGATGGACCTTGATCAGAAACTCAGGAAGTGGGAGAGGATGCTGGTCAGGTTAAGAGAAATAGTGCAGTTCCAACCCTGGGCAGCCCTAAGTAAGAGTCATCAGAAGCTTCCAGGCAATTGTTACTGAAAAATAAGTGCTACAGCACTACCTCAGCTGCTGCAACCACAGACCTCATTCAGAAATCTTTATTGTATTAACCCTTGGACTTTAAGTCCTTGGACTATGAACATTCCTCTCTATTTTCTGGTTCTTAGACAATTAACTCAACCTGCACTTACTATTCTTAATATATAAACCCCAGGCTCTATATTAACAATCATGAGATTACAGAGCCTTCAAGTAGCATTGATTTACCCAGATATATTCATATTTGGGCCAATTTTCAAAGAAAAACAGAACAAACTTATTTTCCAGAATCAAGACAACTCACCAGGGAAAGGACTGAGAACTCCTTCTGGATGAAGACACTTTCTAGGTGCAAGAGAGTTGAGTTGTACGTTTGAAAAACTCATTTTAACCATGCTCCCCAGGTCTAGTCAGCCCCTCTTCACTTAGCCCTTCCCCACCAGCTACACTGCCCTGAACCTACCAGGCCCGATGAGTCATGTAGCCCAGCCAAGAAGTGAGTCAAGGGGAGACATGGGCCATATGCATTCAATACACATGGCACTCCCAAGACACAAAGGCTTCTTTACGTTAACCTCACTCTCACTGCATATCCATGTTCTAAGACTTGGAGAATCTGTCTCAGGGTATAAGCGGTGACACAATGGGGAAGGACACTGAGCTCTTGCTATGCATCTATTACTTCTTTGTTTCACAAACTCCATTTTCCAGCAATAAAGCCTAAACCAGCCTTCTTATTGTTGTTCTGAAAAGATAAAGTATTTATTCTTAAATATCAACATCCTGGTATTTTTTTCCTTTTCAGTCTTAATTTGCGATAGTATAATGATACTTTCAGGAAGACAAAATATTTATTTACCAACTAGTTAGACTGTCAAGGATCCTACTTACCCGATTCTGTCTTACATCCTAAATGAATATTTAAAAGAAATGACAAATGAGAACAAAGGAGAGTTAGTCTGCAAGTACGGCTGGTGTTAATAATACAGGCATGCAGCCTCAGGGCTGATGTGAACAGAAACTGTATCGGCCTTCTCTGTTTAAAACAACATACATAGGCAATAAGTTTCTCACCTTCCCAAAGTCCTTTTGAAAATAAAAAGTAATAGAGCCAGAAGTTAAAAGAAAAATCTTGGTGGTAATAATCACTGTTTTCATTAACATTTTAAATGGTTATTCTTAATGATTCATTTAACTAAAGCTAGCTTATCCATGGGAAAAGAATATAGCCACTAAGATGGGCATCTGTTGCACAAACTGAGGCTTTGCATTCAGTGATGCATGATTATAACACCAAGAATATTACATGCTAACAGCAGACTCATTAGCATTAATTGCTGCATTTAGTCCCACCTAAAACCTCCTATATCTGTAACATTTGGTAAATATATCATTCTTTCTGAAGTAAAGACACCCTAAAATATTATTACCTAAGTAACAATGGAACTAATTTGAGATGGGCATGTGTGTTGTAGTGAGGACAAGAAAAGAAAGTAATGCTGATAACCCTGGATAAATAATTTGATGCTAGAAAGCTGCCACTTGTTGACATGGTGCAAAACTCAACTTGAAAAGGGAAGGTCATTGAGAAGTGTGTGGCAGCTACAGATGACAAGACTGCTTCACAATAGTTAACAGGTTTTTCTACGTGAATAATGGAATAGAACCTGGAGAGGTGTGAAAACACAGATGCCTGTGCTGTGCGTTCACTCACTTGGTCATTCTAAAATCTTCATGAAGGAACTGCTGGGGGCCAGGCACCATGCTAGTCCACTTGCTCCCTGAGGGCCAGCTCCTGTCTTTATGGAGCTTATGTCTGGCTAGGAAAGCACATATTTAATGAAGATTTATAAGTCAATCTTTTCATGATACAAATAAAGTACTTTAATGACCCTTTCATTGTCCTGCCATTTTGTCAAACACATTATGCCTAGAGCTGGGTTTAGGTGGAAGTGGGGTCACTAAAACATGGAGCTGTGAACACCCTCTATGAATCAATAGGGCAGCTTCTCAGAACCCTTTACCATGGGTGATGTCCCAATCCCTCCTTTTCCTTTAAGCTATTTGATTCTGAACTGTACTTCCTGCTACTCTCTCGACCTCTCTCTCTCTCACACACACACACACACACACATGCAAACACATACACTCACACACACACACACCTCCATGTCAGTGTTTCCTTGGCTTTAGGCTCCACACTGTCTTCCATCATTATTCCCCCTGGAATTCTCCCCATTTAGTAACTGTCACTAAAAAACAAATGGGTTTAGCATTTTAGCTACTCTCTTGTCAACGCACAGCCCATTTACTCATTCATTACCCAAATATTTGTGGGTTCTTATTATTTGGCTGGCACTGCGCTAGGTGCTGGGACGCAATGGTGATTGAAGGTGAATACTGTTTTTATCCTCATCTCTACCAGCTTACTCAGACTTCAGCTTAAGAAGAAAATGTGTAAGTGAGATGAACTTATGCCAACAAGTCAGCATTGCATATTGAAAGAAATGACTAAGACTCAAGTATGTAGTATACCAAGGAATTGCTTTAATGGAAAGGAGATGATAGATCTGCAAAGGAAAGTATATGAATGCTTTTTCTATCTTCACAGAAGGCCAAAGCGACATAACCATTGAAACCTGGCAGGGGGAAAAGAAGAAGAGGCAAAAAGATCAACTGAAGGATAAACTGCTGTCATTGGCACAAAAGAATACCACAAAGATTATTTACAAAACTCAAATCAGGAATAGAACCGACCTCCATGTGGAAGTTCAGTTGTGCTAAGAGGAAAGAGGAAAGGGAAAGAGTTTACAGAAATAAATTAATGATGATGATAAACTATTTTCAAGCCCTCACTTTTTTTTTTTTAATGGAGTTTCGCTCCGTCACCCAGGCTGGAGTGCAATGTCATGATCTCAGCTCACCGCAACCTCCGCTTCCCTGATTCAAGTGATTCTCCTGCCTCAGCCACCCAAGCAGCTGGGATTACAGGCATGCACCACCACGCCTGGCTAATTTTTTTTTTTTTTTGAGACAGAGTCTCGCTCTGTCGCCCAGGCTGGAGTGCAGTGGTGCAATCTCGGCTCACTGCAAGCTCCGCCTCCCGGGTTCACGTCATTCTCCTGCCTCAGCCTCTCCGAGTAGCTGGGACTACAGGCGCCCGCCACCACGCCCGGCTAATTTTTTTGTATTTTTAGTAGAGACGGGGTTTCACCGTGGTCTCGATCTCCTGACCTCGTGATCCGCCCGCCTCGGCCTCCCAAAGTGCTGGGATTACAAGCGTGAGCCACTGCGCCCGGCCACGCCTGGCTAATTTTGTATTTTTAGTACAGACGGGGTTTCACCATGTTAGTCAGGCTGGTCTCGAACTCCCAACCTCAGGTGATCTGCCCACTCCGGCCTCCCAAAGTGCTGAGATTACAGGCATGCACCACCATGCCCAACTAATTTTGTATTTTTAGTAGAGGCGGGGTTTCACCATGTTGGTCAGGCTGGTCTTGAACTCCCAACCTCAGTTGATCAACCTGCCTTGGCCTCCCAAAGTGCTGCGATTACAGGTGTGAGCCACCACGCAGGGCCCAAGCCCTCACATTTTATATGTATTCTTTTCCTTAATCTTCATATGAATTCTGTGTGTTGTTTATATTATTAGTACTATTTTACATAAAAGAAAAATGGATCTTTTAAAATTAATTACCCAAGGAAGTGCTATGGTTTGAATCTGTTCCCCCAAAAGCATGTGTTGGAAACTTAATCTCCAAAGTAACAGTGTTGGGAGATGGGGCCTAATGAGAAGTGATTAGGTCATGAGGGTGAATGGATTAGTGCAGTTTTCATGGGAGAGGGTTGTTAATAAAAGGAGGATGATGCAGCAAGAAGGCCCTTGCCAGGTGCAGCCCCTCAGTCTTGGACTTCCCAGCCTTCACAACCATAAGCCAAAAAAACATCTGTTCATTAACAAAATTGGCTAAGACAAGAAGTAAATGGACTGAAATTCAAACTCAGATATGTCTGCCTTTACAGACATTGCTCTTAAACACTACATTATCTCCCAAACACTAAGAAAAGTGGCCAGTCAGAAGATTATAAAAATGCTATGCAACAAAGCAGTACATATAATTTCACAGAACTTCTTCATACAGCTATCTTAGGCAACCGAATACTAATAATTGCATGTAATCATAATTAATAATAATGGCAAAACACTAACAGTTAGCTCATGTTTCACAGGCAAGGCCAATTGAGACTCAGAAAATTAACTTTCTGACTCAAGATCACACAGCCAGCTGAATAATAGGACTCCAGCACCCAATCTCTGGGACTTCTGGGTCTAATATGAGTGTTGTTTCTGATATAGACTTTTCTATCCCTGTGGAACCTGGAAGACTACTCTCAGTAGCCCATGTGAATATGCTTGGAAAATCTTGTGGACTAAATTATGTCCCACCAGATTTGTAGGTCAAAACCCTAACCCCTAGTGCCTTAGAAAATCTGTGACTATTATTTGGAGATAGGGCCTTTAAACAGGGAATTAAGATTAAATGAATCAATTAAGAGTGGTTCCTAATCCACTCTGGTGTCCTCATGAGAAGAAGAGACATAAGAATGTGCATGCACAAGGGAAAGGCCATGTGAGGACACCATGAAAAGGTGGCCATCTGCAAGCCAGGGAGAGAGGCCTCAGGAGAAAACGAACCTGCTGACATCTTAATCTTAGACTTCCAGCCTCCAGGCAGGACTGTGAAAAATACATTTCTGTTGTTTAAGCCAGCTGCACTGTGGTGTTTTGCTATGGTAGCCCTAGCAAACTAATTCAAAGAGCAAGTTCACCGCTCTATGTGAGGTTTTGTTAAATGTTCTCACTTTTCAACCCTACGGTGACAGTTACTATGGAGACATGTATTCTACTCTCACTCCAAATATGAACACAAACCACTGAGTCTTATAAAGTAATAAATTTTGTGTGTAGGGGTAAGAAACATTGGTAAGTGTGTGTCAGGGTGGGAGAATATACATACTGTGAGATTTTATATACATATATGGATATATGTGTGTGCATATATACACAGTTGACATACATGTGTGATATATATATAAAATATATATAAAATCACTGCATTTCTACTATCAATAGAAAATGCAGTTCACATCCCCATCCCATAAAGACCTAGATTCACAGATACATATAAGTTCTTTGTGATGAGCTCCCTTTAGGGCAGAGCAGCCGAGCATGGATGTGAGCAGGTGAGCAGAGAACTGAGAAGCACTCATTGACTGCTACTGTAGACTCAACTTGGCCACAGCTTCAATGAACCCCAACTAAGAGTAGGGGTTCCTTGGCTGAAACCCTGATGGAGGATCCTAAGCAAAGGCACTAAACAGATTCAAGCAGAAAGACATATCATGGAGGAATAAAAAGGAAACTAGGGAAGTGAAACGTAAATGTTCGCATATTAAGAGGATAATTAAACAATTATTTAATGATTTGGAGATAACATAGTTAATTGGTTCTGAAACACTTGTGGCAAACATCCTTTCTCTCCATGGCATTGTTTTGCCTTTGCTCCAGGGAGCATCCTCTGAGTTTGCAAAGTATGTTCACTTATATTATCTCTTTTGAACTTCAGAACAACTGATTGCGGCAAAAATATCATAACTCTCCCCCTCTGATATAACCATGTCAGAGAAAGGTTTTGTATTTGGAAGTCCCAATGCATTTTTCTCTTGTTGTTGCTTATGTGCATCATAATCCATTTACTAAAATTACAAAAGAATGGTTTATCTCCAAATTGAATTCCTATCCTCAATAATCCCTGGGCCTCAGTATGAAGGTCAAACACCAAGGATGGCCACTCTCCTCAGAGCTCCCTCTGAATGAATTAAGCAATGCTGACCCACAAGATGTCCATCCTCTCTATGCAATCACACAGATAGGCAACCACCTCTCAGTATGCCAAAATAAGCTGTACTGACCAAAATATTTTCATGAAACCATTTGTTACGGTAAATGAGTTTGGGCATTACTGCCCACGCCCATATGCAATGATTTATCTTCTGCCAAAACAATTTTTATCATCCTGTCCAGACTTTCTAAATGTGACCCCCCACACACATACTTGTGTGTGGGGTAATGTTGGCAAAATAGTAACTAAGAATGGGGTATAGAAAATCCCTTTTAACCTTTTTGCCACCATAACAAGCTATAGCCTAACACAGATCCTGCAAAACCTCTCTCTTTTGTTCTTCTAGGGAAAATGAAAGGATTAGGTCAAGAGCTACAGATGTGATTCAGAAGAACCTTTTTTTGTGGCTATTTGTTGCTGTTGGGGCTTTGTTTTGCTTGTTTGTTGATAAGTGGGTGGCAGAAGCCTTTTCAAGAGTGTTTGTCACATACATTTGGATTCTGAGCAGCTACTGGTCTATTTCCCAAAGGACAAGTGAGCCCACAGAGGTCAGTGGAGAGAGGGAGAGAGTGTGTGTGTGCATGCTCATGAAACGTGGATCAGAATAACAAAAGCAGATGTAGCTGATGGGAGAGGGGCAAGGCTGGAGTTAATAAACCAGCGCGCACAGAATGGTTCTGTCAGATGCAGGGAATGCATGGCATAATTGTTTCTGCCTCTAATGATCTTAGTGATGTGGGAGACGTGAGAATATTAAAACAAGACAGAAAAATGGAAACTCATTTCTAGCAGCTGCCAAACAAAATGGGACGTAAAGCAGGAGAGAGGTATATTGAAATGTTCACAAGGTTCACTTCACCAGAATGAAACTTTACCTCTCACGGATGTCAAATCCTCCCCTCTCTCTCATGCAGAAGTCCCCTCCCATTTCCCATCAAACTGTTGCTCCCTGCATTCTTTCTGCATCCTTCCCTGTCACTCTCTTCCCTCGTCACTGTCACTTTGCCTCTCCTGCTTTTTAATCTCTTTCATTTTTCCCCTTCCTTCCTCCCCTCTCTATTATCCTGTCACCACAAACATGCTCTTACAGTTGTTCTCCCCGCTTTGCTCTCTCTCACACGCGTACACGCACACACGAACATACACGCACAGACCACACCCCTTCTCATTCATTAGTAATCAACCCGGGAGCCACATCTCCTAATCCCAGCAGTTGAATGGAGCTGTAAAAACGCTCCCTTTGAAAAACACCCAGAAGTGACGCTCCCCGGGCTGCAGGTGGGCGGTGTTGTCGGCGCTGCTGCGATGCTTGCTCCTGCCACGAGGAGGCAGCAGTGCGCGCCGAACGCCGCGCTGCCCGTCGGCGCAGGGAAGGCGGCGCAGACGGCTGCTCACCCGGTGTCACCCGTCACCGCGGCTGACAGCCTGCGTCAGGATTCCACTCGCGTCCCAGGCGAGCACGGAGGGGCGCAGAGAATAAGCAAACGATTTCTGATGAGTGCGGGCGGGGTGAATTCCGCCTCGGGCTAGTACAGATAGATCTTTTCCAGAAACAAAGGAGTGAGTCAGGCCGCCTGTGATTCGAGAAGGGAGAGAGGCAGGGCTGGGCGTGCCCGCTCGGGCCCCGCCGCCTAGCTTCTCCCCGCCCGCCTACCTGCGGCCTTCCTCCTGCCCTGCAGCCCGCGCACCCCGCAGACCACCCGCCCACCCGCTCGCGCTGCTGCGAGGCTCCCTTCCCAGGCAGCTGCAGGCGCCGCCGGGTCGGGAGGAAGCTAGAAGGCGGTGTTGCTGGGCCACCTGGGGGCAGGGATGAAGCCGGCCTGTAGAGAGGGAGCGCGGGTGTGTTGGGGGCAGGGTGGGTTTGCAGCCTTTCCCGGGGGTGTGGCTTTCAGCAGTGAGGGCAGGGTGAACTGGGCGGCAGGGGGTGGCAACGCTTCTGTCAACCCGCAGCCTCCGCGTGCCTGGGGACTACAGCTCTGCACATGTTTGTCATAGGTCAGCTCCCCCTACACGCGAGTGCACACGGGTTCCTGGGGTCTCGTTGTGATTCTGCCCCCTCTTACTCCAAAAGAGGGGTAACAGCGTCAATAAGCAGAATAATAAAAAGCGTTTATCGAGTGCTACGCGCCAGGCAGGCTCTGTTTTTACAGTAAATTTATTATTAATTTTAATAAAATGATAGTGTCAAGCCTCTGAGCCCAAGCCCAGCCATCGCATCCCCTATGACTTGCACGTATACATCCAGATGGCCTGAAGTAACTGAAGAGCCACAAAAGAAGTAAAAATAGCCTTAACTGATGACATTCTACCATTGTGATTTGTTTCTGCCCCACCCGAACTGATCAATGTACTTTGTAATCTCCCCCACCCTTAAGAAGGTTCTTTGTAACTCTCCCCACCCTTGAGAATGTACTTTGTGAGATCCACCCCTGCCTGCACAACATTGCTCTTAACTTCTCCACCTATCCCAAAACCTATAAGAACTAATGATAGTCCTCCACCTTTTGCTGACTCTCTTTTTGGACTCAGCCCGCCTGCACCCAGGTGAAATAAACAGCCATGTTGCCCACACAAAGCCTGTTTGGTGGTCTCTTCACAGGGACGCGCATGAAATTTGGTGCCGTGACTTGGATCGGGGGACCTCCCTTGGGAGATCAATCCCCTGTCCTGCTCTTTGCTCCGTGAGAAAGATCCACCTACAACCTCAGGTCCTCAGACCGACCAGCCCAAGAAACATCTCACCAATTTCAAATCCGGTAAGCGGCCTCTTTTTACTCTGTTCTCCAACCTCCCTCACTATCCCTCAACCTCTTTCTCCTTTCAATCTTGGCGCCACACTTCAATCTCCTCCTTCTCTTAATTTCAATTCCTTTCATTTTCTGGTAGAAACAAAGGAGACACGTTTTATCCGTGGACCCAAGACTCCGGCGCGGTCACGGACTGGGAAGGCAGCCTTCCCTTGGTGTTTAAACATTGCAGGGATGCCTCTCTGATTCTTCACCCACATTTCAAAGGTGTCAGACCAGGCAGGGACACCTGCCTTGGTCCTTCACCCTTAGCGGCAAGTCCCGCTTTTCTGGGGAAGGGGCAAGTACCCCTGTTTTACAGGGGTTCTACAGACCCATCTGTACGCTCCCCTCCTCGCCAGGCCAAGCTAGGTCCCAATTCTTCCTCAGCCTCTGCTCCTCCATCCTATAATCCTTTGATCACCTCCCCTCCGCACACCTGGTCCGGCTTACAGTTTCATTCCGTGACTAGCCCTCCCCCACCTGCCAAGCAATTTACTCTTAAAAAGGTGGCTGGAGCTAAAGGCATAGTCAAGGTTAATGCTCCTTTTTCTTTATCCCAAATCAGATAGTGTTTAGGCTCTTTTTCATCAAATATAAAAATCCAGCCCAGTTCATCGCTTGTTTGGCAGCAACCCTGAGACGCTTTACAGCTGTAGACCCTAAAAGGTCAGAAGGCCATCTTATTCTCAATATACATCTTATTACCCAATCTGCTCCCAACATTAAATAAAACTCCAAAAATTAGAATCTGGTCCTCAGACCCCACAACAGAATTAATTAACCTCACCTTCAAGGTGTACAATAATAGACAAAAGTTGCAATTCCTTGCCTCCACTGTGAGACAAACCCCAGCCACATCTCCAGCACACAAGAACTTCCAAACGCCTGAACCGCAGCAGCCAGGCGTTCCTCCAGAACCTCCTCCCCCAAGAGCTTGCTACACATGCTGGAAATCTGGCCACTGGGCCAACGAGTGCCCGCAGCCCGGGATTCCTCCTAAGCCATGTCCCATCTGTGCGGGACCCCACTGGAAACTGGACTGTTCAACTCACCTGGCAGCCACTCCCAGGGCCCCTGGAACTCTGGCCCGAGGCTCTCTGACTCCTTCCCAGATCTTCTCGGCTTAGCAGCTGAAGATTGACACTGCCTGATCGCCTCGGAAGCCCCCTAAACCATCATGGACGCAGAGCTTCCGGTAACTCTCACAGTGGAAGGTAAGCCCGTCCCCTTCTTAATCAATACGGAGGCTACCCACTCCACATTACCTTCTTTTCAAGGGCCTGTTTCCCTTGCCTCCATAACTGTTGTGGGTATTGACGGCCAGGCTTCTAAACCTCTTAAAACTCCCCAACTCTGGTGCCAACTTAGACAATACTCTTTTAAGCACTCCTTTTAGTTATCCCCACCTGCCCAGTTCCCTTATTAGGCTGAGACACTTTAACTAAATTATCTGCTTCCCTGACTATTCCTGGACTACAGCCACATCTCTTTGCCACCCTTCTCCCCAACCCAAAGCCTCCTTCGCATCTTCCTCTCATAACCCCCCACCTTAACCCACAGTATGGGACATCTCTACTCCTTCCCTGGCAACCGATCACATGCCCATTACCATCTCATTAAAACCTAACCACCCTTACCCCGCTCAACGCCAATATCCCATCCCACAGCACGCTTTAAAAGGATTAAAGCCTGTTATCACTCGCCTGCTACAGCATGGGCTTCTAAAACCTATAACTCTCCTTACAATTTCCCCATTTTACCCGTCCAAAAACCAGACAAAGCTTACAAGTTAGTTCAGAATCTGCGCCTTATCAACCAAATTGTTTTGCCTATCCACCCCGTGGTGCCAAACCCATATACTCTCCTATCCTCAATACCTCCCTCTACTACCCATTATTCTGTTCTGGATCTCAAACATGCTTTTTTTACTATTCCTTTGCACTCTTGCTCCCAGCCTCTCTTTGCTTTCACTTAGACTGACCCTGACACCCATTAGGCTCAGCAAATTACCTGGGCTGTACTGCCGCAAGGCTTCACAGACAGCCCCCATTACTTCAGTCAAGCCCCAATTTCATCCTCATCTGTTACCTATCTTGGCATAATTCTCATAAAAACACACGTGCTCTCCCTGCTGATCATGCCCGATTAATCTCCCAAACCTCAATCCCTCACAAAACAACTCCTTTCCTTCCTAGGCATGGTTAGTGCGGTCAGAATTCTTACGCAGGAGCCAAGACCGCACCCTGTAGCCTTTCTGCCCAAACAACTTGACCTTACTGTTTTAGCCTAGCCCTCATGTCTGTGCAGCGGCTGCCACTGCTTTAATACTTTTTAGAGGCCCCAAAAATCACAAACTATGCTCAACTTACTCTCTACATTTCTCATAACTTCCAAAATCTGTTTTCTTCCTCATACCTGACGCATATACTTTCTGCTCCCCAGCTCCTTCAGCTGTACTCACTCTTTGTTAAGTCCCACAATTATCATTGATCCTGGCCCGGACCTCAATCTGGCCTCCCACATTATTCCTGATACCACACCTGACCCCCATGACTGCATCTCTCTGATCCACCTGACATTCACCCCATTTCCCCATATTTCCTTCTTTCCTGTTCCTCACCCTGATCATGCTTGATTTGTTGATGGCAGTTCCACCAGGCCTAATCGCCACACACCAGCAAAGGCAGGCTATGCTATAGTACAAGCCACTAGCCTGCCTCTTAGAACCTCTCATTTCCTTTCCATCGTGGAAAGCTATCCTCAAGGAAATAACTTCTCAGTGTTCCATCTGCTATTCTATTACTCCTCAGGGATTATTCAGGCCCCCTCCCTTCCCTACACATCAAGCTTGAAGATTTGCCCCCACCCAGGACTGGCAAATTAGCTTTACTCAACATGCCTCGAGTCAAATGACTAAAATACCTCTTAATCTAAGTAGGCACTTTCACTGGATAAGTAGAGGCCTTTCCTACAGGGTCTAAGAAGGCCACCGCAGTCATTTCTTCCCTTCTGTCAGACATAATTCCTCAGTTTAGCCTTCCCACCTCTATACAGTCTGATAACAGACCAGCCTTTATTAGTCAAATCAGCCAAGCAGTTTTTTAGGCTCTTAGTATTCAGTGAAACCTTTATGTCCCTTACAGTCCTCCATCTTCAAGAAAAGTAGAATGGACCAAAGGTCTTTTAAAAACACACCTCACCAAGCTCAGCCACCAACTTATAAAGGATTGGAAAATACTTTTACCACTTTCCCTTCTCAGAAGTCAGACCTGTCCTCAGAATGCTACAAGGTAAAGCCCACTTAAGCTCCTGTATAGACGCTCCTTTTTGTTAGGCCCCAGTCTCATTCGACACCAGACCAACTTAGACTGTGCCCTAAAAAACTTGTCATCCCTACTATCTTCTGTCTAGTCATACTCCTATTCACCATTCTCAACTACTCATGCATGCCCTGCTCTTGTTTACACTGCCGGTTTACACTGTTTCTCCAAGCCATCACAGCTGGTATCTCCTGGTGCTATCCCCAAACTGCCACTCTAAACTCTTGAAGTAAATAAATAATCTTTGCTGGCAGGACTATGCTGAATCTCCTTAGGCACTCTCTAATCAGATGTGCTAGGTCCTCCCAATTCTTAGACCTTTTATAGCTGTTTTTCTCGTTCTTTTATTCCATTTAGTTTCTCAATTTATCCAAAACCGTATCCAGGCCATCACCAATAATTCTATATGACAAGTGTTTCTTCTAACATCCCCACAATATCACCCCTTACCACAAGACCTCCCTTCAGCTTAATCTCTCCCACTCTAGGAGATTAAGCCGCCCCTAATCCCGCTTGAAGCAGCCCTGAGAAACGTCGCCCATTCTCTCTCCATACCACCCCCCAAAAATTTTCGCCACCCCAACACTTCAACACAATTTTGTTTTATTTTTCTTATTAATATAAGAAGGCAGGAATGTCAGGCCTCTGAGCCCAAGCCAAGCCATTGCATCCCCTATGACTTGCACATATACATCCAGATGGCCTGAAGTAACTGAAGAGCCACAAAAGAAGTGAAAATAGCCTTAACTGATGACATTCCACCATTGTGATTTGTTTCTGCCCCACCCGAACTGATCAGTGCACTTTGTAATCTCCCCCACTCTTAAGAAGGTTCTTTGTAATTCTCCCCACCCTTGAGAATGTACTTTGTGAGATCCACCCCTGCCCGCAAAACATTGCTCTTAACTTCACCACCTATCCCAAAACCTATAAGAACTAATGATAATCCACCACCCTTTGCTGACTCTCTTTTCGGACTCAGCCCGCCTGCACCCAGGTGAAATAAACAGCCATGTTGCCCACACAAAGCCTGTTTGGTGGTCTCCTCACACGGACGGATGCTCATGGAAGATAGTAAATAATAGCAATATGCCCAAATGATGCTGATTGATAACTATCTTATTTCCTTCGTTTTAAGTTGAGAGGATGCAGAAGTATTTTTTTTTCTTTTTCAAGAAGATAGCTAGGTCTGGTTCTCCCTATTTCCAGAGGAGCAAGATGCCTTTATATTTATTTGTGTTGGAAAAACTAGGGTTATAACTACAGTTGGACAGGGTTCAGCCTCCAGGCTGTTTTCCCTCTCTGCAATTTTTTTTCTTTGGAGATGGAGTTTTGCTCTTGTTGCCCAGGCTGGAGTGCAATGGCACAATCTAGGCTCACTGCAACCTCTGCTTCCCAGGTTCAAGCAATTCTGCTGCCTCAGCCTCCTGAGTAGCTGGTACTACAGGCATGTGCCACCCCGCCCAGGAAATTTTTGTATTTTTAGTAGAGACGGAGTTTCACAATGTTGACCAGGCTATTCTCAAACTCCTGCCTTCAGGTGATCCACCTGCCTCGGCTTCCCAAAGTGCTGGGATTACAGGTGTGAGCCACCATGCCCGGCCCACTCCGTGCATATGTTTTAAATGGGAATGTTCATGTAACTGTCCTAATTTACAGCATCCCTTGAACAAGAGAACATCTAGAGACTTGACCTAAATGGTAACCCCATTGGTGGGAGCTGAGGAGCTCTTACTGCCATTAGAAGGAGCAAGTGGCTCTCCAGTTTGCCACAGTACCCACCTTGCCCTAATACGAACTGTTATTACTTAAAGCTGCACCCCTGGGGCCTGAGGGCTACAAGTCAACCCTCCTCTCTCCCCTAACATACACACACACACACACTCTCACTCTCTCACACAATCTGTCTCTTAATCTCTCCTTTATTTATAAAAGTAAATATTAGATTATAAGTTTCACGAGAGAAAGAATTTTGTCTTATATTTCTTTTGAATCCCTCATAGAAATTCACTGATCTGGACATATTGTAGATACCACTAAGAACTGCTGAGTGGAAATTTGTTGAAAAAAAATGAGCAATGGAACATTATTTAAAGTGTCAGGCTACCACAGATATTGCATCCATTATTTTTAAGGACTATAAAAACATTCATACAAGGCACAACAATTTCTGCTACACGTGCATGCATAAACAGAATTTGATGTTGAAAGCAAAAAAAGTACCAAAAAATTAATGTATATGTATTTAATTATAAAAATAAACATTTTTGTTCCTTAGTAATCAGACACAGTAATAGTCTGAGAAATACTAAAGAATGATAGAAATACTCTTTTACAAGCATTTCAATCTATAGCAAGTTTTGAGCCTGCTATAGAGGTAAAAGAGATATGATGTGATAAAAATATAAATCAAAATCATAGTGAAAAACAAATATTCTTTTATACTGTACGGAAACTCTAGCTATGCAATACTACATTGCATATGTATCAGTTACAGTTCTATTGGGGAAGTAGAACCATTGTGAGTGACATAAAACCAGGGATTTATTGTAGGGTTTAGATTCTATGCAATTATGAGACTGTGTTAAGTAGTCTAAGGCCTCTGCATCTATTCTTGGGCGTGAAGTCTGCAGGGCCGACGATCAAGAAGGAAAGATGCATACGAAATGGATACAGCAAGGAAAAAATGAAACTCATAGTTGTTTCTCATGGCCTCCATGTAAATGACTTGCAGTATAAACTGATGCTTTTCACCAAGGAAACATACACATACCTAGCCAGGGATTCAGAGAAGCGGAAGCAGGGGAATCTAGCAGGACTTGAAGGAGCCCATGCCAACAGGGTGAACCAGCAGATCAGTGACAACTTAGGTGAGCCTGGTTTCACACCCACCTTCAAATCATAAAGATATCTGGTGCTTCTCTTCTGCCTTCCAGATCTTGTTCATTTTTTCCTTGTGGCCAGCCCTGACCCAGAAACAAAAGGAGTTCTTGGACACGTGGTTCCAGTTTAGCAAAACAGACACACACAAAGCCGTAATAAAGGAATCTTTAAGATCGCAGCATAAAAATCACTGCAATACTTGGGCTAAAGCAGGGTATTTTGAATATTCAAAAATAAATCATAAATATATGGGCCCAAATAATATATTTTTTAGTTATTTATCAGATTACTTTCTTAATCTGGGGGCATGGGAATTCAGTCCAGAATGAACAGTAAGAAGGTTAGTACTCAAGGTGATTTGAGAGGATGGACTCCAGAGGATATCACAGATTAACTTGGGTGGAGTCACATAGGCCAGGCATTTTAATAGGATTTAAGACAAGGGGAACTCAGTAGAGCCCTATGAGACAGAACTGTAGCTTCACATCATAAAAAGAAAAAAATAAACATGAAGAAAAACTACCTATTATCTCTCTGGCATAAATGGCAAACACAGAAAAGGCCAGCCACCAACAATGATGCTGGATGATGTTTATCACCACATTGAAAACTGCACTTTTAATTCTGTCCCTCACCACCTGGCCCTCTTTCAGGCTTCTCCCTCTCTGAAACCGATCCTGCATCCACACAGTTTCTCAAGCCAAAAACCTGGGCATCAACCTTGATTTCTCTTTCCCTCCTTCTATCTGCTAACTTAGTCAACTCTATCACCAAAATAGATCTTGAATATTTTCACTTCTACTGCCACCACCATAACACAAACCTGATCTACTGTTACAGCTTTTTAACTGATTTCCCACTTTCATTTTTCTCCTCCTAATCCAATATCTGAACAGCAGCCAGCATGCTAGTATAAAAAGAGGAATCATACTATGTATTAAGTGCATAATATCTGTATTTGATAGTATTAGGCTGGATGTCAACATACGGGTTCTAGAGCAGACCATATTATTATTTGCTTATACACAGGACACACCAGCTACCCTTTGTCCCAGTTCTTACCCCCAGGGCAATATAGTGAAAACTGCATGTCATGAAACATGTGAGGGAGTTTACTGCAGACAAGGGGGCTGACCACATGAATCTGGGCATTTATGTAGGAGAAAGAGGGGCAGCTGTCCCCCCATGTCTAGCCTTGCAACCTGGAGATGTCTCCATGGTCCTGGTTCTTATCACACCTTGAAATGTAAACAAATATACTTCCCGATTAAAAAAATCTGCCTCGTACTCAAGGCCTTGTCTCTGACTTTTCTCTCACTTCACTTCTGTTTCTACTGTGCTCCATTCCCACTGCTGTTCTTGTTTTTTTGTTTTGTTTTGGTTTTTGGTTTTTGTTTGTTTGTTTGTTTAAGATGAAGTCTTCCTCTGTAGCCAGGCTGGAGTGCAGTGGCACAATCTCCGCTTGGCTCACTGCAACCTCCCACTCCCCGGTTCAAGTGATTCTCGTGCCTCAGCCTCCGAGTAGCTGGGATTACAGGCATATGCCACCACACCCAGCTCATTTTTGCATTTTTTTAGTAGAGACAGGGTTTCATCATGTTGGCCAGGATGGTCTCAATCTCCTGACCCCATGATCCGCCTGCCTCGGCCTCCCAAAGTGCTGGGATTACAGGCGTGAACCACTGCTCCCGGCCCCCACTGCTGTTCTTTCTAAAACACGCAAGTTGCTTCTTCCTTACAGTCTTTGTGCTTGTTGTTCAGTAGTTCTTTGCAAGGCTGGCCCCTTCTCATCATTAAAGGCTAAGTTCAAATAAAACTTCTCAGAGAGGCCTTCCCTGACCATCCACAATACACAGCATGCCAGCATCTTTATTACATCATCCTGTTTTACTTCTTTCGTTCCAATTAGGATTATGAAAAAATCTTACTTAGGGAATTATTTACTTATGTATGGCTGCCTTCTCAACTAGACTGAGTAAGGAGTTTTTCTTGTTCACTACTGTGTACCAAAAGCACATTGCAGTGTCTAGCACATAATAAATGCCCCCAAAATATATGCTAAATGTCTGAATACATATTTTACAGAGTTTAGTCAGGGATAGTTTATACACTTTCAGAGCCAGTTTGTCATTATATCTACTCATCCACCATGTGGGCTACATTATCAGAAAGGAATGATGCTCCAGTGGAAAGTGCATGGGCTTTGAATGAGAGTCATGCATTCAAAAACCAGCTTTACCACTTACTTACAATGTGACCTTTTTTTTTTTTTGAGACAGAGTCTCGCTCTGTTGCCCAGGCTGGAGTGCAGTGGCACGATCTCGGCTCGCTGCAACCTTTGCCTCCCAGGTTCAAGCAATTCTCCTGCCTCAACCTCCCCAGTAGCTGGGACTACAGGTATGCACCACCATGCCTGGCTAATTTTTGTATTTTTAGTAGAGATGGGGTTTCACTATGTTGACCAGACTGGTCTCGAACTCCTGACCTCGTGATCCACCCACCTCGACCTCCCAAAGTGCTGGGATTACAGGTGTGAGCCACCATGCCCGGCCTGCAATGTGACCTTCTATAGATAAGAAATCTGAGGCTTTGAGAGATGCAGGGACTTGTCTAATGGGGACCATAGCACTAACTTTACAGAATTTTTGTAAGAATAAAATGCCAAGTGCCAACATAGGTATCAGCGTTCTTCCCTTCTTCCCATGCCATGCCACCCTCTGTCCTCTCCATTCCCTTATTAACAACTCAAAGAGTCATCCTGGAGTCCCCTTTGATCTCCAGCCTCACCCACATCAATAATCATTGATTATCGACATAAGTAAAGAATTGTTCTACATGTAGAGGGCCTGTATGACACATCTCCAGTCATGAGGTACATGTATCTAATGGAGTGATCACAAGATACAGATGCCTGCTTTTCTGGTTCTGTGTTTAAGACTCCACTGTTTTAACAAGAATTCCAGGGAACTCTTTAAACTCATATATGCTGATACTCAAAAGCACCAGCCTTTGATCACCCTGTGGTGATAATGAACTTGTTTCATACTTTCTGATTCAAAATTAAACATATAAATAAATTATCGTAATTCAATCCATCTGCTAGTATTTCATACTAAATAAATATTTAAATAAAGGGTAAGTGGTTTGAAAGCATAACATGCTGAATAATGTAATGTACTATGGGACCAGGCTCTATCAAAGAAGTTAAAGTCAGAATTGGCCACAAGCCCTCAATGGGAACTGTTATTTTTTCTATAGATATAAAACCGGTAATGCTCATTCATTGACGTCTCAGTACTAGTGGGCTCCAAACTTTTGATCACGCATCCAATCTCAAAAAAAAATAATTTGGGCATATATCCTCATGTATATTTATTTACAAAGTATGTAGCTGCATTTCTGGACTAATAAATTATATATCATTTAAAACATGCACAAATAATAAACCTTTTTAAAGAATGAAGTAAAAATACATGAATAGAAATTTGAATATTTTCTTTTTGTACTCTATTGGATCATCTTGCACATACTCTATTTTAGAGATTACTAATCTAGTTGTTTTTAAATATTTTTATCCGGTGGAAAAATTCATGCAAAATGTTAACAAATGAGCAATTACACAAGTAAACTGTCTTGTGTTTTGATACGACCAAGGAAAAGGGGTGAGAATGGAACAGTGGATCCATGACTTTCCCCCAACACCCACCCCATCACCCATTCTGTGCTGTACTTTACAGGGAGAAAGTACAGCAAAAAGATAAGAGGAGAAAAGACTTCACATAAACTCACTCTGGACATCAGGCACTTTCTCTTTACTTAACTAGACAATGAATATGGGATCCGGATTGGAAAAATGGGCTAGGGACTGAGTTGTGATAAAAATTTGTACCAGTTAGGACCATGGCAATTATTATTGCTTTGGGGCTTAAATGAAGCTGCTTCACAGCATAGAATTTATCTTTTAGCAGCTCCACCAAGCACCTGGGTAACAGAAATTAAAGTGGGGGGTAAGTAACACTATGGGGCTAATTCTGACAAAGGAGATATAGAAAAGGGAAAGGAGCCAGCAGATAAATCTCTTTCTTCTTCCCTCCAAGAGATCATTCTGCTTTAGTTAGGTCCACCTTCCCTTGTTCAGAAATTGTGCTGTGTGACAGAGCAATGGGCTGTGTTTTCTTAAGAAGTGTGGCTACCTTGGTAACATGCCACATTTGCAGAGATGGTCTGGTCACATCTGGAACGTACCCCCACTTACAGCCCCTATGATGAAGGGTCACACCTGAGATCTGAACCAAGTATTCACACACCTCCAGCCATACTCTTTGGACAAAACATTCAAGGCCATCTCTCCAGTACTGGACAGCTGCCTATAGCAGGTCAAAAAGAAAAGCTGGGCCAGCTTCTTTTCCTGGGAATTTCGAGTTGGACAATTCAACTGAATGATGTTTATTGTCTGTGAGTACTGGAGTTGTTAATTCTGAGGGCTGAAGTGGCTGCTTTGGGCCATGGTAGTAATACCTCTCTAGAAAAAAGAAAAGAGCAGACATAAAGATGAGGGTAGAAATGGCTAGATAAGCCCAGAGAAAGGGAGACTGATAAAGAAGCTACCTTGTTTCTTTGCAGTTCCCAGATACACTTCCCATGGGGCCCAACTATTCTTTATTTATCATATTCGCCTTGTGGTAGTCCTGTCTGTATTCCTACATCTTTTTCTTGCATCAACTTACATGAGTCTCTGTTCCCTCCAACCAAAAATGTCCCTGACTAAAGTGTTTTTGTTACCCAATATCTACCAAAGCTCAGCTGAGAGAGCAGGTGAAGCCTGAGTTTGCAGTGCATCCATTTCTCTAGATACTATACAAATCCACCTCTGGATTAAGTCAAGCCAACAGAAAGCTGCAAACTGGATGTATTTTGTGTTGTCAATCTCTTTCCAATTTCCACAGAATAGCTTCTTCTAAATTGTGTCTAGGGTTATACCAACAGCTCTGTTTTGAGGGACTCTTTAAGAAGCAATGAAATGCATTGCCTCAAATATATGAATGTTGTTGAGGAATATGCTCATGATATTGTGGTATTCTTCTTATAAAAACTCTCAGGATGCTGAGGCGGGTGGATCACCTGAGGTCAGGAGTTCGAGACCAGCCTGGCCAACATGGTGGAAACCCCATCTCTACTAAAAATACAAAAGTTAGCCCAGAGTGGTGGCATGCACCTGTAATCCCAGCTCCTCAGGAGGCCAAGGCAGGAGAATTGCTTGACCCCAGGAGGTAGAGTTTGCAGTGAGCCGAGATGGCACCACTGTACTCCAGCCTGAGCAATAGAGCAAGACTGTCTCAAAAAAAAAAAAAAAAAAAAAACCCCAAACAAACAAAAAACCTCTCAGGAGAAATATCTTTCTAGTCTAAGAAATAAACCTATTTCTTGCTGAGAAAAACTCATATTTTGACATAGAAATAGTTTCAGAATTTATATAAATGAATGCTAGAAAGCGTAGAATAGGAATCTATTTTTATATTAGGTTCATTTCTAATTTATATCCTGACCCAGTATTTAACTTTTTAAAATTTGCTTCTAATTTACGTTACCTATCGTATGACATATATCATTGAACCCATCTTAAATGCTTTCTGGAGTAGTGAAGATGCAAAATAAAATATCTCCAATACTGATAACACAGATAGCAAAAACCTATGACATTATTTATGATAATAGTCTTGAAAAAAATCACAAGAGTCAGACTCATACAAACATTAATTAGTTTTTAATATAAGACAAGCTATCTAAGGTAACAATTCAGAGAATTGCTAGGTTTCAAAATTGTTGCTTGTTTCTACATCAGGGAGCTATCAAAGACACCACCCGATACACACACACACACACAGAGAGAGAGAGAGAGAGCAAGAGAGAGAAAGTCATTACAGAATAAACCCAAGGAAGAAATTAAACAAAAAACCTAGTGACAGTCTACCCTAGTTTGTCTCACATTGATCTGGAATTTTAACAACAGTCTGGGATTCTCTTATAAAGCAGAGTGGCATTCAGCAATAAAAAGAAGGCAACAGAAAATTATTTCTGTCAATACGGTCTGTCTACAAAGCTCCATTTGATAATAGAATTGAGTGAGTTTAGGAAACCCTGTTAACTGCTGATCTCAGGGCCCTTTTATTTTTCTTTCCAATGCCTAGGGGAAAGATTGAGCTGATATTTCTGAAGGCACTCTAAATTCATAAAAGAATTAATACTTTTAAAATATTTTTCCTTCAATTTATTGACAGATCACATTCATTCTTTTCTATGATCATGTCCCTGATTCCCAACAAAAAATTATTCTAAGTGGGGGAAGTATAGAATGATGGTTAAGAGCATATCTGTTATTGAGGAGAAATAGGATATTTGCAGTCTCAAAGCATATTCCCCCAAGACATTTATCAATTACAAAAAAAAATAATTTTATAGTAGAGATATCTAGCAGGCACTACTACTTAACCAACTGAAAATACCCTGAAAAGGACACTGTCATAGTCTGTTTAGACTGCTATAAGAAAGTAGCATAGACTGGGTATCTTAAACAACAGAAATTTATTTCTCACAGCTCTGGAGGCTGGAAAGTCCTAGATCAAAGTGCTAACAGACTGTCTCTATTGTGGGCCCACTTCCTGGTACATAGATGGCTGGCTTCTCACTGTGTCCTCACAAGGCAGACAGGGCCAGGTAGCTCATTGAGGTCTCTTTATAAGAGTACAAATTCCATTCATACGGGCTTCATCATCATGACTTAATCACTTCCCAAAGACCCTACCTGTAAATACCATCACATAGGAGATTAGGGTTCAACATATGAATTTGGGGGGAATACATTCAGTCTACAGCAGACACACCATCACTTCTGTGGTATTCACACCAAAAAATGCATAACCTCCATCTAATTATGAGGAAACACCAGACATGCCAAAATTGAGAGATATTTTATGAAGTTACTGACCAATACTCTTCAAAAGTGTCAAGTTCATGGAAAAAATAAAAGGAAAGAATAAAAATCTGTGACATATTGAAGGAAACTAAGGAAACACAAAAACTAAATGCAAAATGGGATCCTGGATTTTATCCTGGACCAGAAAAAAAGGCATTAGGGTAAAAATTGGTGACATTTTAGTCACTAATTTAGTAAAACATGTTCCTTCATTACTAATTTTGTATCAATGTTCATTTCCTGGTTTTGATAAGTGTAACATGGTTATACAACATGCTAACATTAGGTAAGCCAAGTAAAGGGAATATGGGATTTGTTTTGTTTTTGTTCTGTAAACCACATCCCCTGGAACTAGTCGGCCTAGAGCTAAATCCTGGTTCACCACTTGCTAGTTGTATGACCTTGGGCAAATTATACTCCTGTGTCTCTGTTTTCTCATGCTTAAAACAGGGTTAATAATAGGGTTTAACTCATTGAATGGTTATGAGGATTAAATGAATAAAAATATATTAGTACCTTAAGACAGTACTTGGTGCTTAATAAGCTCAATATTTATTGACTATTTTTATTTATCTTCTCTGTTTTTCCTGCCTTCCTCCATGCTCCCATAATACTTTTTGTCTTTATAGGATCATTTAACACGTAGTTGGCTTTCTATTGCAGACTTCTCAGGTACTGAAGACGTGTTTACCTGACTTCAGATTTGTGCTTGAAACTTGACTTCAAGTTACTTATTCTTGCTAAGCCAATTTGCTTATATAAAATGAATATTAACATAATATTTATGGCTTTGTGAGATTAAGTGATATGTGTGAAGTGCCTCGTAAAGCTCAGTGACTCACAGTAGGCATTAAATAGATGTTAGCTATGTTTCTACTTTCCCTCCTTCCAGTAAACTACAGACATATTTTATTCATCTTGCTAGACCCCACTTCCCCTAGAACACTCACTTTTAATATAAACACATACACACAACATACCATACACACACCACCTGAATATCACACACACATATGCATACACAACACATATAGATTAGCACACTGCTATGCATATAGTATTAGGTTGGTGCAAAAGTAATTGCGGATTGTCCATTTTATTTGATTTTTATAGAAATAGTTTATGATCATCCTGCAATGAAGTAAAGGTGAAGCAGGCCTAGGAAATAAACACATTTTTATATGAAATACACATTGGATATATAGGTAAATGTGGAGCATGTACTGAAGAAAAGAGAATAGAATCAGGGAGGGAACAAGCACAACCTCTGGTTTACCTCTTTATTTCAAATGTACTTATTTAACATCTATTAGGTTGGTGCAAAATTAATTGTGTTTTTTGCCATTAGAGGGGGCAAGTTTATTATATAAAAACTAGAATAAATGCATTTTAGTATAAAAATGGATTTATTTATTTCCTAGGCCTGCTTCACCTTTACTTCATTGCAGGATGATCATAAACTATTTCTATAAAAATCAAATAAAGATGGACAAATTCCAGTTTTAAATGTCACAGTGCTTTTATAATCCACATGAGTCATAGCCCCAAATAGTCCTGTCTTTCTTACAGTGACATTCAAAGGGACCATAAATTTAACTCTACAAACTCTCAAAAATGTTGTAAATTTTTGCTGTGGGTTTTCATAGAAGGCAGCTGAGGGGTTTTATACAGTAATGTAAACATATAATCTACTGTCCAAAGTGTGGTATTTTTGAAAATGAGAAATTTCTCTTAAAAATCTTGTTGGACCAATAGGAATAGACTGAAACTAGCCCAGGAACAAACCAAGCTTATCCTAGTCTTTGCCATCCAATTTAAAGACTTTTCTCAAATATTCTATTTAGTCATTTTTCCTTTCCCCAAAGTTCCAAACTCACAGCTGCCTCTAACATTGCTCCCTCCTACTCCAATCCAAACAGTGGCCTCTCACCATGCTGTTCCCTATATTCTTTCTTCTCTTTCTGATGCACTTGGCTACCCCATCTCTCTGCTGGAAGTCAATAGGGACTTCTCTTCCCACTTTTCCCGCTTTTACTGAGCCAGTCTAGGGAGTTTAGAGGACACAATTGCTCCATGAACCCATTCCTCATTTGCTTCCTGAGGAAAGAGGCAGCTGAAACTCCTGATACATTTGGCTTCTCTAGATGATTTTCTTACAAGAAATATCTAATGATCAGCTTTATTACCTTTTCTCCTACTTAACATTATACTTCTCTGCAAAAAAAAAGGTGTATGTTTGAATCTTCCAAGGGTCTACATCAAATGTTATATTCAAAAAGTCCTTCCTTGACTACGTTTTGACTAGAAAATCAGCCTATTTTATTTACTTGATAGTTTTTAGTACTATCTGAAATTTCTTAGTTTTTGTTTAATGCTTTATTTATTGTCTTCCTCCATGAAAATGTAAGCTTCATAAGGGCAGAATTTTTCCTACCTTATTCTCCTCCCAGCACTTAGAACACTGGTTGTGCACTGGGTCCGAGGTCATGCTTTCCTGGCTCTTCACTCTCTGTTAGATAGGGAGAAGAGACTCAAGCTCTTGAGAGTGCACCCAGCTTTACCAAAATTCCTTTAGTTCATCAACAGGGTTCATAATTTGGTGTGTACACTCAGAGAAAGATCACCTCTTTACCACCAAAAGTTCAGGTGTGAATCTGAGCAGTAGATAAAGATCACACCTTTTTAAACCTTCCATCTCTGCATCCAAGGCTAAGAGGAGAATTGTGAATTGGGATCAATCTCACGACCCTTGAAGGCCCTCTGAGCCCATCATCATGGGTGAGGAGTGAGCTTCAGTGTTCTCTCCTACTGCACAAAACATAGAGCCCTGAGATCCCTGAGATTAATCACATCAGCCCTTCGTCTCTCTTAGGTCACTTCTTACCTCTCAAGCACTAATCAACATAAAACTCTTCACACACCCCACCCATTCAACCTCTTTCCCCTAACTCCACCTGTATTAGTCAGAGTTAAAAAAATAAAAAAAAAAAAACAGAATCAACAGGAGAGATATATGTTTAAAAAATTTATTATAGCTAACTGGCTAATGTAATAATTATGGAGGCTGGCAAGTCCAAAATCTGTAGTGTGGGCCAGCAGGCTGGAGACTCAGGAGAGCCAGTGGTGCAGATGAAGTCTAGAAAGGAGTCTGCTGGGTGGTTCCTTCTGGCTCACTGAGGTCAGCCTTTTTGTTCTATTCAGGTTTCCAACTGACTGGGTGAGGCCCACCTACATTAAAGAAGGCAATTCACTTTACTCAGGGTTCACCAATTTAAATGTTAATCTCGTCCCAAAACACCTTCCAAATTGATATATAAAATTAACCATCACACCATCCTTCCAAGTGAAACCTTCTAAAATCCTTTCACTGGGCCCTCTGGAACTCATGGTCATTATCAGCAACAGTCTGCATACCATCAACCTAATCTGTGAATGCCCCCTCTTCTTTATCTCTGATGTCTCTCTCAACCATTCAATTTCTTTCCCTCCTTGGTACTTTCTTATGTTTTTCCTCCTCTACTCATATTATACTCATGGTATAATGGAATAAAAAGCACATAAAATGGAAAAATATAAAAGTATTATCAATTCAAATCATTGTAAGAACCTGGAAAAGAAAGGCCACTCTGCTCCTTAGTTTAATAGTAGAATTTAGCAAAAATAGTAGAATCTTTGTTGCAGACAAGTGGAGTTACATGTTAACTAGAATGATATCATAGATAAGTTCTAGCAGTTATATTAGCGAACTTTGATGCCTATAAAGCAACGGGAACATCTCCTGTCAGTAGAAGAAGAATATAGCAAACAGAGATCTACTCAGTGATAGGGGTGATAAGAGAAGAAGCAAAGAATAGATAATAATGCTAATATAGTAACAATAATCAATACAGCTAACACTTATTGAATATAATGCAATGATAATGACATGCATCATTCATTACTTTAGTTATCACCACAACTCTAGGAAGAAGATACAACTATTATTCCATTTTATTATAAGGGTCATAGAACTAGTAAGTGATCGAGCCAGAATTCAATCCTTGGTTGTCTGACTACGACTGGTGTTATAAAGTTTTATACTCCCCTAAAAATGGTTTCTTGAGAATCACTTGACAGTCCTTAGAGGAATGGGAAGTAAGGTTTGTAATTATAAAATTATAAGTTATATTTTTAAGAGTATTTTGCATGGCTAAACAGATACTTGAGTATCCCATGGACTATAAGAAAGGTTAGTAATTAGGCCCCTGTAGGGACTCATATTATGGAAACTCACATGACCTCAGACACAGGAGTTTGAAGACCTTCCTTAAGGAAGTTCTACCACTATTATAATCCACACCCAGCTGCTACTCCCTGTATCTCTGTTCAAATCCTCCCCCACCCTAAAAAAAAGAATGAATGGTTGAACTTGAATTTGTTACCTAGCTGTGGCCAAGGTAGCAAGGTCATAGAATAGAAATCTGGCTTGTAGAAGGCTAGAGAAAATGGTCTGATTAGATACCACTAGTATATTTATTACATGACTATTTTTCAGAAAGAGTTTGATCATAAGAGAGCATGGGAAGTTTAGGAACAGGATGATCAAAAGGAAGCAGAAAAGGGAGCTTTGAAAAACAGGAGGATCTAACAGGGCTAGAAAGATAGGTCCTCCACTCTAGAAAGTCATGGAGAAGAATTTAGCAACAATATTTCAATTCTAGACTGTCAAAGGGTCAGGGTGTATGAGGTCTGGGAACATCCTTTCAGCAAACCAAGTGGTGAAATCAACCAGAAATCGTTAGTATGATGTTTTACAGAATTAAAGTTTCATCTGGAAAAGAAAGATTAAAAAGAACACTTGAATGAACAAATCTATAAGTGATTTTTTAAAAGAAAGTTCCAAATTAGTGAATCTTGGACTCAGAATAATATTTGCCATCAAATGAGATATCCTCATGAGGCCTCTGGTGAAGGAGAAATTACTACAACAACCAGCTTCGAAACTGGTCCAGGACATAACCGCAAAGCTGTCAGGGCAATCCAGAGCTAAATACTTATAGCACATGATTCAGCAGGCTTTTCTAACATGCACAACAGGAGGGAAGATGAAATTGTTCTGCAGCATGAAATTGATTAGGAGGATCTGTGAAAATAGGAGGGAAATGAGTTTTAGCTTGAATCGATGCAAGCTGAATCATCTGGGGAAAGTATCGAAAGCACCACATATTCAATGATTGAACAGGAGAACACTGAACAATAATGATAATGAAAGCGACCTTGAGGTGATGGTGAGCAGCAAATTCAGTGGGAGCTGGCAGTCAAAAGTGGCCAATTTGGGATGCTTGACACAGGAGGAGAGGGAGCACCCACAGAAGTTGTGTCTGGGAAATTGTGCTCCCCTTCAGATCTTTAGCACCACTAAAACAGAAGGTTGCTCTAGTTCTTCTCATTTGTCTAAAAATCCAATAGATCAGAAGTTAATTCCTGAAATTCTCCTGTTGCTTTCAGGTTGCAGAATTGCTGGAAGTTGCTTTATCCATGAGAGACGGGTGATTATGGAAGTATGGTTAAAAACATGGCATTTGAAGTGAATGCTAAAGAATGTGAGCAGACGAAAGTAGAGGGCCTTTCTGACAGATGGTGTGAGAAATGGCAAGATGTACTTCAGGTCTGGAAAAGGCTGATCTGGCTGTCCCTAAGGAATATTTATTAGCCAGGGGCTGTTTGGTTGCAAGATATAGAAATTCACCTAAACTACCATAAGTTAATGGGAATTTATTCTAAGAACTAGAACCCCTGGAAAAAAAGGGCAGGAACAGCAGCTAAGCCTCATTATTGTATAGAACCGAAAGCAGGAATGCCTTCAAGAACAAAGCCATCTACTTTCCATCTCTTGTCTCTCTTTTCAAGCATCTAATTTTTACCCTTTTCTGGATTTTGGCCCCACTTACCTGCTTCTATCTGCAGAGTGCTCCTTTCTTTGAGGTCTCAGCATACAAATAGCTGCTACAAAATGACAGTCATACACTTGTATCTATAATGTCATCCAGGCCCAGTAACATTAGGTAATCAACTGGGCTGAGCTGCTGAGTCTTAAATCCAAATTCCTTAGGCAGATAATCTGATTAATCCAGCTGGGTCAGGTGTCTATCCCTGCCAATCAGCTGTGTTCAGCTAGATGGGGCCAGCTACTCAGGGAGATGTGGCATGGTGGACTCTGGGGATCTAACAGAAGGAAGTATACAGGTAGATGGGAAATGATGGACAAAATGAAGATTTGTAAAAGGTGATTTAGGCCTTTTTACTGAGGGCTTTAAATGCTAGGCAGAAGGGCTTTAATTTTTAAATAGTAAATAATTTAATCCATTCATTTAAACCAATAATTCAAACCATTTAGGCAAAAGAGAGTTAAACAAAGCATTGCTATTATAAGATTGCTTTAGCAGCAGGAGAATTTGAAGAAGGGAATGACTGAAGACACAAAGATCAGGATAAAAACTGCAATAACCATAGTTCAGCATAATAAAATTTTAAACTGGGTGATGGTAGTAAGAATAGAAAACAGACAGAAGGATTTGGGAGTCATCCCACTGATAACATTGGCTATACCCTGGTTGTAGGAATCAAGATAATGCGTGTGAATGCATGTTAAAACCAAAAAAGAACTATATAAATGTACCAATAAGTGTGTCTGAAAGGATAAGCATGATGACATTTTAATGCCAGACATGGATTTGAAGAAAATCCATGTGATAAAGTCTGACAAACTATTGGGAAATCAGGTCCCAAGGCTAGGAGAGAGTAGAGGCTAAAGATAGGATATTGGACAACCCTCTAGGACTTGAATTTCAATTATAATAAAAGGGAATATGGGAGAATTTTCTTTAAAAAGGTTGATATAGAAAGTAAGAATGCCTAAGGGGGATAAAATTATTTTCACCCATTTATAAAATAATTATAATAACAAGACTCCTTCCTTTCATTTTCTCCTTCAAAAGAGTTTTATCTTTTCTGGACTGATCATGCGAATCCAGCTATGGTTATGAAACGAAAATCGATCTTGCTGGTCTTAAAGTGATGTCTCCTACTCCCTGCAAAAGAAGGAATGGGCATGACCTCACATAGCTGCCTTTCATGGTCCTTTGATAAATTTTTGATTGTGTAATTTCCCTATTGCCGGATGATTATGCATGGCAGGCTGATTCAGAGGCCATTGTCTGTTTTGAAATGAACCCCTAGAGTGCACTAATGGGATTTTGTGCCATTAATGCTGAATAGAGTGGGATGAGAAATCACTTTTCTGATCTGCCAGCTCCTTAGTCTCAGTGCTCAATGAGAGTACAAATGACTACTGTGAGAAAAAGGATTCACCAAGATGTTGGCCCTGTCTATCCTCCCCCTAAATCCCTACAGTGAATTAACAGGGCCTTACCTTTCCCATCTTTTTACCTCTTCTGGTTAACGTGAACATATCAAGTCATGAGCTCTAATTTGTCAGGGTGGGTGAGTCATCTGTCACCCTCTCTATAGCCCACTTCATCCAGAATAAAAAGCTTTGTGCTATGGGGACATTTTATACCAGGGAAAATCAGCTTTGTAGATCAGGCCCTTTGCCAAATTTCTTTTCAAAGGCTTTCCTTTGCAGATTTTCCTTTTCTGGTCCTTCTAACTTTGAAGAATCTGACTGTTTTTGTGCCCTGTGTGAAGGAGTCAAGATGAGCTGAGTCATAGCTGAGCTGTTTATACTTCTTTTGTCTTACTACCATGTAAATCACTCTCCAATTCTATTCTGCAAGAACAAAACCTGAGAAAGGTTGGAAGCTCAGAGCTGGATTTGTGTGCCTCCTTCCCTGCAGGACAGCTTTTCAGTTATAAACTTAGAACTTGGAGCTAAACCTGTTGTTCCCTCTCTGCTTGCTAGAGTCTAAGAGCATGTTTGCATTCAGTGTGTCCACAATAAAAGTTGTCTTAGTCCTTTACATGGTTTTCCATATCTAGAGGATGGTAAAACAGAGGTGGATACATTTTGTGCCTATAGGAAATGGAATTTAACAATATGCACCTACACAGAATGAAAATGAAAACCTGACCCAGAAGTAATACCCTCATAAAATATAAAACTAAATCTATTTGCTGACACGCACCACCTGGCGTGGGCATTTCCTTCCCATGAGCTAAGGCACTCTGCAACCTTGGGAGTTTCCTCTGGTCTTCATCAGGAAAGTGCATCCTTCCACCTGCTTTTCACTTCTGGACGGCTCTGGGTCTCTAAAAGGCAGGGTGGACAGAAACATGCCACCTCACTCAACGACATGCCCCTGTAGAACAATCTATGGGAAGCATAGAAGGCATATAAATACCTGATAACTGGGATGATTCTGGGAACATTAGGAAGATTTCATGGCAGCGATGCACGAGCTGTGAATGCTTTGATAAACATTTCCCTCTTGGAGACTGTGTAGGCAGTCAGATGAGTATTTTCATGATACGAATGAATATGTGAATGTCGTGGCCTTCGCCCCCACTCCACCACACTACCTTCCAACCTTGTTATGAGAAAAGGGGAGGGCGGAACATGAGTCTGTGTTAAGTATATGCATGTATATGTAAGTGCACGCACACACACATACACACACACTTCCACATAAATATAAATACATAGTTGTGCTTAGAAAGAAATGAAAGAAGAAAAGACTCTTATATCCTAAAGTAGGGGCTTTAAAATATATGTTTGAAATGATGAGTTCTGGACTCTACCTGCAAGCAGAGTAGACTAGCCCACTGAATATCCCTCCATAGATTTGAATTGGTCTGTTTTGCTGATAAATATGGGGGAAGGAAGTGATTCATTTCAGACAACTAGTTGAAGCTTTAGTTGTCCCAAATAATTATCTCCTACTAGCCGAGCGTGGTGGCTCATACCTGTAATCCCAGCACTTTGGGAGGCTGAGGCGGGCAGATCATGAAGTCAGGAGTTCCAGACCAGCCTGATTATCATAGTGAAACCCCGTCACTACCAAAAATACAAAAATTAGCTGGGCATGGTAGCGTGTGCCTGTAATCCCAGCTATTCAGGAGGCTGAGGCAGGAGAGTTGCTTGAACCCAGGAGGCGGAGGTTGCAGTGGGCTGAGATCGTGCCACTGCACTCCAGCCTGGGTGACAGAGCGAAACTCCATTTAAAATAAAATAAAATAAAAAAATCTACCACCCCTACCAACTCAAATGTTCTACAATGAATTATATTGTCCTTAAACCAAAGGACAATATCTAGGTATATAATGGGCAGTTTGAACCATAAAGCTTTAGCTCAGGATATAGTCTAACCTTGAGATATAGCTTTTGGGACCAGGCACAGTGGTTCATGCCTGTAATACCAACACTTTTGGAGGCCAAGGCAGGTGGATTATTTCAGCCCAGGAGTGAGCCCAGGAGTTTGAGACTAGCCTGGGTAATGTGGCAAAACCCAGTCTCTACAAAAAATGCAAAAATTAGTCAGGTGTGGCAGCATGCGCCTATACTCCCAGCTACTCAAGAGGCTGAGATGGGAGGATCAATTGAGCTCAGGAGGTCAAGACTGTAGTGAGCTGTGACCATGCCACTGTACTCCAGTCTGGAGGAGACAGCGAGACCCTGACTCAAAAAAATAAAAATAAAAAATAAAAAAAGATAAGGCTTTAAATTTATTGGCATAGGAAGTAGATGAAGCAATAGAGGAGGAGGAGATTCCCCAGGGAGAATGTATAGTCTGGGAGGGAGTGAGGATTTAGAACAAAGTCCAGAAACATCAGAATTAAAGAACTGATTAAGAAGTCTTGAAGAAGGCTGAAAATGATCTTTTCAGAGGTGGAAAGTAATAAAGAGAAGTCAAGAAGACAGGGGGTTTTAAGTGGGCACACTGGGTAAAAATAAGCATATTTTTTGTTTTTCAAAATAATAAAGAGAGAAACTATCTTAGTAAAAGTGCCAAAGAGAAGGAGTAATGTTATTTGAGTACCCACTGTATATCCGGCATTGAACTAACCACCTTGCATGTGTGGTGAAACATGACAACATTCTCAGAACTGAAGTTGTATGGGTAATAATTCAAGATTTAAGAAATTATTTCTAAAATGTGGGACTGTAAGTGCGTTTTCTGAGGAATCATGAATCCTCAGAATCCATGATGTTCCAGATACATTCACAGTGACCTGAAACAAATCACTCCATCTTTCTGGAATTTAGCGTTCGCATTCATAAAATCAATCAGAGAGTTTGAAAAAATCTCCAAGTTTCTACCCAACTCTATGTAAGTGCCCTTACAGTACACTGTTGCATGCTGAATATAGCAATATGGTACAATGGTTAATGACAAGACTCCTGGGGTCCATTAGCCAAAGATCCAATCTTGACTCCACAGCACTGATTTTCTTATTTGTTGAGGGACCTTATGGAAATTAGCTTTTCTGTGCTTTAGTCTCTTCATGTATGAAATGCAGATAACAATAATGGCTCCTACCTTACAAGGCAATTGTAAGAATTAAATTAAATAAGCTAATACTTATATAGACCTTTGCAGCGTTGCTGGAAGATAATAAGTTCTCAATTATTGTTTTGTAGTTGGTGGTGGTGATATTATTATAACCATCCCAGGTAAGGCATTCACAAGCATTGATGTTTTTCAATTTCCATTTCACAATCAGGACTCAGCAGGAAAGAAGCAGCCCAGTAGAAGAAGAGTTGTTTCAGGCTGTGCTTGATTGAGTGATTAAAATAACAACTTTTAAAATACCTGGTTAACAGCTAACGGATCAGCAACAAATTTAAGCATCAACTCTGTGCAATGCTCCTTATACTCCTATCTATCCTTGATTATATTGGGAAATGCTCTAAATTTGATTTCAACTAATAAACAGAAACAGTGGTAAGGCCTGTGTATCACATCAACACATGTTATTAATAATAGTGTTGACACTGTAGTCCACGTATCTACTCATGATGGTAGATACTTTATAAAGCTGGACCATGGTCAACCCAGATTAAAACTACCCAAGGCCATGGCAGGATTGTTCTTTACTTAAAATCATACTAAGATTTATCATCAAGTGTGTGTTCATGCTACAGTTATTGACAGTAAGTTTAATGTTATGCACCTGTACTATGAAAAATATTCTCAGAATAAAGGCACATTCCTAAGAAATATATCTGTAAAATATCCAACTGCCAACTCACCCAACCTTGTGGGAGAATTTAAGGGGTTTTCAATTTAAGAAAGATTTGGCCAGATTTCTTTGTCCCATTATTCCCTCAATTTAAAATCTAAATCAGAACAAAAACAGTTTGCCAATAAATGATGTCAAATGAGCTACGAGGCTTCCTGAAGAGCAGGTAATTTAGGCTATCACAGAGAATCTTAATGACCATTCCACACACACCTGTTTAGTTTATTTTTTTAAATTTTTTTTCTCAACTGGAAATGGTGTGGCACAGAAAAATGTAGAGTTGTGGTTCTCAAACTTGGCTGCACATTAGAATCACCTGGGGAGCCTTAAACAATCCCAGTGTCCAGGCCACACCACACACCAATTAAATTACAGAGTCTGCAGCTTGGGCTCAAGCTCAGTATTTTATTTTTATTTTTTTGAGACAGGGTCTCGCTCTGTCGCCCAGGCTGGAGTGCAGTGGTGCGATCTCAGCTCACTGCAATCTCTGCCTCCCAGGTTCAAGCAATTCTCCTGCCTCAGCCTCCTGAGTAGCTGGGATTACAGGCACATGCTACCATGCCCGGCTAATTTTTGTATTTTTAGTAGAAACGGGATTTCACCATGTTGGTCAGGCTGGTCTTGAACTCCTGACCTCGTGATCTGCCCACCTCGGCCTCCCAAAGTGCTAGGATTACAGGCATGAGCCACTGCTCCTGGCCAAGCTCAGTAATTTTTAAAGCTCCCTTGGTGATTCCAGTATATAGCCAAGCTTTTGAACCAGGCCTTAGAATCTCGCCAATAAGTCTTGCCAAAATTTGATTCATGGATTTTTACGTATAAATGTGTTTGTAAACTATTGCATAGTTTTAGCTATGAAGATTTTCCTCCTTAATTCAAAAGAAGGAATTACACTTGTTAGTTTAAGTTCTAAGTTCTATGACTCTAACTAGATAGAGATGAGTTCACTCAAAAGAAAGTATGCACTTTAAAGTATGAGAATGGAAGACTTAGAGCATTGGTTCTTATCTGTCACTAAGAATCACCTGAGGAGCATGTTAAACATGCAAATAAATTCCTGGTGCCTGCACCTCTAATTGGTGATTTAGGCCTGTGATAAATCCTAGAAACATGCATATTAAACAAACATCCCAGATTTGGGTTGTGATACTATAAAGGTGCAGAAGCCTGGGTTCCACTTCTGGGCCTTCTGATCCAGAGGATCAAAATAAGGCTCAATGTATGCATAATTCCTTGATTCGTAACAAACCATCCCCAAACTTAATAGCTTTGAACAGCATTTATTATTGCTCAGAAGTCTATGGGTGGTTCTTCTGTTCTTGACTGGCTTAACTCATACATCTACAATCAGGTGGGTATTGTCTTTGCTGAAGCTGGCTGCATTCTCTCACATGTTGGGTGCTGACTAGCTGTTGTCTGTCTGTTGCCTGGTTTAGGCCAATTTTGGTTCTTTTTCATGTTTGTCTTACATCCCTCTGACAAACTAGTCCAGGTTTATTCATGGTAAAAGCAGCAAAGCAATAAAGAGGCACATCATCTCTTCTGCCACACCCTGTTGTCCAGTGCAAATAAAAGACCAGTTCAGGACACAAAGAAGCAAACAACACACACCAGGGCCTACTTGAGAGTGGCGGGTAGGAGGATGGTGAGGATTGAAAAACTACCTGTTGGGTACTATGCTTATTACCTGGGTGACAAAATAATTTGCACACCAAACCCCTAGGACACAATTTTACCTACATAGTAAGCCTGCACATGTACTCTTGAACATAAATGTTTTAAAAATTATAATAAAAAATAAATTAGTCTAGATTCCTAGATTGGGAAATAGACTTCATCTCTTAAGGAGAGGTGCCCCAAAGTCACACTACAAAAAACTTGGACATAGGGAGAGGTCAAAAACTGCAGCCATTTTTACAATAAACCTACCAGATTCGGACATCTATTTTTTTAAACGTTTCTACATAAATTATTTAATGTAATTGTCACAGTAATCTGATGACGTATGTAGTATTAGCTACATTTTACCAAAAACAAAGGACTTCAGGAATCTCAGGAATGGTAAAACAGTTGCTAAAGATGCATAAGGATGAGCTTCGGCTATACCTTGCAGATAAACATTTTAACTTAAATGAGCAGCAGAAGATGAGATTATTACCCATTTGGCAGTGAGGGTCTATTATAAGTGGAAATGCACTGATTATGTGAGATGAAGATATTTTATGAAAGAAGAGGTAGCATTCAAATTCAGTTCATTTAGATCTCACAAAATTCTTCCATTTAACATGATCCTCATCCAGGTAGACTGCAGTGGGTCTGACACGGTGGGACATACGCAGCTGATGCCCAATGCTTATGTTTGGCCCCATCTTAGGACTTAGAGGTGGGAAACTGGAAGATTACGTTTATCTGACCTTTGGGGAGTAATTAGGAAAACTACCAAACCTCTGATCCAGCCAGGATGGTTTTGTAATATCATTTTGTGTTTTAAAGTCTCTGCAAGAAAAGTTAACTTTTATAAAGAAAAGAAATACATAGCAATGAGGGACAGAACTTTGATTCTGACCCTGCACCAGCTCATTTAATCTGCTGTGCTGTTTCTCATCTCTGGTTCTCTTATCTCAGTAGCTAAAACAGGGGCCTTACCCCCTCCTTATAGAACCAAGGGAGAAAAGCTCTATTTTTATATGTCCAGACAGAACTGCCTTTTCAGCGTATCAGGGCAAGTGAGGCAAATGGTTTTTCAGATAAAATCAGAGCTCATTTTTAGACCTAACGTTGATTTCACCTTTCTACCTTAGGAGGTTCATTACAGAGAATGGTGCAAAATAATGATCTTTTATACTCATTGGACATTTTTTACCCAAATAATTTGGTAGCAATTCAACATTAGCTCTTTACTGGGGAATAAACTCATTTTTTTTTCTGGGCTTCTGGGGCCTTTCTTCACTGGGATATCAATATAACACAGGATATTTGGGGGGCTTGGGTTGGAGGAGATAGGTGACAGTCTGATCTCAGGCTTTATTTCCTAGGAGACTGTGACATCCTTAGGAGAGAGCTGTATGTGTCTTTGTCATCTTGTGGCCTAGTTCAGAGACTCTATCTACTTCATATCACTCTGAGAATTTAATGAAACAATATATCTAAAATAATTAGATCAGTGCCTAGAACATAAGTACTTAATCAACATTACTTATCATTGCTTGAAATATATATTCAGTGAATAGAAATGCCATATTAATATCATATAATCTGACTACAGATGATGTTAAATAATAACTTAATTTGTAGATTATAAAGAATTACTAGGAGAAGAGAGAAGAAATTTTAAAGCGAAAAGAAATAGTATTGAGGGCTAATCTCAGGTTTTTTTAGGTACTCTTTTCCTATCTTGCTTGCTTATTACTTTTTTTTTTTTTTTTTTTTTGAGACAAAGTCTTGCTCTGTCACCCAGGCTGGAGTGCAGTGGCATGATCTTGGCTCATTGTAACCTCTGCCTCCTGAGTTCAAGCAATTCTCCTGCCTCAGCCTCTTGAGTAGCTGGGATTACAAGTGTGCGCCACCACACCTGGCTAACTTTTGTATTTTTAGTAGAGACAGGGCTTCACCATGTTGGCCAGGCGGTCTCAAACTCCTGACCTCAAATGATCATCCCACCTTGGCCTCCCAAAGTACTGGGATTACAGGTGTGAGCCTGTTCCCGGCCAGCATTTATTGCATCTTTAAGTTTTGTCTCGCTTTTTCTTTGTACACATCAGTGCAGTTTTACAGTTCCTTCTCTTAGGAATTCTTCCATTTAACATGTTTTGTAGTCTGATTTATAATAAGTATAAATCATATATATATGATTACAAGGAATAATTATTATGGTTTTTGTTTCGTTTACGCTGTTAATTTATTTTTAACTTCTTTATCTAATTGTGGTTATCAAAGAATTCCCTGAAACTTAAAATTAGAGTAGCCCCATTTGGCTTGAAAAACAATTTTTGATTATTAATTTTTTAATGATATTAAAGGCTAGCACTCTCAAACTTCCCTTAGCAAGAGAGGCAGAAAAGTCGAGATCTTGGGTGTTGGAATCATAGCTCTTCCAATAGAGGTTGATTTCTCTGAACCTTGGTTTCCTTATCTCTCAAAGATGATTATATTTATTTGATAAGATTGTTATAGTACCTGGCACAGAGTACTCAGTGTAGTACTCATAGTAAGCACTCAGTAAAGGATAGCTTTCTGTTTTCATTTTGGTAAACCAGGATTAAAATCACTGAGAGGTCCTGATAGGGAACAGCTGGATGATAGGAGGGAAAGGAGCTGGGTGAGTGGTCTGAAGGCAGAGCAAGGCCCCCAAAAAGGTATGAGAAGGTGCTATTTTGAGAAGTGTGAGGTCAAATAATGCTGTTTTCTTGTTTGCTGACCTTTCATCAAACCTCTCCATGAAGACAACTTCTCATGATTCTTTTGGTTGAGAAATGACATAGTCAAATCCCTTTTCCCAGGATGTGCCATTTCTTCACTCCCTTTGATCTGGGGAAAGTAGACATATCAGCTCTAGGGAAAGAAGACCTGCTCCTTGGGAGATAAGCACTTTCTTTTCCCTGCTAGAGCTGGGAGTAGGCAGCCACCACACACACACACACACACACACACACACACACACACACACACATCTATCTCCTGCACCAGTTTCTTCTTCTTTAGCTCCTCCAAGGTTTCTTTCCTAATAGAGGAGAAGGTGAGCATGAAAGAAACTGCTAAAGGCTCCATTAAACCTTGTACACTATTCTGTAAATGGAGAAAGAAGCTGAATAATGAAATGCTCAGAAGTACTGAGGCAATTTCAGAGAAAAACAGGCAGATATAAAATAAAATGCTTCTCACCATGATGAAGTCTCAAATTTATTTTTTAGCCTTCTCTCTCAGCCAATTTTTTTTATATCTCCAACTCCTCATGCCTGTCACTACAAAAAGGCACAGAGGCCATACTGCACAGTGGCTAAAGATAGAAACTTTCTGGTCCAAGAGTCGTGGCTGGGATCTGGTGTCTCACACTGATTGTCTGCATTACTGTAGAATTGTAGGTTATTTTATCATGGTGTCAAGATGAAGAAAGTGAGGGAGAGAGAGATTGTAATACAGTGCTCACTTTAGATGAGAATGACATATGGCAAAGCACGTAAATCTCAGAGCGTGGGCTAATCACTTATTAAATGTTTCTTCTTATTATTATGTATTCCTCATCCACATTTTTTCTACTTTCATAAAAATTGTCTTCTTCTCCCAACTTCTTTACAAACCACAGCTGTGCTAGGCACCTGCCGCATCGATCAGGTCAGTAGGCAGCCCTGGCATTTCTAGTGGTAATCAGCCAGTCTGCCCAGCAGACACATATGTTGTAGCAGACTCAGTCCTGTTTCTAATGGCCCTGGGGGAACAGGGCTTTTAAGCCTGTACATGTATGCGACGGGCTAGAAAGCTTTTGTTAATGGCCCATGCGCTGTCAGGACCAGTTAAGTCAGTTGGTGTGTAACAGGCAGTACCTTCTGCTTTGTGATCTGGGCTGCTTTCTGGTCTCTTTTCTTTCCCTTTTTTTAGCTACCTCCACAAAATATAAAAGTTGCTTCTGAGTTTCAAACCATCCATGTTTTCATTATCACCTCAGAGTGCAATTGGATATCTGTTTTGAACTCCAACCTTGGTGGAGTAGGAAACGTGAGAAATATTCTCCTTTAAGGTTCTCTGTATAAATTTCTTGAGGGCAGAGATAACAAAGGCACTGACCAAGATATTTTGGAATCAGTTAATCTATGTTCTCCAGATTACAGAATTTTCTGAGTCATTAAAAAACCTGCAATTTCTACTCACAAATATTATTGCATGCCCACTAAATTGTCATCCACAGTGCTAGATGCTGGTTATGCAAAGCAGTCATGCTCCCAGCCCTTAGTGTCTTAGTGTCTAATAGAGAAGGTAGAAAAACTAAATGGGTGCTTATGATACAGTGGAAAGCTAGTATAGCAGTTATATGCCAGAGCAAGACATACGTAGGAGGTGCCCTAAAGTAGATGAGGGAGTCGGGAAAGACCTCTCAGAGGTGGTAACATCTGAACTGAGCCCTAAAATATGAATAAGAATTAACCAATTGTTTGGTACAATACACAATTTCTACTTTTATCAGAGCAAATTCTTTCAAATAGAATGCTATATATTTGCTCTCAAATCTCATCTCCTACTTAAGATAATCTCACGTCTTTTTGATATTCTATAGCTTATTCATTTACACCTATAATTTAGAACCTAAACAAAACCAAACCTTGCATTGCTGTTTCCCAACCATTTTCAGTCTTTTCAATCCTAAATAAAATGCAGGTTTCCCAAGAGTAGGGGTTTTATTAATGTGGATTTTATATTTCCAATGATTCCTGTGCAGTTTCGTCAAATGGTTGCCTATCAGGAAGGCAAAAACAATGGGATCTGTTCCTGACTCTGAAAGTGTTTGTATGACTTGCTGAAATCCTCATAGAGAGCAATTGCTGACTTTAGTTGCTCCATCTGTAAAATGGGGATAATATCTCTCTTCTAGCTGTCACATGGGATTGTGTAATATTAATGATAGACTACTTCTAAAAACACTTAAGTAGTAAAATTCTGTAAAATGGCTTATGGAACAGGCCTCTGATAATTACCCTTTATTGAATATAATGCTACACACTCTGCTCGTTGTCCCCTGTATCAATTAGAACAGGTGAGAGTAGGTTGTGATCAAGAACACCCCCATATATCAGTGACTTAAATCAACTAGGGTTTATTCTTGATTATTTAACTTGTCCCTTCCAGATTGTGGGTAGAGAATGGGAACTCTGCTCATTGCAGTCACTCAGAAACACAACCTGTTGGCCAACCACAATTTTGAGTATTGCCAGATGCAATGACAGAAAGAGAATTTGAGGGTCTCACATGGGCACACACTTGCTCATGCCAGGAAGTCACTGCTACTTACAATTCAATGACTAAAATTAGTCCCATAACCTCATACAGTCACAAGGAGAACAAGAAGTAAAATCTCACTATGTGCCCAGAAGGCAGAAAGCCATAAAGATTTGGTGAATAGGAAGAATGTTCTGAAGACACAGTATATGAATGGTCTACTTCCTTTGAACAGCCCTCAGCCAAGTGAAGGAGATGGACAAAGACCACACAATGAGTATAGTAAGGGGTGACTTCATGAACTAAGGGACACAGATAGTGGACCAATTCATTCATGCAAGAAACATTTATTGAGTACCTGCATAGTACCAGGAACCAGGGATCCCAAGAAACCAGTCCCCGCCTTCAAGGAGCACATGGTCTTAACAAGATGTAGAAAGAGAGAAGAGGATGAATTGAGTGCCACTAAGTGTCAAACTCTGGGGTATCTTTCTGATTTAGTCTCTACCACTGTCCTGCATAATTGCTACTGTTCTCCCCATGTCATATGTACCCTAGTCATTTCTAAGGTCACAATGTTATGGTGACAGAGCTGGAAATGGAACCAGGTCTGTCTACTTACCTCACGAGCTGTGCTCTTTTCATCATGTCATACGGATCCCTTGGTCAAAAAGAGAAAATATATAAGCAGCAAATTACAGCATGGGAAATATTATGATAGCAATATGAACAGTTTATGTATTGTGTACTTTCACAATACCCTGGAGATGCAACTAAATGCCTGGGGAGTATCTGAAAGGCTTCTCCATGGAGGTGACATTTTAGCTGGGGTTTTTGAAAGATGAGTCAATATTTGCCATGCAGAAATCAATTCAGTCTAAGTAGTAATAAATGGGGCTTAAAGAGGCAAACAACCAAGTTGTTTATCTAATGTCAAATATCCCTGCAATTACATATTTCCATCTGGCTTCCTTGCCACCAACATCCTTCTAAAATCTCAGACTCATAACCTCACAGCAACCCTCAATTCCTTTCTCTTTCACCTTTACATACCATTGTGAATCTATTGCTAAATTTGGACAAATTCTTCTCTGCATTGTTTCTCAGAACTTCACTACATGACCAGATCCCAGAGGGTGGTTGTCTGGAGGAGAGGAATGTTGCCTGGTGTAATCATGGACCTTCTATCTGCTTATGGTTTTTTCAACATCAGCAGAGCTGAAGTCATATCAAGGGGATAAAGAAATCCTATTTTTCTCACACAGCTTTAGCAACTGGAAGCTTATCTCTGGCTGATTCTGGCAAAGGAATGAGAAAGGATGCAATGTGATGAATTGTTTCTAAAGGTGTAAGCCTGAAGCTGGAATAATTGTAAATGTAACCCCATTTATAATAATGTTGCTTCAGCACTTCCCTGCAGATGCTTCCTTCTTTTAGCTCCTTACAGAAATAGAAGAGATTTTTGTCCCTTTTAAAAAATTTCCATTTCCACTTGCTAAATGAGCCAATTTAACTTATAAAAAGAGATTTAAAAAAGAATAAATATAAAATATTGATATATATTTTGGAAACTCTGGATTTATGCTCTGTTCACTCTCTTAACAATTCAACTTAGTCATTCTGATGAGAACATGTTCTTTTATTTTCTCCAGTGGTCAACATTATGCATTTTATCCATTAGTGAAAAATCTACCCATTCATTTGCTTGTAATGAAGTATGAAATAAAGACCAAACAATTAAAAATAATCTGGAAATTTTGTCAATAATGAACAATTCCATTTGCTATTACTTTGCATTACTTTGGAACGTTCTCACTTAAGAGCTGACCCATGTTAAGGAATATTTATCAAGCAGTTGCTAAAGACGTGAAGAGTGGTGCTATTTTGCAGGTGGCATTGTATTTATCCGTTTTCTAAGCAATTGCATGTATGGTAGGTAGGTGCAAAGAACCTGGAAGATGGCCTTTAAACTAGGTTGGCAATATTTAAAACAATCTCCAATGACAGATTTTTGGAGGCCTTCAGCAATGTTGGCAACCGTGCCAACTCTGAATCCACATAGAAAATGAGAACAAACAGGTCCTCTCCAATATATCTAAGAAATATTTGTAGAGGAACTGAGAATCAGGGTCTCCTTGAGTGACAGGACAATGATGACTTGAAAGTGGGAAAACGGGCCCTATCTATGTTACACATTTATATTATAAATATACATATTTATAACAATATATAATACATTATATTGATGTATATGTTTATACATTATTCATTTCCTGGATTCCTAAAATGATATAATAGTATGTTAATATTTGTAAAATGGGATTCATCTTCAAAAATGTATATACCTAATGTGATAATGCTCTTTTTTGTTATATATTTTAAAGAATTTTTTTTAATACTTTAAGCTCTGGGATACATGTGCAGAACGTGCAGGTTTGTTACATAGGTATACACGTGCCATGGTGGTTTGTTCCACCCATCAACCCGTCATCTACATTAGGCATTTCTCCTAATACTATCCCTCCCCTAGCCCTCCACCCCCTGACAGGCCCCGGTGTGTGATGTTTCCCTCCCTGTGTCCATGTGTTCTCACTGTTGAACTCCCACTTATCAGTGAGAACATATGGTGTTTGGTTTTCTGTTCCTGTGTTAGTTTGCTGAGAATGCTGGTTCCCAGCTTCATCCATGTCCCTCCAAAGGACATGGACTCATCCTTTTTATGGCCACATAGTATTCCATGATATACATGTGCCACATTTTCTTTATCCATTCTATCACTGATGGGCATTTGGGTTGGTTCCAAGTCTTTGCTATTGTGAACAGTGCTGCAATAAACATATGTGTGAATGTGTCTTTATAGTAGAATGATTCATAATCCTTTGGGTATAGATCCAGTAATGGGACTGCTGGGTCAAATGGTATTTCTGGTTCTAGATCCTTGAGGAATCGCCACACTGTCTTCCACAATAGCTGAACTAATTTACACTCCCATCAACAGTATAAAAGCATTCCTATTTCTCCATATCCTCTCCAGCATCTGTTGTTTCCTGACTTTTTAATGATTGCCATTCTAACTGGCATGAAATGGTATCTCATTGTAGTTTTGATTTGTATTTCTCTGATGACAGGTGATGATGAGCTTTTTTCCTATATTTGTTGGCCATATAAATGTCTTCTTTTGAGAAGTGTCTGTTCATATCCTTTGCCCACTTTTTGATGGGGTTGTTTTTTTCTTATAAATTTGTTTCTTTGTAGATTCTGGATATTAGCCCTTTGTCAGATGGATAGATTGCAAAAATTTTCTCCAATTCTTTAGGTTGTGTGTTCACTCTGATTATAGTTTCTTTTGCTGTGCAGAAGCTCTTTAGTTTAAGTAGATCGCATTTGCCAATTTTGGTTTTTGTTGCCATTGCTTTTGGTGTTTTAGTCATGAAGTCTTTGCCCATGCCTATGTCCTGAATGGTATTGCCTATGTTTTCTTATAGTTCTTTTATGGTTTTAGGTCTTATGTTTATGTCTTTAATCCATCTTGAGTTAATTTTTATATAAGGTGTAAGAAGGGGTCCAGTTTCAGTTTTCTGCATATGCTAGCCAGTTTTTCCAACACCATTTATTAAAGAGGGAATCCTTTCCCCAGTGCTTGTTTTTGTCAGGTTTGTCAAAGATCAGATGGTTGTAGATGTGTGGCATTATTTCTGAGATCTCTGTTCTGTTCCATTGATCTATATTTCTGTTTTGGTACAAGTACCATGCTGTTTTGGTTGCTGTAGCCTTGTAGTATAGTTTGAAGTCAGGTAACGTGATGCCTCCAGCTTTGTTCTTTTTGCCTAGGATTGTCTTGGTTATATGGGCTCTTTTTTAGTTCCATATAAAATTTAAAGTAGTTTTTTGCTAATTCTGTGAAGAAAGTCAATGTTAGCTTGATGGGGATAGCACTGAATCTATAAATTACTTTGGGAAGTATGGCCATTTTCATGATATTCATTCTTCCTATCCATGAGCGTGGAATGTGTTTCCATTTGTTTGTGGCCTCTCTTATTTCCTTGAGCAGTGGTTTGTAGTTCTCCTTGAGTAGGTTCTTCACATCCCTTGTAAGTTGTATTACTAGGTATTTTATTTTTTAATAAATATAGCAGTTGTGAATGGGAGTTCATTCATGATTTAGCTGTTTGTCTATTATTGGTGTATAGGAATGCTTGTGATTTTTGCACATTGATTTTGTATCCTGAGACTTTGCTGAAGTTGCATATCAGCTTAAGGAAATTTGGGGCTGATGCGATGGGGTTTTCTAAATATAAAATCATGTCCTGTGCAAACAGAGACAATTTGACTTCCTCTCTTCCTGTTTGAATACCCTTTATTTCTTTCCCTTGCCTGATTGCCCTGGCCAGAACTTCCAACACTATGGCGAATAGGAGTGGTGAGAGAGAGCATCCTTGTCTTGTGTCCTTTTTCAAAGGGAATGCTTCCAGTTTTTGCCCATTCAGTATGATATTGGCTGTGGGTTTGTCATATATAGCTCTTATTATTTTGAGATATGTTCCATTAATACCTAGTTTATTGAGAGTTTGTAGCATGAAGAGGTATTGAATTTTTTTGGAGGCATTTTCTGCATCTTTTGAGATAATTATGTGGTTTTTGTCATTGGTTCTGTTTATGTGATGGATTATGTATATTGATTTGGGTATGTTGAACCAGCCTTGCATCCCCAGGATGAAGCCAATTTGATCGTGGTGGATAAGCTTTTTGATGTGCTGCTGGATTCAGTTTGCCAGTATTTTACTGAGGATTGTTGCATCGATGTTCATCAGGGATATTGGCCTGATGTTCTTTTGTTTTGTTGTATCTCTGTAAGGTTTTCGTATCAGCGTGATGTCGACCTCATAAAAAGAGTTAGGGAGGAGTCCTTTTTTTCTGTTGTTTGGAATAGTTTCAGAAGAAATGGTACCAGCTCCTCTTTGTGCCTCTGGTAGAATTTGGCTGTGAATCGATCTGGTTCTCAGCTTTTTTTGGTTGGTAGGCTATTAATTACTGCCTTGATTTCAGAACTTGTTATTGGTCTATTCAGGGATTCGACTTCTTCCTGGTTTAATCTTGGGAGGGTGTATATGTCCAGGAATTTATCCATTTCTTCTAGATTTTCTAGTTTATTTGTGTGAGGTATTTATAGTATTCTCGGATGGTAGTTTTTATTTCTGTGGGATCAGTGTTGATATCCTCTTTATTACTTTTTATTGTGTCTATTTGCTTCTTCTCTCTTTTCTTCTTTATTAGTATGGCTAGTGGTCTATCTATTTTGTTAATCTTTTCAAAAAAACAGCTCCTGGATTCACTGATTTTTTGAAGGGTTTTTCATGTCTCTATCTTCTTCATTTCTGCTCTGATCTTAGCTATTTCTTGCCTTCTGCTAGCTTTTGAATATGTTTGCTCTTGCTTCTCTAGTTCTTTTAATTTTGATCTTAGGGTGTTGATTTTAGATCTTTCCTGCTTTCTCTTGTGGGCATTTGGTGCTATACATTTCCCTCTAAACACTGCTTTACCTGTGTCCCAGAGATTCTGGTACGTAGTGTCTTTGTTCCCATTGGTTTCAAAAACTCATTTATTTCTGCCTTAATTTAGTTATTTACCCAGTAGTCATTCAGGAGCAGGAGCAGGTTGTTCAGTTTCCATGTAGTTGTGCAGTTTTGAGTGAGTTTCTTAATCCTGAGTTCTAATTTGATTGCACTGTGGTCTGAGAGACTTTTTGTTATAATTTCCATTCTTTTGCATTTGCTGAGGAGTGTTTTACTTTCAATTATGTGGTCAATTTTAGAATAAATGCAATGTGGTGCTGAGAAGAATGTATATTCTGTCAATTTGGGGTGGAGAGTTCTGTAGAGATGTCTATTAGGTACCCTTGATCCAGAGCTGAGTTCCAGTCCTGAATATCCTTATCAACCTTCTGTCTCATTGATCTGTCTAATATTGACAGTGGGGTGTTAAAGTTGCCCACTATTTTTGTGTGGGAGTCTAAGTCTCTTTGTAGGTCTCTAAGAACTTGCTTTATGAATCTGGGTGCCCCTGTAGTGGGTGCATATATATTTAGGATAGTTATCTCTTCTTGTTGAATTGATCCCTTTACCATTATATAATACCCTTCTTTGTCTCTTTTGATCTTTGTTGGTTTAAATTCTGTTTTATCAGATACTAGGATTGCAACCCTGCTTTTGTTTGCTTTCCATTTGCTTGGTAAATATTCCTCCATCCCTTTATTTTGAGCCTATGTGTGTCTTTGAATGTGAGATCGGTCTCCTGAATACAGCACACTGGTGAGTCTTGACTCTTTATCCAGTTTGCCAGTCTGTGTCTTTTAATTGGGGCATTTAGCCCATTTACATTTAAGGCTAATATTGTTATGTGTGAATTTGATCCTCTCATTATGATGCTAGCTGGCTATTTTGCCCGTTAGTTGATGCAGTTTCTTCCTAGCATCGATGGTCTTTACAATTCGGCATGTTTTTGCAGTGGCTGGTATGAGTTTTTCCTTTCCATATTTAGTGCTTCCTTCAGGAGCTCTTGTAAGGCAGGCCTGGGGGTGACAAAATGTCTCAGCATTTGCTTGTCTGTAAAGGATTTTATTTCTCCTTTGCTTATGAAGCTTAGTTTGGTTGGATATGAAATTCTGGGCTGAAAATTCTTTTCTTTGAGAATGTTAAATATTGGCCCCCACTCTCTTCTGGCTTGTATGGTTTCTGCCAAGAGATCCACTGTTAGTCTGATGGGCTTCTGTTTGTGGGTAATGCAACCTTTCTCCCTAGCTGACCTTAACATTTTTTCCTTCATTTCAACCTTGGTGAATCTGACAATTATGTGTCTTGGAGTTGCTCTTCTCGAGGAGTATTTTTGTGATGTTCTCTGTATTTCCTGAATTTGAATGTTGGCCTGTCTTACTAGGTTGGGGAAGTTCTCCTGGATAATATCCTGAAGAGTGTTTTCCAAGTTGGTTCCATTCTCCCTGTCACTTTCAGATACACCAATTCAACATAGGTTTGGTCTTTTCACATAGTCCCATATTTCTTGGAGGCTTTTTTCATTCCTTTTCATTCTTTTTTCTCTAATCTTGTCTTCACACTTTATTTCATTAAATTGATCTTCAATCTCTGATATCCTTTCTTCCACTTGATCAATTCAGCTATTGATACTTGTGTATGCTTCACGAAGTTCTCATGCTGTGTTTTTCAGCTCCATCAGGTCATTTATGTTCTTCTCTAAACTGGTTATTCTAGGTAGCAATTCCTCTAACCTTTTTTCAAGGTTCTTTGCTTCTTTCCATTGGGTTAGAACATGGTCCTTTAGCTCGGAAGAGTTCGTTATTACCCACCTTCTGAAGCCTACTTCTGTCAATTTGTCTAACTCATTCTCCATTCAGTTTTGTTCCCTTGCTGGCAAGGAGTTGTGATCCTTTGGAAGAGAAGAGGCGTTCTGGTTTTTGGAATTTTCAGCCTTTTTGTGCTGCTTTTTCCTTATCTTCATGGATTTATCTACCTTTGGTCTTTGATGTTGGTGACCTTTGTATGGAGTTTCTGTATGGATGTCCTTTTTGTTGATGTTGATGTTGATGCTATTTCTTTCTGTTTGTTAGTTTTCCTTCTAACAGTCAGGTCCCTCTGCTGCAGGTTTGCTGGAGTTTGGTGGAGGTACACTCCAGACCCTGTTTGCCTGGGTATCACCAGCAGAGGCTACAGAACAGCAAAGATTGCTGCCTGTTCCTTCCTCTGGAAGTTTCATCCTAGAGGGGCACCTCCCAGATGCCAGCTAGAGCTCTCCTGTATGAGGTGTCTGTTGACACCTGCTGGGAGATGTCTCCCAGTCAGGAGGCACGGGGGTCAGGGACCCACTTCAGGAGGCAGTATGTGTCTTAGCAGAGCTAGAGAGCTGTGCTGGGATATATGCTGCTCTCTTCAGAGCCAGCAGGCAGAAATGTTTAAGTCTGCTGAAGCTAAACCCAGAGACGCCCCTTACTCCAGGTGCTCTGTCAAAAGAAGTTATTATTTAGAACTATACTGACCATTTGGATCATTTATCTTTATCTTCTACCATTGAATTATAAGAATACTTTTATATATCCCAGATGATATTTTTTAATCAGATTATATCTATATCTATATATGCAACAATATATAGATATATATGTATCTAGAATATCTAGATATATCAGATTTTATATGTGTGTATCTTACAATTCAGTGTAAGAAGAGAAATGCACATATTTTAAATTTACTGTTCAATAACCTTTGACAAATATATACACATATGTAACTCTCATTATAGTCAAGATATAGAATATTTCCATTATCCCCAAAGGTTACTTTGCTTCTTTCTGGTCAATCCTCATTTGTACCCCGACACCCAGGAAATCACTGAGACTTTATCACTTTACATTTGCATTGTCTTTTCCAGATTTTCATATAGGTGAGATAATATGGCATATACTCTTTTGTGTCTGGCTTCTTATGAGCAGCATGTTTTGGAGAGTCATTCGTATTGCTTAATGTACCAGTAGTCTAAATCTTTCTATTGCAGAATATCTTCTGTTTTGGGGGTACACTCTAATTTATTCACCCACTTACTTTTTGAACTTTCTCATTGTTTCCAGCTTGAGTCTATCACAAATTAAATTGCTATTAACATTATGTACAGCTCTTTGTGTTAACACATGTTTTCGTTCCTTTTTTTTTTTTTTTTTTTTTTTT